>NW_022631037.1:131058-540650 GCF_010015895.1 Lontra canadensis
CTGAGCCCTCCCTCCCCACATTTGCTCAGACTCCTCCTGGGCACCCAGTTGCCCTGTCCATTCAACAAATGTCTGTTGACGACCTCCTTACTGGGATGCATTGGTGACAAAAACCCACAAAACTCCCGCAAGGAGCTGGTAAGTGGGCGAAGGAGACCCACCCAGGGTGAGAAACCCACTGAGGGCTCCATTAGGGCACCGCGCGTGAGAAGGAGGCGGGTGACGGACACACACACACACACACACCACCCCACCCTGCTCTCCTCCCTCCCCCACAATGCCCAGGGCCTCTCGGCTACCTACCCACCCCCCCACCCTGCCCTCTGCGATGCCCTCTCTACCAGCCACCGCCCTGCTGGGGCATCCCTAGCCCGCAGCCCTTCAGACGCTGTGATTCCCCGTGCAGCCCGTGGGCCTCTAGCCCACCCCGACCCTGACCCAGACCCTGGCCCCGACACCCGGACACCGGCGCCGACCAGCACAGCTGGCCTCCACCAGGTCTCCCTCCACCCCTGGGGGCTGCTCAGCTCCTCCGTGGAGGGCGCGCTGGTCCTGACCAGAGCGCGCGCGCGTCAGCTCCTGGGGGCGCGCGCGGCCTCCCGATGTGTGTGCTCGGCGCTCAAGGCCTGCCCCGCGGATGTTAAGTGCGGGGGCCAGACTTAAGTAGCGATTAAGGCTGCCTAGGAAGAAAGGGAAGGCCAAACAGCTTGTTTATTTCCTTCCCTCCACTATCCCCATCACACACACACACAAACACAGACACCCTCCTACTTGGAAAGCGTCAGAGAGAAAGAGAGGGGAGGCGCGGGGGATACAAAAACTAAACCAAACCTCTCTGCAATTAGGAGAGCGGACTGGGGAAAAAGATATGTATTAAATGGATGTTTCTGCACAAAAACCCCAGGCTGACAACATCTCTGGCCTTGTAAGGGGGAAATGACCGTGCCTCGGTGTTTACATAGCCGAAATCAGGGGGAATTATGCTGTCATACTGACAACCGTAGGAGGACAATTTTAAAATTACACCGTTCAACACCTTTAATGATTTGTAACAGAAGAGGTGTGGCTACTCCTATTAAATGTGTTGCCAAATCAATAAAAGGGATAATTGGAGTTGTTAGAGCAAATTATAGCAGCGTCTCTTCTGTTGCTGTACAATGTTCCCTTGTAAACTGCTATTACAGGCAGCGCCGTATTTCTCTCTTATTTGGCCGCTTTGTAATGAGTTGGCATTTTGCGGCATAATAGTTCCACTTTCTTTTATGGAGCTCTCACTTTAACTTTTTCTCCTTTGTGCAGCCTATAATTTCCTCGCCCTCCCAGCCTCCCTGCCTGTTTTCAGAGGTGGCCGCGCTGCCTGTCAGCAGCCTCTGGGTGATAAACTATATTATTTCACATTATTTCCAGGCCTTTTCCATTGGCAGTCGGATGGGGTTGGGGGGTAGATGGGTCTGAGGGGATGGGGCTGTGGAAGTGGGGGAGGTGAGAGAAAAGACAGGACCGGGAAGAGAACTGAAAATGCACAGAAATCGAAAGGAAGGGGGATGGAGGGGGGCACAAGGCTGACCTCATTCCCAGGGGCAGGCAGGGCCCTGGGCCTTTAAACACAGGACTTTCTGGAGGGTCCGGAGCTGGGCAGAGATTCTGGCTGATGGGCTCAGCTGCTGGCGTGAGGTGGTATGCAGTTCCCCATCAGACGCCAGCTTCGCCCTCAGCACCACAGAGCCCCTGCCTCCTCTCCCTGCTCCTGAAAACAAGACAGCTCAGTACTAAGGAGCTCTTGTTTCTCCCTGCCGTCTGCCTGGGTGACCAGCACCCGGAGCTTGGGCCAGACCACAGCAGGAGCAGGGGGACTGCACGGCTGGAAGCACGTTATGACTCCCAGTTGGGCGGTTCTTAGAGGCTGGAGAAGCCATTGCTATGGCAGACAAAGACCAAAGCCCCGGGAACTGGGAATTCAAAGGACCATGGTCGTGGCAGAAGCAGGGAGACGGGAACTGTTCTAGACCTGTTCCTGGGGATGCATCTAGAGTCCAGAAGCCTGGTTCCACTGTCTCCTCACATCCCCCACACACAGGTCTTGGCCCCTGGCTGGAAAGGACAGGGTCCCTGGGCAGCTGAAGACCACCCTTGCTGTGTGATTCACTCCGATCCTGAGACAGTGATAGAAATCCTGGCCCGGACAAACCTCAGTCAGTCCCTGTGTGGGACTACAGGGCGATCGATCCGAATTAGCAAGAGGTCTCAATGAGAGACAATTGGAAACGAAACGCCACTTTATTACTTGCATGGAGCTGCCGTCCCCAGAACCCATCTGCCGCCAAGCAGCACGGCAGCAAGACCCGCTTGGATGAGCAGATAAGACTTGATGGTGAGCAAATAAGATCCATTTGCCATGAGCAGCATCAATTTGCTTGCCAACAATGAGCAAAGTCCTAATTCCCTTTGGTAGGTACCTTGTGGCCTTTGGAGTGTCCTCCTGTCTCCGGCTTCCTGGTACAAGCCAACTCTTTTCCCAAGTGGCCAAATGAAAGCGGTCTTGCCTGGGTGCCCCCGGAGGAAGCAGTAGATGATTGAGGTTCGCGTGAATGCCGTTTTAGCCAGTGACCGATTTCCAGGTACCTGCCACTGAGTTTCCTAATTTGAGCAATAATCAGTCCTAAAAAATCCCAATGGAATGAAAACACGAAGACAGTCCCATAGCGTCTGCTTTTAGCAGGTGCTGACATCTTTCTCTGTGCTGGTCCTTACTAACCATGCTTCAGGGCCAGCAATAGTCAACCATCATTCTAACTGATGTTAACCGTACTCCAGGCACTGTACTGGGTGCTGAGGATCCAGCGGTGAATGAAACAGACCCCATCACCACCTCCTGGGAGCTACCCTGGGGAGCTGATAACAACAGCAACAACAACAATCATAACATGTACTCCTTCCACTAGAATTGTGCAGAAGTGACCAGAAAGTGCTTTGTTTCATCAGAGGCAGTGAGGCATGGCAGTGGATAGAGCAGGGAATCTTCAGGAAACCTGGCTCCTTGTCTCAAGTGTGCAACCCGAGGCCACCTTTCCTCTCAGAGCCTCAGCCACTTCGTCTGTAAGCTAAGACCATATTTATTCACTCAACAATTATAAATTGAGGACTTACTATATATCAGGTACTGCATTAAGCACCAGAGATACAATAGTGAGCAAGACAAGTGCCAGGCTTCCTCCTATGAAGCTTCCAGTCTTGTAGCAGAGACAGCCATCAATCACATAGTCACACCAGTATATAATTATAGAATGTGTTGAATGCAGAGAAGGAGAAAGACATGAGCTTATTTGTAATAGCCCAAAACTGGAAACAATGCACATGCCCAAAGGAGGCCAGGGCAGCTGGAGGGTAAGGGGAAGAATGGTCTAGATGAAGCGGGAGAGATGGGCAGGGGTTCTGGGCAGGTGGAGACAGGTCGAGGCTTGGCCTGCCTTGATCCAAAAGGCAAGAGAATGTCACAGATGGGCTTTAAGCAAGAGAGAAACATGATCCAGTTTACATGTTAGGAACACCACTCACTGCAGATGTACTGGGCAGGTGAGATTAGAGAGGCCCCAAGCAAAAACAGGAAGGTCTGTTAGAAGTCCTTCCCAGTGCTCTCTGAGAGCATTAACTGTGGCTTGGAATGAACAAATGAATGGAGGCCCAATATCTTTAATCATCGGAGAAACACGAAGTACCCCCACCATGAGAGACTTCTACATAGTGATCAGAACAGCCAAGAGTGACCATTCCAAGGGTCAGGGAGGATGTCAAGTGACTGGAACTCTGACACACCGCTGGTAAGAATGCAAATTAGTAAAACCACTTTGGGAAAAAAATATTTGGTAATAGGTATTACAGTTAAATGTAAGTACACCCTATGGCCCAGAATAAGGCCCACCCAAAGACGTGGGTTTTATTTCTAATACCAAAGAGTGGAGAACAGCCCAGATACCCAACAACTGCAGAAAGGGCAAGCAACCTATGGTCAAGCCACCTGCTGGAACAATATACAGCCATGAAAAATAACCATCCACTGACACAACCATACGGACAAATCTCACAACGGAAGACAGACTGTCCGCGTCTATTTATATGACGCTCAAAA
Organism: Lontra canadensis; assembly: GCF_010015895.1. Taxonomy (NCBI): domain Eukaryota; kingdom Metazoa; phylum Chordata; class Mammalia; order Carnivora; family Mustelidae; genus Lontra; species Lontra canadensis. Next base: position 135,185 of record NW_022631037.1, read on the forward strand.
GCAGGCAAAGTATTTCTATATGAAGAATGGTCAGAATCCCTGTCATCCTTGGGGGGATAATGACTATGAGGGAGGAGAAGGGAACCTGCTGTAAAGCTGGGAATATTCTTTTTTTTTTTTTTTTTTTTTTTAAAGGAGACTCCACACCCAGCATGGAGCCCAACGCAGGGCTAGAACTCACCACCCTGAGATCAGGACCTGGGCTGAACTCCCATCAGTTGCTTAATCTTTGGTGCCCCAAACCTGGGAATATTCTCTATCTCCATCTGGATGGTGGTCACACTTGTGGAAACATTCATCCAACTGCACATTTAGGGTTTTTACACTTTACTAAATATGTTATACCTCAAAAAAAAACCTTAATAAACAGATTGGACAGTGGCCAGGACTAGGAAGGTAGCAGAGGCACTGGAGAGATGTGGACAAGACAGAGAGACATTTAAAAGGTAAAATAATGCTCACCTACCTTACCTTATCAGAGCGTCCTGAGGATCAAAAGAGACAATATACAGGAAAGGCTGTCACCCCAGTGGCTTTCTTGTGAAAATTCCAACTAAAACAAGAGATTCCCAGGCTCAAAGCCAATTTGTTTTGAATAGCCCTACAACTAAGGCCAACCTCCCTTCCACCCCAGGGGAAGAGCATAATAGAAGTGTTTGCCTGAAATATGGGATACCTAGCTTTGTAGAAGTTGTAGGTTCAAGCAGAAGACCTAGCACCAGCCTGGGAAGCAGCCAGGCTGGGAGACACCCAGGGCTTCTTGGTAGTAAAGAGGCCACTTGCTAGCCCCTTGCAGCATAACCACTAGTGGCCACCCCCAAGTCCGTCCTTACCCTAATTGTATTGAATCACACCATTTTCATGGGATAACGGGATTTCCACGTGTGACATGGGGTTGCCGCTGAGACTGGATGAAGCAGCCATAATCGAAGAGGTTGAGAGATCCTTAGGGGAAGCCAAGGAGAGCTTCCCGAGTGCCCTCCCCACAGCCACATGAGGGAGGCCTTTCTAACAGATGAGGGCACCAAAGCTCGGAAAGGGGAAGAGGGTTGCTTTACCCAAGCCGGCAGGAGCAGAGTTCAAACTTGAAACAGACCTTCCAGGGAAATGACATCTCGCTACACAGCAGCCACCCTTTTGGCCCACTGGTAGTGTTCCTCCTCCCCGCACCCCCGCCCCCAGCCCAAGCTCTGGAAGCATCAACCATGGCAAGCCCATTGTTCTTGTTAGGTGTAGGCTCAAATGCAAAGGGGTCACTGGTAAGTAACTTCATTCCGTAGCATATCCCCCAACTTTTTTATCCTCGGGTGGCCATTTCATGGCTCACTCATCTCGAGGGTTCCCCAGAGAGCAGTGCTGCTCAGAAGGAGACAGTCCACCAGGGCACTAATGATGCAGATATGGGCAACCAGTCATATCTGCTCTGAAAGTTTTTCAGGCCAAGATCATTCTTATCATGGTCGATGGTGTGGAATTGCAGGTCTAAATCAAATTCTTGTTTGTAAGCATGATGGGTATAAGGAAGATCTATCTGAGGGAAAACCCTGAGTTTTTCCACAAGGGGGCCCTCTGGTCCACCTGCACATGAGGGAAAGGGAGACCTTCCTGGTGGGGAGAACATTTACCAATCTCCTTATCTTTTGTCCTAGGATGTCTTCCACTCTTCTGGGTTCCAAACCCTGAGAACCTCCCCACCCTCAGCAGGTGATTTGACACTTCAGGCTTCCCTCTGCAGGTTCAGAGAATAGTACACACTTGGAATGTGTTTCTCCAACCCCAAGCAGATACCCAGCTGAGAGCAGTCAGTAAGCATCTCAGTCCCAAGACTCAGCCTAAAGTGTAAGATAAAAATGGGGTGGCTGGGGGCACCTGTGTGGCTCAGTTGGTTAAGTGGCTGACTTTTGATATCAGCTCAGGTCAGGATCTCAGGGTCCTGGGATCGAGCCCCACCTCAGGCTCTGTGCTCAGCAGGGAGCCTGCTTGAGGATTCTCTCTCTCCCTCTCCTTCTGCCCCTCCCCCTGCTCTCATGCACATGCACTCTCTCGTTCTCTCTAAAATAACCAAATCTTTAGAAAAATTTTTTAAAATGGGGTACCTGGCTGGCTCAGTCGGTAGAGCATACAACTCTTAATCTTGGGGTCATGAGTTCAAGCCCCATGTGTGGCATGGAGTTTATTTTAAAAAATGAATAAAGTGTAAGATAAAACTCTATTTTTCTTTAATGCAAATTGATTTCCATTCTGAGTCCTCATTCCACAGGCAGTGGAAAAAAATTCAGTCTCGGGCATTTCTAGGTTTTCTCTCGCTCTTGCCCTCATCCTAGACTTACTTCTGAGTCACTGGGGCTTTCCGTAGTGCTGAGGCCGAGGGGGTTGCCCCCCACCCCACCATGGTATCTGTCCACCCAGACACCCCCAAAGAGGACACTCTTTCTTGTCCAAGAAGCACCTTCAGTTCTGTGCTCTTCCAGGCCATGATGGAAGGCATATGCGTGATCCCAGTCCTCTTATCTGGGCATGCGATTCTCCATGAAGCCTTTTAGATGCCAACTTCCCAGACCCACCTCTCAGCCAAGCGCTTTTAGCTCTCAGGGTTCTGCCAGGGCTCGGGCTTCATCTTCTGAGGCAAAGCAAAGCCTAAACTCTTAACCAGGAAATGCTGTCCATTCCCTTGAGGGCTTGAGGGTTTGAAGACCAAAGGCCAAAGCCTCATGACTTCCACTCTCTGCCCTGCCCCAGCCCTCCATGGAAGCAATGGTTCAGAGGGATGGAGGGAAGGGCGGTTATGAGGGGAGAAAAAAAAAATCAATAAACATTTCAAAAGTATCTTACCATAGAAATGGTATTTAGGAAGTACATTTATCTCATAATAGACCTTTATTAAATACCTAGAATATGGTGGCTCAGTGGGTTAAAGCCTCTGCCTTCTGCTCAGGTCATGATCCCAGGGTCCTGGGATCAAGCCCCGCATCGGGCTCCCTGCTCAGCAGGGAGCCTGCTTCCTCCGTCTCTCTCTGCCTGCCTCTCTGCCTACTTGTGATCTCTGTCTGTCAAATAAATAAATAAAATCTTTAAAAAAAATTAAAATTAAATTAAATTTAATTTAATTTAAAAAAAAAACCTAGAATATGCCAAGTACTACACGAGGGTAAGAACACTTACCTCACTAAGAAAGAAAAGTGACCTAAAGGAAAACTCAGACTCTGGCTTCATGCTGCCTGGGGTTCTAATCACACTTTGTCGCTCCCACCAGTGACCCCACAAAAGTTCTGTAATTCTAACTATAACTTCATCCGTGGACTGGACCCAACACCTGGTAATGCAGTAATTCTGTATTTTTCTAAAGTGCCTAGCACAGTGCTTAGCACACAGTAGGTGCCTAATAAATGTAGTTTCTATGCAAAGGAAGCTCTGAGAGCTCAAAGGAGATGTGGGCGCCAGGCAACGTGAAAGCGTTCATGACTTTTTTCTTTACTTTAAAAACACATTTAAGTATAGAGAACAAAGAAAACAATCATAGTCCCCCCCACCCACCCAGAATTAACCATTAGAATCTTGGCACATCTGGGCATCTTGATCCAGACTTCTTTTTCTATTGTTTTTGTGAGCATTATCCACACTTGTTATAAAGAATTCAAAAAGTGACTACAAAGTCCAAGCTGAGAGCAAACAAACTCACCCCAAATGCCACCGCTTGGGTCACTGATGAATTTTCAACCTGTGGAGTATGGGGGTGATGATGAGGTCTGTGTATTAAAAAGAGGACAGGCTGCCAGGTGGAGGAGTCTGGAGGCAGACCAGGGAGGAGGCAGGAAATGACGAGGATCCGTCCCAAGAAAGTAGGATGGACTGGATTTGACAGACAGGCGGGGCCTACACTCCAGCGGGCTTTCTTTTCTTTTCTTTTCTTTTTTTTAATAAATTTATTTATTTACTTATTTATTTAAAGATTTTATTTATTCATTTGATAGGCAGAGATCACGCGTAGGCAGAGAGGCAGGCAGAGAGAGAAAGAAGGAACAGGCTCCCTGCTGAGCAGAGAGCCCGATGCGGGCTTTCTAACCCTTTCCTTCTTCCAGCTAAATCCCTCGAAAACCACATACCTGGACCACATTAGATTACCCTCTTACAGGATCACCTTCATTGAGTCTGAGCTTTCACGCTGCGCCCTCGGCTTTTATTGAGGGCAGATACAAGAAACAGCCACATGAAGATCAGGACCGCACCTGCTGTAAATCAGCAAGGGAAGGCTTTGTTCATTATGCTGCTCCAAGTCCCTGACCAGGGCCTCGGGTGATGCCTGCCTGTTTAAATGTAATACCAGGGAATAGTCCATTTCTCTTGAAAAACAGTGGCATGCTTTTTTCGCCCTGACAAAACTGGCTCAGCTGATTGTTTTCTTCAGAATTCCAACCTCCCAGATTGGAAATGATGTATTTCCCTTTTTGCACTGGTTGCCAAGAAGCTCAGAGTGTGATTTCAGGTTACAGCGGCTCTATACCTAAATGCATTTACCTCATTGTTTTTCCATGTTCATTTCAATAACCTTGTTCGCAAATGTACCTCTTGAGAAAATGCTTTGTGAAATAAGAGCTCCCACCTCAGAAGCTGGTAGACAATAGGTATTCAATAAATGTCTGATGAATGAACGAAGTAGTAAGTCTTCAAAAGCCAAATTTTAACTCTGCTTGGATACCAAGTAGGGTGACTTGGAGAGAGATAGCTCCGGTGGCTCTGGGCAGAGCCTACAGGAAATGATGGGGAATTGAAGGAATTAATAAGAAATGAATGGAATAATCTCTCCCGGATTGGGTGAGCATAAGTATTGCCCTCTCGGGGCCCAGGTACTATTCAGGAGACACTGAGTGGGTGAAGGGAAGAAACAAAATTGGGAGGGTGTGTGTGTTTGGGATGGGGTCGATCATCTGAACGGTCCTCAGCAACAACTACCTTCACTGCCTATCAAATCCCTACCCATCCTGCGACAAGTAAGATAAATCATCCTAGACTCCCCACCCCACCCCAGCGCATGATTACAATCAGCACCCATCGCATGTGTGTAGTGCCTAGCAAACTGCGTGCTCATACAGGCTTTCATTCAAGTCCTGCTACGTGTGTGATATTAGCATTGTCTGCTTCACAAATGGAAAGACACTGGGCTCTCAGGCTCTGCTGTCCCAAGTGGTGAGCTACTAGTCATCGGTAGGTGCTGAACACTCGAAATCTGGCTAGTCCACACTGAGATGCGTTCTAAGTGCAAAATATGTAACAGATTCCAAAGACAATAGAAAAAAATGTAAAACATCTCATTAATCATTTTGATGTTGATTACATGTCGAAATGATAATATCTTGGTTAGAATGAGTTAAGTAAAATATACTCAACATCAGTTTCAGCTGTTTTCTTTTTTAAAATGTGGCTATTCCTAAATGTGGCATACAACGCTGCTTAGATCAGGGGTCGTCGGCACACATTTTCTGTGAAATATTTCTGTAAAACCAGATAGTAAATATTTTAGTCTTTGTGGGCCACATGGTCTCGTTGCAACTCTCAGACACTGCCATTGTAGTATAACAGCAGCCATCGATGAGAGGACATAAATGGGCGTGGCTGGGCTCCAATAATTTCATTTACAAAAACAGCAGACTTTGTCTAAAAAATGGGGAGGGGCTTTTGGGTGGCTCAGTCAGTTAAGCATCTGCCTTTGGTTCAGGTCACGATCCTCGGGTCCTGGGATCCAGCCCCCTATAGGGCTCCCTACTCAGGCAGGGAGACTGCTTCTCCCTCTCCCTCTGCCACTCCCCCTGCTCATTCTCCCTCTCCCTCTCTCAAATAAATAAAATGTTTAAATAAATAAATAAATGAAGATAGATAGTCCAGTAGAAAGTGGACAAAGCACATGGACATGGCTGAATACAAATGGCTGAGAGGTGTAGAAAATATGTTTAATGTCACCGCAAGAGACAATGATGATTAAGACAATAATGAGATACAATTACTTCCCAATTGAAAAGTTTGTTTTTTAATTATAAAGTGTGCACTTAAATGAATGTCTCCTACATGGCTAGGGGGATGTAAATCGATACAACCCTTCTAGAAAGCAATTTGGCAATATGGATCAAAAATCTTTAAAAATTTATACCCTTTGACCCAGTAATTCCACTTCAAGGAATCTATCCTAAGGAAATAATCAGAGCTGTGGACAGAGATTTATGTATAAAGATGTTCACTGTAGCATTATTTATAATAGTGAAGAACTGGAAGCAACTTATATAGCAATTAGAATAACAGCTCAGTATGTTTTGACACGTCAATGTGATCAGTACCCACAAACATAAAAATTGTGTTTAAAATATTTAGTAACATAGGGGCACCTGGGTGGCTCAGTGGGTTAAAGCCTCTGCCTTTGGCACAGATCATGATCCCAGGATGCTGGGATATAGCCCCGCATCACATCAGACTCTCTGCTCCGCAGGGAGCCTGCTTCCTCCTCTCTCTCTCTGCCTGCCTCTCTGCCTACTTGTGGTCTCTGTCAAATAAATAAATAAAATCTTTTTAAAAATAAAATATTTAGTAACACAGAAAAATGTATCCTTTATAACGTCAAGTAGGAAAAAGAGTATAAGACTGTATATACCATGCTATGCAAAGAGTGGAGGTAGGAAGCACATATATTTGCTTAGGGGAAAAAGGGGGCAAAAATGCATCAAAAAGAGATCTCAGGGTGGTAAGATGATGTGTGATATCTAGTTTTCTTTTATGATAGTCTGTTTCCAATGTTCTTCATTTAGAATGTGTTACATTTATACTCAGAAAAATAATGTTATAAAAAAACTTAAGGGGCGCCTGAATGGCTCAGTCGGTTGAGTGTGGGACACTTGATTTCGGCTCAGGTCATGATCTCAGGGTCATGAAACAGAGCTCCACGTGGGACTCAGTGCTCAGCGTGGCGTCTACTTGTCCCTCTCCCTCTGTTCCTCCCCCACTTGTGCATGCTCTGTCTCTAAAAAAATGGATAAATAAAATCTTTTGTTTAGGGGCACCTGGGTAGCTCAGTCCATAGGTGTCTGCCTTTAACTTGGGTCATCATTTCCCGGTCCTGGGATCAAGTCCCACGTCGGGCTCCTTGCTCAGCGGGAAGCCTGCTTCTCCCTCTCCCACTCCCCCTACTTGTGTTCCCTCTCTCTCTGTGTCTCTGTCAAATAAATAAAAATAATCTAAAACAAAATATTTTTTTAAAAAACCCACAACTTTAAGTCCTCAATCCAACAACAACAAAAAAAAAATGGGTAAAGCATAGCCATAGATGAGATATAAAAAGTAAAGATGCAAAGAAGATAGAAAAAATAGCAAATAAATACAAAGTTCCCCAGTCTCTGCAGTAGTCAAGGAAATTAAAACAACAAAGAGATTTTTTCCTCATATATCAACTAAGCAAAAATGAAAAAAAAAAAAGATGTATGATAGCCATTCATGCCAAGGAGATCAGGTAATGGAAGTCCTCTCATGCTTGGGATGGGAAGCATACAGCCTTTTTGGAGGACAGTTTGGCAACAGCTATAAACATTTTAAAGACACATTCTGTTCCATTCAGGAGTTCCACATCTAGGTATCGAGCACATGGACACAAAAGGCCTGTATTAGAATGCTCAGAAAAGCACTGCCAATTGCATTCAATATTTAAAAATTGGAAACAACCCACATGTTCATCAATGGGAGAATTTGGGTGAATCCATTTTGTGTAACATTAGGCAGAAGTTAAAAGAAAAAAATAGATCTATATACATGACATCAAATGTGGGTAGAAGGAAGCTATTGCACTGTACAACAAAATGATCACATTCACAGGGAAAAAATCTGTACGAATATAGATGGTGCTGGGAAAATCCTACCTCATAGCTCTTTGAGGAGGAGAAAGGGAGTGACTCCACAAGCTTCTTTCTCATTATTAAGAGCTTTGGATTAATAGCTCAGGTCCTGGAGACAGACAGACGGGGCTTAAATACTGGCTCCACCACCTACTGTGTAACTTTGGGCAAATAACTTAACCTCCCCAAAACCTCAGTTTCCCTATTTGTAAAATGGGTATAATCATAGTACCCACCTCCTGAGGTTGTTGAGAAAACTAAATGAGGTTATGCAGCTAAAGCCTTTAACACAGAACCTGACACATAGGAAGCCCTCAAATGTTAACTACCATTTTTAGAACCGTTATGATCAGAAACACAGCACTTAAAACACCTTCATTAAATACGTGCACCCAGATTTTTAAAAAAATTAAGGGCCAAAAATGTATATACACTTAAATGGGAATGAGGATACCAAACTGGTGAGGGAGCCATGAAAAGGCAGGTCTTTGACACACACAACAGGTTACAAGCTTAAGAGCTTCACCTCTAGGGTCAGTTCCAGAACCTTCCATGTGCTAGTTGGTCCAGTTCTCTGTGCTTTTACTTCTCTGCCCCTCAGTTTCTTTCATCTACAGACCAGTAGCTAATAACAGTACCTATCCTGTGAGGTTATGAGGATAAAATGAGCTTATGTGGGATAATGTTCTGGGGAAAGTGCCTGACGCATTGTAAGCACAAACTATTCTGGGTTGTTTCTAACAGTGCTCTGAGTAGCACTGTAGTAGCCGGGACACCTCAGCGACCTGGATTACTAAATGTCTTATCTCCCGCAAGTCCTCCGGACTCCACCGGGGCAGCAACATCTCATTCCTGGGAACCCCTCCCCAGTGCCTGCCAGATAGATTTGGCAAATTGTTATCGCTGCTTTCGTTTGACGTATCATTTTAAAACAGAGTGAGAGGCAGCCTGAGGGAATGGGAAGAACACAAGCTTCAGAGTAGGGGGGCCTTGAATCCTGACCCTGGTTCTCACCACCTGGGTGACCTGAGGCTGGCTTGTCATTGACCAAATGTCCCTGATCCACAGGCTCCTCGGTGAGATGGTTTAATGATATTAGACACCTCAGCTGGTCCTTGGGAAAAATAAACCAGGTGATGCACGTGACACCTTCAGTGCTCACTAGGAGCCGGTGATGGTGGCTCTCTCCATGCTGCTCCCTAGGCTAGCTAATAAGTTGAAAAAGGCACACGCGTGCTAAGCCTGCTTGGATGTTTGGACCATAACCAGACATCGCCACACACCTCTTCGCAATATGCCACAATTCAGACCAAGTGCCCAAGAGGAAATAGCCACTTGGAATGCAGAATTTGCAAACCTGTGGAGGGCTAGGAGCCTCACAGAGGTTGGGTTGTGGAAAACAGGGGTAAGGAGGAATGAGGAGAATCTAAATCATAATCACGAAGACAGCAATAGGGTCTGTACCAAGCACAGAACTAAGCACCTTACATGTATTAACTTCTTTGTTTATAACATTCCCATAAGGCTTCATTCCCAATATAACTACCCCCAATAACCATAGGGAAAACAGAGGTCTGAGAGCAATGAAGAAACTCTCCCCAGATCACACAGCAGGAAGTGGCAGAGCAAGGACCTGAACTCAGCCCTATGTTTCTAGGTCTCAAACTCTTCACTTCTCCCTTTCGAAAGAGATAGGGCTCCTTCATACACACACACATACACACACACACACACAAACACACTGGCCTCCGTGCCACCCATGGGCAAGGATGGATAAGCCTCTGCGAGGCCTCAGGGGTATTTGCTGCCTTCTTTGGTGAAGGGAAAAGAGGGCATCAGACAATATATCCAAACAGAGCTGAGGCCCTGAACCCCAACACCTGGGCTCCTGGTTTGGCAGGTATAGCCCTTGCACTGCCTTGACCCACAAATTATCTACACCAATAAAATAATAATAATATAGAAACAAATCTATATCTAAACAAAACAACATTTTTATGGAAAAAATATACAAAGGTAAGAATAGAGGCTCCAAAGTTTGGGGGACCAGGAGTCAGGCACTCAGGATCACAGACCAGTAAAAGCAGAGAAGACCCAGCTGTGCTGCCCTCTTGGGGCTGGCAGATGGAGGGGCAGGGGCAAGAAGCCAGGGACAGAGCAGTCCCCTTTTGGTCTAAGCAGCCACCTTCACCCTCTCAAGACCCAGAACACACACAGGCTCAAGGAGAACCTTGGCACTTGGCCTCACGGACCACCCCTCGCCCTGGCAGTGATGAGCTAGCTGACTGTCTGGTGGTTTTCCTTTCTTACAGGGGGGATAGGGTCACAACGCCAGACACGAGGCGGTTGGGGTCATGACAGAGATGAGAAACCATGGCCTGTGGGACCCATTTCTTCTCCTTATTAAATGGACAGAAGCTGTGCTTTGTGACTGGACAAGAGCTCTACATAACAATTGGATGTGAGAGCGCAGGTAGAGCCACAGGACAAAGGCAGCCTGCCCGTGTGCGCGAGTCCGCGAGGCATGTGCGAGTGTCTGGGTACACATACACAACTGAGAGCTGCAAACGCAAGTCAACCAGGCACTCTCCATGTAACCTTTTGGTTTTTTCCAGGCCCCAGATCCCGGGTCTTGGTTTCAGAGAGTGGGGAGGAGCCAAGCGGTGAAACTGAGCCCACATCCTAGTGTGCAAGATGCAGAGAGGGAGCACTCAGGAGTGTCACCGGGGAGACAGAACCAGCAAGGAGAGGCCACCGCTCCTTTCCTCCCGAATCAAACCTCCTGGCATTGACAGAGGTGAATTGGGGGTGGAGAGATCTGCCTCACCATTATCTCTGCTCTCCTGGCACCTTCTCCTCCCTCCCCTCCACTCCCTCTCCCTCCCTCTCTCCATCCCAGCTTTGCTCCCGCCTATGAAAAATCAGCAAATAAAAAGTTACATTAACCCCACCCTGACCTCGCCGACATAATACACTGCAGGCTGATGCGCTGCCTTTGGAGGCTCACTGAGAACCTGTCACTCTCCAATGTCCCGAGCACAGCCTGGGGAGCATTTACCGGATAATTAATATATTAAATGCATGAAAAATAGTTACACAGACTTCCCCTCCCCACCCAGGGAAGGAGGGTGGGATGCAAAAAAGACAGATTCAGGCTGTATACCATCAATATAAAAGCATCCCCCGAATGGCCGTCATAAAAACTGTTCATAATTTTATAGCTTCATTCCTGTTGGAGCACCATAAAGGCAAGTCATATTTTTTACACTCAGGATGCCCCATAAAAAAAAAAAAAAAAAAAAAAAAGGAGCAAGCGAGAAAACGAGAACTTGGCAGGAGGCTCTTTTACTCTCACCTGAGGGTGAAGAATAAGAAGGCGCCCCCCACGTTTGTCCTCCCTGACCCCCTTCTTCTACCCTTTCCTTGGCCAAGCTGTGAATTCTGATGAGTCCATCAGAATAATTATTAATTGGATTACTTTATTACTTTTTGGGTTTTTTTCCCCCTTTTTGCTGATTCTATATTTGCCTTTTATGAGGATGGAGGCAGGAGTGGAGAAGGGGTGTCTCTATGTGTCCAGGTCCTTCAAACTTTACCTTTCTTCTGAGAGGCTGGGGGATGAGGAGTAAAATAATAGGGGTCTGGTTGGACCACCTGGTCCAAAGTTCAGATGCAGAAAGGAGCAGGGGCCATGAACAGGTCTTTTACGGAAGATGGTAAGGGCCATGTAGTGGAGAGAAAATGAAGGGGAAGGGCTGGGCGCAGAGTAACTGATTTTAAATTGGCACACAATGAGCCCCTCAGGGTCTCTCACAGAAGCCAAGTGTCCTGCACAAGATTCTCCTAAGACTCTCCCCCGCCCCCGACACACAATTCCTGACTGGGGGAGGGGAGCATTTGAGACAAGAGGCAGACCCAGGCTTGACATGCACCCTGTGAGCAGGGCAAGCAGAACTTAAAAGGAGACTATTCCTCTCCTAGTCAGCGGTACAGTGTCCCCAAAACACATGAATACTAAGATGACCCCTTCAACGTGACATCACTTCCTCACACACCTAGACCTTCAGAGAAACCTGTCCTGCTCCTCTTGACCCCAAAAGGAAGCCTTGACCCTTTTCCTAACCCTGGAGTGGCAGAGGAGGTGGGGGAAATGTCCCTCTCCTCTTCACAGGATCAGAAGCTGGCCCAGCTGCGCAGGAGGGAGACGCTGACACACACTCCTGACACCTCTGTAAGGAGCTGCGGACGCATGGGGGAGACAGATACTCACGGAGAGACGCGCAAGGGAGGTGCCCCATTGCCTCTCACTCTCCCTGCCCGCCTGCCCCTCAAGCCCAGGGTCCCTGTGGATGGAGAGACACACACGGCCACGAAGCCTGGCCAGCAGGAGCGCAGCATGGCCGTTGGCCGTGGTGCTGAATTGGGAGAGATACAGGCCGTAGGAAGGGGATCTGCCAGCCAGGCCCAGCATCCCGGCGTATCTGCCATGTCGATGGGCTTGGGTTGATTTCTCCCCAACTGAGCTGAAAGGTGTGTGTCTCCCTTTCTTTGGAGTTTCTGCAGTTTGCCTGCATTTACTCGCCTTACCATCCCTGTCAGGGTAAAGCTGCCCCAGAGTGGGTTTTATGTCCCTTCAATAAGACTGGGAGATCTGTCACTGCAGAAAAAACCTCTTCTTGATCATACTGGCACTCCCTGAGGCCAAGAACTCTGTGTCTCCCAGTAGTCTGGGAGCTCCCTGAGAATGGTCTCTGCTACTCCCATCAGAGGTGCCTTCTTTGGGCTGTTACTCTCATCAGACTAAAATCTCTCCAAAACATGCTTTGTCTCCACCATTAGATTGGGATTTTACTAAGCCAGGATTAGACATCTCTCACCAGATTTAGAGGTCCGCTGGAGTAAGAATGGTCTCCACCAGCAAACTGGGAGCCCCCACCCAGAGGCTATTTCTCCTCTATTAGACTAGGGTTTTCCTCAAGGGTCAGAGCTCGGCTTCCCTAACTAGGTTAGAAGCTCTCCACCTTAATCAGAATCTGGGTTTCTCTCTTCCCCTAGTATCAGAGGCTGGAACTCTCTCATAAGACTGCCCCCCGCCAAAATAGGCACTATGATACTTTCCTCCACTATGATTCCTTGAAAGCCTTTCAAGAACAGGGGCTTCTTTCTCTGTCAACAAACCTGAACTCTCTCAGATCAGAGGCTGAGTCTCCCATAAGACTAGGGACCACCAAGGTAGGGACTATGACTTCTTCATAGGAGTATGGGGACCCCTCAAGGGCAGAAGTTCTCCCACTGCACTGGAAGTTTCCACTCATCAATCTTTCTCAGGGCAAGAGGCGTGTATCCTTTATTCACCCCTGCACCACGGAGAGGTGCTCAGTTCCTGCCTGGCTGAGCTTGACTGCACCATCTGTGAAATGGACAAAAGAAACTAACATTATCAGCCCCCTTCATGTGCCAGCCAGAGCCCTGGGTCCTTCGTACCCATTATCTCATGGCGTCACCACCATCCTGCATGACAGATATTCTTATCCTCTCTCTGCACATGAGATGAGACTGACACCCAAGTCTCTCACTCTCAGTCCTGGCCTCCCCCACTCCCCTCCCCCATACTCCTGCTGATCCATTCCTATAAAAGCAGCCATGTGGACCAACTCAGGGCCATAATCTCAGGACTTGAAAGAAATCAGGTTTCAAGCAAAGAAGAAGTGGTATAGCAAGGGGCATTCTTCCTTTTCCTTGAGTATTCAGGATTTGGGGCAGTGCAGGGTGAGGGAGAGGATGGTGTGGTGGGAGGGAGGGTCTAGGCCTGCAGATAACCAGGGGACTCACATTCTGTCTCTGATTCTGCATGTATTGGGAAATGGGAAGCTGAATGAAGGAAAGGAGGGTCACTGGGGTACCCTTTGTAAATCAGATTTTCTGATTTTACTTTTCTTTTTGTTTCCCCTAAACAAAAACCTAAGCCCTCCTTCTCTCTCTCATACCCAATAGTGTCTCAACATGCTGAGGTGAGAACAGCTATTAGCACCTCTGTATTTTACATTGTTTTTTTCTTTGTGTGTATATGTATGTTTAATAAAAACAGGCCCACCCCCTTTTCTATACCAGAATTTTAAATGGTGGCGGGGGGTGGGGGTGGGATAAGAACCCTCCTCCCCAAAAGGAAAAGCATCAACTAATTTGAAAAATATTTAAGAAACTCTGGGTCGTCATCCACTCGCCTCTCCCTGCTCCATAATTACACTGCAGTGCCTGATATTTTCATGGGACATTAAACCAGGAGTCAGGTGATGGGTTCCTTCCGTCTACGCCTATCCGTTAGCCGCCAGGCCCCCGCGGACCTTGACATTATTAATAGTCCTATTCATTAAGTATTACTCTTGTAGAATGAGTAGCATAATATTGGCCTGGAGATAGGAACAGGCAGAAGGAATAAGTCAAATTAATTTTCCGGAGCAAACGCCCCGGTTCTGTAAATGACATTCTGTACTGTTAGCATTTTAAATGTGGCACAAATGGCAGGAGACACAATTTGAAAGCAAAATACTAGAAGACATGGCTCAGGGTGGAACGTGGCAGCAGGAAAATCTAAGAGCGTCAGGGACCTAGGGGTGGGAGGGTCTGGCTCGTGTAGTGACAGGAAGAGGAGGATTTTTTTTTTTAATGGGCATTTATTTAAAATGCAGTTGAGGGAGGAAAAAAGGTAGGAAGGCAAGTAGTGAGGTCTGTGTGTGTGACAACGTGTGAGTATGTGGAGAAGTGTCTGTGGAATAGGAGGCGGGAAACAATCAGTTCTCCCTTCTCCTTCCCTCCCCCAAAAGGGAGAGGCTAGAGTTGGAACAGAGGGCTTTCTAACACTCACTCCCCCAACAGGATGTTTTCCACCCCTTCCAAGCCTTTCTGACCAGGTCTAGGAAAGTTCACTTGTGCATTCTTACTTAATGTGAGGTTTGATAGGTAAGAACACTCACTCATTCCCTCAATTCTCCATACGTCTGTTCAACAATACATGCCAATTCTGAGATAAATCCTGCATTAGATTTTAGAGAGTGGGGCACACACAGACTGGTTAGGCAAGGCCCCATGCCCTCCAGAACCATAGAGTACAGGAGTTGAGCCAGGAGGAGCCCAGGTAAATACAGTACAATGCAGTTTGTAATAAGGGCAATGAAAAAGGGAACTATAAAAGCTGTAAAGCGGTTAAGACAGAGAAAGCCCATTCCATTAGAGGACACTTGCTAGAGGTGACAGCATTCAAGCCTTGCTAGAGGCTTTGTGGGGTAGGAAGAATTTGGACATGAAATAATTCAGATGAAAGGAACAGGATGAACCAAGATGGGAGATGTCTAAGGGCAACTTGAATGAGGGACAGTGCTCTGTTGTTCTGGACAAAAGGCTTGAAAAGGGTCATTATTAGTGATGAGATTGGAAAAGCCACTTTAAGAGAGTCCTGTATATCACACATCTAAAGCTACAGAAGATAGTTGGAGAAGATGGTATCTTCCTTGCAGTCCATACTCCTGCCTCATTCTTCCCAACACACAAGAGCGGGTGCTTGCCAGGAGCAGGTGAAGAGCACTGGGGACTATAGCTCATGCCTTGGATAGTTTCTGGGTCCATACCACTGCATCCTAGTCAGTGGCTAGGCAAACCAGTAGCCTGGTTGGAGATAATATTGCACCTCAACAAAGTTACCCTATAGGCAAGTAAAAGATGAATGTACACTCATGTA
Source organism: Lontra canadensis (assembly GCF_010015895.1). NCBI lineage: Eukaryota > Metazoa > Chordata > Mammalia > Carnivora > Mustelidae > Lontra > Lontra canadensis. The sequence goes on from NW_022631037.1 coordinate 150,788, forward strand.
TCTTCCAACCCCACATGACCACAAGAAGCTAGAAGCAGAGCTCTATTTAATACTCACCCACCAGTGAGATTTTCTGAATGTAGCAGCCAACAAATGAGAGTACTCATCTACTTAGGTACTCTCTCTAAAGTGTTTCAAATATTCCAAGACAGGCAGAGCTTTCATCCTGGAATCTGGCTGGCAACTGGGTTTCTACATAACTATATTCCTGTCCTTCTTACTCTATCCTCATCCAAACTTCAAAGTTTTTCTTTTTCTTTTTGGGGAAGGCAATATCTGAACTTACCTGGGTCCCAAACAGGACCTGAGCCATTCAGGACCTAAGAGGGAAAAAAAATCCCTGAGGTACAGATCCTAGAATCCATACTTAAGGCACTTGAATAACATATATAAATACACAAATAACTTAATGAATTGCAGTCTATGGTAGGAGCCTCAAGGGAGGCACATCTAAAATGTTAAATCAACATAGATATCACTTACATAGCAATTACTATATACCAGACACTGTTCTAAGTACTTCAACATGCATTAACTTACTTAATCCTTACATCAACCTTAGGAAGTCAGTACTGTTACATCCCCATTTTGTAGGTAAGAAAACTGAAGCACGTAGGGATTAGCTTGCTCAAAGTTACACTAGTCATAAATAGCAGGTTCAGGATTTAAATCAAAGTAGCTTGGTTTCAAAGTCCATGTTGTTCATGCCAGTGGGTTGGCCAGGAATCACCTGGATAGGTTTTATAAAACACCAACAGTTGTGCTGCATTAGGGCCAACTGAGTCAGAATCTCTTGAGATACAACCCCAAGACACTGGCATTTTAAAAATCTCCCCAAGTGATTCTAATGCACGTTCATGGTCTACAGAACCCAGGTGCACTGGAGAACTAAAGCTGCATTCTCACTGTAGCCTAATCAGAGATCTTAGAAACTGGTGATCTTGGTTGCAACGTTGTGGGGAAATGGTTTACAGGTAAAGATTCCACCCCGGTGGACTCAAGAATCCCAGAGTATTTCCAGGACTACAAACAAAGCAGCCTCTCAAAAATGACTGGTTTGAATCAAACCACATCTCATGGACAAGTCTCCCACATGAGGTCTCTTGAGATGGTGGTTCACCCCTCTTACTCCTGGCATTCCAGACCCTTGGTGCCTAATATCTCCCTCCATTTTTGGAGGTGTCTCCCTCCATAAGCTCCTCCCAGAGTACCGAGATTTTTCCTACCCCAGGATCCCACTGGGGCACCATCTTTTAAGAAGTAGTTTAGGTAGGAGAACCTCTTTCATCCAACACCAGAGGAGTCACATCTTTCCCTCACAGAACGGAATAAATACATTTAGCACCGCCTCTGCCTTTTTTTTCCCAATTTAGTATTGTTTAATATGCATTTAATCAGGCCATTCGGTATTACAGCGGCTATGTAGCGTGACTCCCCCCACGAGCACGGGGGGGAGGGCGTTATAGGCCATTAGGCTAAAGTAATATGTATGAGGAGTCACTTTTCCCCAGGGCGCAGTAACTATTTTTGCTCCCCAGTCGTCCCCATTAAATCATTAAACCTCATGACTATACTTTCTGAACTCTACCATGATCTTTAAAAAGCCAAGCATTAAAGGGCAGCTGTCACCCTCCACCGCCCAAGCCTCGGCCGCTTTATGTATTCACAGCATTAAGTTCTTTGTCAGTCTATACATCATTGATGCAGAAGTGGGGGGTGCAGGGGGTGGTTACAGCGCTTGAGGAGTCCACATCCAGCAGCCCCCCCCAGCTCTTCTCTGAGGGAGGGCCAAAGGGGTCTGGCGATAGACCCCTCCCCGGAAGAAGGTCAGGGTTATGGAAAAGTGACTGGCGAGAGGGGTCAGGGCAGCCGCGTGTTGGAACTGTTGGTGGTGCTGACGTCCCATCCCGCAGACGGACTTTACCTCTCCCCCATCTCTAGCCGATTAAATTACATTTGGTTTTCCCAACTGGCAAGAGACATTTCATAACCAAATATTTCCTCAAAATCCCTCTTTCTCCCCCTCTATAGTGGATGTGATACTGCCCAAGGAAAGTTGTGGAGTGGTGGAAAGACCGAGAATTAGGATTTGAAAAGCTGCTAACTGGCATAATTTGGGTAAGTCCAAGCATCAGTATCTTCAGTGGCAAACAGTACTGATAAGACCAGCCACACACATTTGAATCATGTTATGTTTGTTAAAGTTAGTGGCAACCATAAACACTGCACATATAACAACATATTAATGGGCTCATGTTAAATACTATTTGATAGTAATTTTGTTTTTATGATATAGTACAGCAAATATTTATTTTGTAATGTTAATACTATTTGTTATTGTCATTGTTATTGTTGATAGGTGTTATTCAAGAGCCATTTTCCACTAATTTCCTTCTCCCCTAGAAAACCTGCCCCTACGGGGATGCAAAAGAGAAATATTACTAGTAGAAAAAGAGAACTGGTATGTTTTTTCTTCCTATGAATTGAGGTGGAGAGGACCCTTGAGTCCCTTCTCCCAAGACTGAGTCCCAAACCTGTGGGGTCTTTGTCCAAACCTAATTCCAGCCCCCCCAATCTTCAACCCTGATACACAGGTGCTTTTCTCACTCAGCATCCCCAAGCCAGCCTCACCATCAAAACCTGGTCAGGGAAGGGTTAAGCATCCTAGCAACCTCCAACAGGGTCCTCCTCACAGGCTGGGAAACAATGGAGCCATCAGTCTATATTTGACCTTTGCTCCCACAGCGTTTATGACTTATTCCTCTCCTCCACAGCCTGCTGCGATTCAGCCTTCAATCTCCCATCCCTTGCCAGAGCTGTGCTGGCCCTCCCCCAACGCCCTCTCAGCCTCTCAGGCCTCAGTCCTTCCCCATTTCTCCCCTTCCTTCCTCATGTCTCCCAGATTCCTTTCTGTCTTATTCCCCATTCTCTTGTATTTTCTCCCTCCCCTTAGTCCCCCTTCATGCTCTCCAACCCAACTTCCATTTCCCTCTCCCTTTCTTTCTTGCCTCTTCTTTCCTTCCTCCTCTCAGCACTCTCCTCCCCTTACCATACAAATGTAGCAGTTGGCATGTTAGATTTGGATGAGGGCTTTTGGAAAATCTCAGCTTGCCCTCTCCTCCACCTCTAACACTCTCAAACCTACAGATCCCTCTTTGTTCCTCCCCCATTCCCTGGCACAGCTGTGTCCAAAAGTGGTCATGAGTTGGCACAATGGAAGTGTAGGAAATGGGGAAGATGATACATCCATTCATGGAAGGAGGGTCTTACAGGGTGGGGGTAATGCCACCCGGAATGGAGCAGAGATGAATGGAGGTTGCTACCAAACAGGAGAAACCTTGGTGTGTAGAAATGGAAAGAGCACAAAGTCCTGAGTATCAGAAATAACCAGCTTCCACCTACCAACTGAGTGACCTTGGGCAAGCCGTTTATCCTCTTTGAGCTTCTTCCGGCCCTGCAAAATGAGTTAATAATGCCTGCCTTGACCTGACTTTCAAGGTTTTTGTAAGGATCAAGAAATATAAGAGTGTAAAATTGTGTTGTAAACTGTAGAGGGTTGTATAAATACAAGGGGGTATTGTATTATTTTTTCTTATAGTCTCCTCTGGCTTCCCTGCCCCTCCCTCCTGCCCCTCCCCACACCCACCCCAATCCTGGTAGCAGAATGGTAGAAGAAATGATCTCACATATCTATATAGCACCTTCCAATTTAAAAAATACTTTGATAGCATTTTCACTTTTAAAACAGCCTTATGGATGGAGGACTTATCATTGGCCCCATTTTAGAGATGTAGGCACAAAAGCTTAAGCATTAACATTATTTTATAGCAGGTCTGAAGTGATTTATCCAAGCCCATAACACTAGTAAAGTAATAGAGCCAAGACTCAGGCCTAAGTATTCAGCCTCCAAGTTCAGTGTCCTTTCCACCATCCCCTGTGGCTTCTCCCTTGGCCTCAGGTCCCACAGGCTGGAGGACACCTGTCTCAGCAGACTGCTACCCTCCTTACACTATCTGTTTACATTCCCGCCTTCCTTCAGAAATGGTGAGTTCCTTGAAGGTCTGGTGGGCACTTAGTGAAATTGTTTGCCAAGTGAAAGAATGAATGAATGAATGAGCACCCTTCCCCCTCATCACACCGTGTTGCCTGAGTGCAGAGGTAGGTACAACTGAGAACGGGAACTGCAACTTGTTCCTTTTCTTCACAACTTCAGAGCACTGCTGCATGGCCACAGAAAGGGCTCTGGTCTCTGGCATGAGTCTCTCTGGGAGAGGGGTCCAACCCCCCCAACATCCACACATTGCTCTGTGACAGCGGCCTCTGTAATGAATGACTCTGCAGTGGGGCCCAGCAAAAGGACAGGAGGGCATGAGACAAATCATAGCTGCCAGGCGCTAATCTTCCCCTGGGAAAGTCACCTCCACCCCCCTCATCCATCACTGGGCACTGGGCTGCCACCACACGCTCCCCCCACATACACACCCAAGACAACTGCCCAGACTCTGTGGACGCATGTGAAGAGTGCACAGAGAGGCAGGTTGCAGCGTACACATGGGAGCTTCTGCACACAGGCAAAAACAAAACAAAACAAAACAAAAGGCTGTTATTTCTCCCCAAAAGGCCCCTGCCTCAGATCTCCCACCCCCAGAAAGAGTAAAGTGTGATGATGCTAAATAAATCTACTGAGCCATACATGTGTTTAATTGCCTAAGAAATGTTTGTTGGGAATCTACTTCAAGTAAAGCGACGTGGTACTGAGGACACAGAGATGAACAGAACAGGGTCTCACCCTGAAGGAGTTCACACCCCACCAAGGAACAGAAACAAGTCAAGGGACATTGGGGAGGAAAGGGACACAAGCCATGGAAAGGAGGAAGATGGAGAGTCAAGGAAGGGATACCTCCCAGTTGACAATGCAGGGACAACTTCATGAAGGAGGACCTTGAAGGATGGGTAGAGTCTGTAGAGTCAGGAAGAAAGTGGTCTGGGAGTAGGGAACAGGGGGAGCCAGAGCATGGAAGGTGAAGTGTGCATATGAGAGGGGCAGTAAGCTATGCATGAAGTGGGGGGGGCGGAGCAAGCTAAAACAAGACTGAGAACTGTTCACTGAATGGCACACATTCCCCCATTCCCGCTCATTCCCAAAATATACACATACAAAGAATCCCAGCCTCATGAAAGAGAAGAGCAAGTCCATCTCCCACCACAGGTCAATTACAGGGAGATGAATCCATCCTCTTCTCCCAGACAAAGAAGAGACGTGCACCTAGATCTGCAAACGATGTCACCACAGAACCACTCCATACACAGCCACCTTCCTGGCCAGCACTCCCTGAGCCCCGTTCCGAGAGTTTCACGTGCATTATTCCCACTAGACTGTAAGCCCCATGGGGCCATGGATTCTTTCTCACGGCTGAATCACCAAAGCTCAGAACAGTGCTTGGCATATATAGAAGTTGTTCGATAAGCTTTCGTTCAGTAAATGATTGATCTCATGGCCTCATTGAATAGGGTTGTTATGCCATAAGAAAAACATAAATATTTCCCCCTCCACAGCTCACAGAAGAGAAAAGTTAGTCCTGGAGAGATTCGGAAACTTGTCCACCGGTCACGAACTACTAAGTGGAGGACCCCGGGTCTGTGTCAGTGCAAATTCTCCACGAGCCACGCTCTGGAGCCGCAGTCCTGGGTCTGACTTTTATATCTCTGCAGGCATGGTGATGCTTCCAGGAGCCATAATTTGAGCCTGCTCTCTCAGAATCTGCATAATCATGAATTATAGTAACAAGGTACTAATACATACATGTATGTTTCTATAGTTATACACACTCAGTTGGCCCACTTTAAGAAAGCCCAGTACAAACAAAAACACCCAATTTCCAAAGTAGATAAATCCAGGAGGGCTCATTTGCTTTACAGAAAAATTCTTTGTGCTATTTAAAAAAAAAAAAAAAAGCGTCGTCAAAGTTCTTAAAGTACCGGAACTTCTCTAGGCACTGCAAGGCTTACCAAGGAGGGTAGGCGGGTGGAGGGAGAGCCGTGACATTTGCAGGTCACCTGCTGTGTATGAGACAATTCATTGCCCTGTAGAGGAGACACTGTCATCCCCATTTTATAGATAAGGAAACAGAAGATCGGCTTCAAAACTACTGAGTCCTGCTCTGTGCTAGGAACCAAGGCAGGCCCCAGGGATTCAGATACCGATAGACCTGTCTTTGCCACCCCCGCCCTGATGGCTTGCATTCTGATGGGGAGAGAGGTAATAAACAAGTAAGTGAAGAAGTGAGCAAATCTTGGAGAGAATTTCCTGTGATGATAAGTGCTTTGAAGGAAACACACAGGGTGATGGGACAGAGGTGGAGTCTCTGATGCAGACATGGAGTCTACTTGGCTAGAAACTGGTTGAATTCATCTTTAGCTCCTTAGGTCCAGCACAGAGAAGGAAGGAAAAGAGGATGGAAGGAAGAAAGGGAGGGAGGGAGGAGCAAGGAGGGAGAAGGGAAGAGGAGCAGTCAACCTGCTCCTTCCACCACACTCCCTTGGCAGGAACCCAAGTAGGAAGGGTTGCTAGAGAGGCAAAACTTATTAGAAGCCATTGTCCATTACAAACCCACCTGAAGTTAGCTCTGAACTACTGGCACCAACTCTGGGAAAATAGGAATGTGGTTTGTAAAATTTCAGCTCCACCAGCTTGGTGGGAGCACTAGAGCAAGGAGGACGGGGGCTGTGGATGGACGGGGCGATGCAGGCCAAGGAAAGTGTGCCTTGGTGAGGGATGAAAGGCCAGGCTGTCCACACTCGGCTTCTGGCTCCGCCACTTCAGGGCATGGAGCTTCGGAGGGACGGTCCCACCTCCCTGCATTTTAGTCCCCTTGCCTAGCAAATGGGGATAATGACTGTATCCAGTTCCAAGGGCCACAGGGAGGATTGATGGAATCAGTGTGTGCCACTGCCTCACTGGAGGGGCCATCAAAAGGTCTCAGCATTTAGCCCAGTGGAGGAGTCAGAGGAGCTCTGCAGATGCAGACGGGGAAAGAGGGCGGGAAGAAGAGGCAGAAAGAAGAACTAAAGAAAGGTAGAAGGAAGAGGCACAGAGGGAGAAAAGAAAACAAGTGGGCACGTGGTTACAAAGTTTCCCTTCAACTACCCTCAAAGCTTAATAGATTTCTAAATGGCTTATTATCACCACCGATTAATTCTTTTAAAGGACCTAATTATAAAACACCAAACTAGTTAATTGGGTTGCCTTGACACAGGTGCAAACGGGCTCTCTGGATGGAAGTCCTGGCAAAGCCTGCAGAGCCCGATCAGTGGGGTGGGCGGTGGGGGGTAGGTCCTGGGGCCACAATCAAGCCCGAAATCACAGCCCCTCCTGCCACTGCCAGGCCCCCCAGAGATGCTCACTGCCTGACCTCTCTCACCTGGTGGCGGGAGCAAAGGGCTTGCAGGACAGGGCCCAGCTTCCCTTGGGCCCCTCTGGGCTTGGGGCTGGGGATGATATAAGAGTGTGTCCTCAGAATCCATTTAGGAGGGTCTCCATCTAGGGGCATTGGTCAGAGAATCGAGCCCTTGTCATTCTGCCATTGCTTTCTGGAATGGAAGTGCCTGGGTAGGGGCCATGGAGATGCAGAAGAAATGCATTTGTCTTACACATCGTTGGAGGGAAGGGTAGGCTTGGGGAGTGCAAAATGTCAGAGCTGGCTATATCCCTCGCGCATTTGCTCAGAGGGTCCCTGGGCTGGGGGAAGCTCAGGGTTCTCAGGTGCTGTGATGGTGGAGACACCACCATAGCGATTCCCAAAGTGTGTTCCCCAGGCCTGTGACAACAGCGTTACCTGGGACCCTGTTAGAAACCCAAATGATGGCACATACCCCTGGGGTGGGTCTGAGCAAACCGTGCATTAATGAACCCTCCAAGAGATTCCGAGGCAAGCTCCAGTTTGAGAACCACAGTTCTCCTGTATTCAGGAGGCCATCAATCAACGAGGCCGCCATTGGTGGTGCTGCTGGCTAAAGGGGTGAGTGGAGAGGCCAGTTTCTTAAACTAAGTGATGGCCATCAAGGGGGCACCCCCTGTGCATAATTATTTCTCCTTTTGCTAAAAGGGGCAGGTGAGAACTGGACAGCTAATGATGATCATGGCGTGCCTCGCCCTCACTGCCCCGCAACCCTTAGCATCTTGCAGGGTCCTTCTCTTTGGGCCCCCCAACTCAAGTGGGATTCCGTTTCCACATGGAACCCCACCAGAGTCCTATTTGCGAGCTGCATAGCGCTCGGGTCCCTAGGCTCTATCTCACCCTTCCTTCCTCTGCTAACTCAGTCATCCAACTGCTCTGAGGCCATACAGGGTCCCAGGGTCCCTCTTTCACCAGAGCATTTCCCCTTTTACTAGCTTGATATATGGAACCTGTGGGTAGAATTTTGTTTACTGTTTAAGCCACAGGTGCCATGGCTTGAAAGGGTGTGGAAATCCACACCCCAGGCCTTTCCTGGGGTTTGTCTTAAGACAAACCAGAGTCATGGGGCTCTGGCCTTCGGCACCTCAGGCCCTCCTTTACTAGCTGGATGACCCCGAACAGGTCCCCTCCCATCTCCGAGCCTCATTTCTACAGCTCTCAAACGCGGGTGACGTCACCTATCTCTTAAGGTCATGGTGAGGATGAACAGAAACTCTACACAGGAAGAACTCTGTGCCTGTTACATGGCAGGGCTGGAGATGCCATCCCTCCTGAGGGTTCCAGATGGGCTCCAATGGGGCTAGTTCTCACTGATCTGGGGATGTCTCCAGGTTGCACCCAGCCCACCCTCTTCATTCCATTAACAAATCCTGGAGTTCTGGTGCACAGCCCAGTTCAGGGCAGTTCAACAAGCCTCTTGTTGTGTGCCAGAGGCCCTGACAAAGGCTGAAGATGCAGAGACGGGCTAAGAAAGTTCCCTGGCCCCTGCAAGCTCCAGTGCCGGGGTGGGGTGGTGGGAGAGACACGTGTATAATGCATCCTAAAGAAGAAGGCAGAGGGGCACCTACGTGACTCAGTGGGTTGAGCCTCTGCCTTAGGCTCAGGTCATGGTCTCGGGGTCCTGGGATCAAGCCCCGCATTGGACTCTCTGCTCAGCAGGGAGCCAGCTTCCCCCTTTCCCTCTGCCTGCCTCTCTGCTTACTTGTCATCTCTCTCTGTGTCAAATAAATAAAATCTTTAAAAAAAAGAAGAAGAAGAAGAAGAAGAAGGGAGAGAAGATGAGGCAGAAGGCACAGAGGTGTCAGATAACAGGGTAACTTTGGAGACAGACATGGGTTCTGATGCTGACCTCGCCACTAACTCACAAGGTAATCTTGTACAAATCTTTTAACCTCTTCTCATCCCCTTTGCCTCCTTTATAAGATGAAGAAGAGAAAAAACTTTAAGGGAGGAGGCTTACAGATGTTGTGGATAAGCACCTCTACGTGCGGAGGCTCAGAAAGTGGTGTTATTATCAAGGCAGTGGGCTTCCTTGTCCTCCAGGAGCCCACCCTGCCTCTGCAGGGTCAGGGTCCGAACGCTTCTGGTGGCCCTGGGCTTTGGGGTTAACCAGATGATCCGTGAATACACAAAGAAACCCCAAACAGCTTAACCTCAGCTGAGGCACAGAGGGCCCAGCCGCCCGGCGAATGCTGGGCCCGAATCCTGTGCTCCATTATTGCGCCTGAAAATCCTTTAAAATTTCACACAATTTCCCGCACAGCAGTGTGCTTCATAACGCTAGGAGCCAAGGCGGCCCAGTAATTGGGACTGGAGTGGGGCAGAGTCCAAAGCAATTAATCCAGCCTCCTTCCTTGTTTGCGCCAGGATAAGCCTGACGGGGTGGAGAGTAATTGGAAAGGAGCGGCCTCCATCCCCAACTCCAAATTAATATTTTCCTGTCCTGATTTAATTCCGCCCGGGAACACTGACACAGAGACACGCCGTGTCAAGCGCTAAGTAATCCGCCACAAGCCACCTGAGGGGGAGGAAAGGACTTTTCCTTTTCTTTGTGGTTGGTGGGGGGCCGAGGGGGATGGCAGCTAACAAGACAGGACCTCAGAGGTTGGAGGACCTTCCAAGGACGTCTATGGTCTGATTTCCCTCCCCGTGCAGGAACATGTCACAAAGGAGGGAAAAAATCAGGCACTTAAAAGGCAGATAGACCTGAGTTCAAATCCCGACTCTGCCACTTAGATGTCTGGCCCTGGGCAAGTCATTTAACCCCATCGTGCCTCAGTTTCCTCACCTGTAACATGGGAATAATAGTACCTACCATGAGTGATTGTCATAAGGATTCAGTACAATGAATGTAAGGCACTTAGTACCTCGTAGGTGAATGGTAGCTATTTTTACTGTTATTCCAGATTTTCTGACCAGAAGCCAAGCACAATGCTGAGCATTGAGAATATAAAGGGAAATAAGACATGGGCCCCAGGCTTTAAGAAGCTTGTATTCTAGCCCCATATATCCAGGGTTGGTACACAGTAGGTGTCTAATGCATTCTAGCTCCTTGCCTTCTGCAGATGGCATCCCTGAGTAGGCGATCATTCGACCTCTGCTTGGTCACTGTTAATTATCCTATTGCTGACGCACTTGCCTATGTGTCGGCCTCCCCTTGTTCCCTTTGCCTCCCTGCACCCCCACCCCACTGGTTCCAGCTCAGGCCGGCTGGACAGAGGAGTTAGAACCCAGGAATCTGCAGATTTCTGCTGAAGATCACGCTGTCCCGCCTGGCCCTTTCTCAGCTCAACAGCCTTCTAGTGGGTCACCTGGGGACCCCTCCCTCATCCCCTACAGTCAGGCGTGTTGGACAACCTGGGAAAACTGGGGTGGGATTGAAGTCAGCTCCCTACGGGGGTACCCTTCTCTGTCCCACATATCCCCCAACTCCCTGATACCTGAATCCTTGTCTTGAGGTCTGCTTCCAGGAGAGAGCAAACTAAGACCACCAGGTATTCCCTAAATCCCGAGGTAGAGCAGAGCTGCTACGGTACCCCTGCTGGCAAAAGGGACCTCACCGCTGGGTAGCTCTAGCACCCTGAGGGTTTCGAGGCACTGGCAGAGGTACCTGGTAGGAGAGGCAGAGGGCACCCAGTGCCGGGGCGGGGTGGGTGCAGATTATTTATAAGCACGCTTAATGCCCCCCCGCCCCCCTCCCTCGCCAACACTCAAACACTCAAAGCCTGCTAGGCAGCGGGAATCCTGGCAAGAACTAGAGAACTCCGGTTTTTCATGTGCCCCTCCCCACAGAAGGTGGAAGGAGAGAGTTCAGGGTAGTGAAGCAAGAAGATGCCTCAGTGGGCTCCAAACTCCCCCGAATAAAATCATTTAAGCCAAAGCAGGGAGTTACCAGAAAAACCGTGTGTTCGACAAAACTGCAGGGAAACTGTATGCAAATGTCAAACTGATGAGGAGAGGAGGGGGGGCAGGGACAAGAATAAACCAAACATTAAATCAAATCAGTAGGAGAATAATAGCTAAACTCCTTCTTACTTGTAGCACTCAATTCTGTAGTCGATACAGTCGGGAATGAATGAACAGCCTCTCAGAGCCACATCTAAATTCCGTGTATCACCCCAAAGAGCAGGACAGGAGCCATCCAGGAGCAATCCTGCCCTCCCACACAGTACCCCCACACATGAGAGCAAATAGGCATGGGAGGGAGCCAAACCTAGACCCCCTCAAAAAAATGGAGCCTGGGGCACAGCGGGAGAAATCCTGCATAAGGTCTAGGTGACATGGGGCAAATCATGTCCCCTCTCTGAGCCTCAGGGAATCAACATGAGGGACAGCTTGAGAGGCTGTTGGGCACACAGGGACACAGAAGCCTGTGGTCTGCACCCACAGTGCAAACAAGGGGGTGAAGCAGTTTGAATGAGGCCAGGTGACCTGTTCTTTTGCTGCTGCATAGGAAAAGAGGTTTTGAATTTGATGTTTTGTTTTGTTTTTTAAGAAACAGAACTGGAGAAGAAGGGAAGAGTGGTATCTAGAAGAGAAGAGAGAAGTCCTGTGAATGATATGATTAGTTTGGGGTGTGGTATGTGATGTCACCTGCTCTCCTGTCTTCCCATGAACACCGCAGGATAATCCACTCTGCTCGCCCGTACTCCAGGAATGGGATGTACACGTTGTACACGGGGCAGCACAAGTAGAGGGGTAGAGCTGAGACTGATGGGGCCCAGCTGCGTTCAGGCTCCAAACGTGGAAGATCGCCCAATGAGACGCTCCTCATTACTCTGCCCCATGGCCATTCCTTGCTGAGATCGTGAGCCAGGCCCAGCGCCAAGGCTGGCAACAAGCACAAATGTGAGGGGGTCCTGCCCTCCGTCAAAGACCAGAGAGGAGAACACAGCAGACAAACCAACTGAGAACCCCCGGAGGAATTCTGCATGCAAGGTCTAAGGCTGGAGGACAAACGAGTCTTACCTGAGCAGCTTCTAGGAGCCAGGGTGGGGCTAGCACTTCACATTTTCTCGCTGGATCCTCAGAAATCGGGCTCCAAAAGTCAGGGATGGATTGGCTCAGGGTCGCAGCCGGGAAGAAGTCAAGTGGGAAGTGAACCCAGGTGTGGATCCTTAGAGCCCTGCATTGTTCACAATGCACCAACCATGCTTTCAAAGAAACGAGGATGCTGATGGTAAAAATAGGGCACTCTCGCCCTTTGCCCCAGACAGCCCCCATGCTCTTCTGCTGTCTCCAAGCTGCCCCTGACATGTGAAACCCTCCTCAACCCCAGCCTCGGGCTTTATCCTAGCTGTCTCCAAAGTTCCCGACGTGATTTAGCCCAGAAGAGCCTCACCTTTTCTGCCTCACCCTGCCCACCGCTACTGCCCCCGACCTCAGGGACTTCGGGGGACATCTATGGCATTTATCTGCCCAGAATCTCTGTTTTGAAACTGTACTTCAAATTTCTTTGGAAGCCTGCATTCGTCTCCCACAATGAGACCATATGGTTCTACGGGGGCAGAACCCACTCCCTGGCCCCAGGGATAGCCATGGGCCTGAAATCCTCCCTCTGCCCCCAGCTGTTGTGACTGGTGCATAAGTGGCCATGTGAGTTAAGCTGGGCCAATGAAACTGAGTCTTGAGAATTATACCGTTACTATTGAGAAGCAGATACTCTCTTTGTTGAACCATTAGGATGTGGGCCCAGTGCTACTGGCAGCCATCTTGTCACCATGAATAGAAAGCATGACTGAGAAAGAAACCAGCCTAAAGAAAGACAGGAAAATCTGAGAGAAGATGGATCTTTGATAATGTGGTCTGAACTTCTGGATCACACTGCACTAGTAACCATATTCCTTAAGCCAGTTTGAGTTTCTATCAGCCTCTTTCCCCAAACTGAAATGAGCTGGGACTGATACAGGTATCAATATCTTGTGGAATTTGTGCCAGTGTGCTAACCTCTGCCCACTCTAATCTTCTGAAAGGAATCTCACATGAATTAAGCAAATCCACCTTTGACAGTGGAGGAAACTGAATCATGGATTAAAAAAAAAAAAAAAAGTCATTTTTCCAAAGCCTCTGAGACAGGGGCAGAACTGAGATTTGAACTCAAACCTTGAGATTCTTACTCCCATGTACTTTCTGGATGATGGTGTGATCCATTTTGTCTAATTCTTAAAAGGTCTGTATGCAGAGTGTGTACATACTGAGTGTGAGTGTGTATGTGTGTGGGGGGGTGCTTCTGTGTCCTCAGAGAGATAATGAGGTCCTCAACGGCCAAACTTGTACCACTCACATCCCTGACAGTTCCTGGACCCAAGTCAATGCAGTGGGGTCCCCCACCCCACCCCAAGTGATCTCTGCACAGCAAGTATAGATGGGTTTCATGAGAATGTCACTCAGGACATGCCCAGAGCAGGGCAGTAATGTGATCCTGGCCATGACCCACCGTGTGTCCAGGGCAAGGGTTCAACCTTGCTGAGACTTGGACTGATATGAAGTTTAGCCATACTAAGAACAGTACTAGTAAAAGAGATAACTTCCATGAGTATCTCTTGTGAAAAAGTCAGACGTGGGTGAAAAAGAAAGCTACTGTGTGTTCCACTTTAAGAAAATCCAATATGTAAAATCTAAATTTACATCCTGAACTTAGAGGTTAAAGGACATTTTTTATAAGAGGATTTTAATTGTTAGAGCAGTTCCATTGAGGAGCCAGGGCCAGTGTGTACAGGCCTCTCCAGCAGGGGGGCAGAAATGAAGGAAACAAAGAGAGAGACAAAAGGCTGAAGCCATGTCCACGGAGGACCCCCAAGAGGAAGGCCAGGATTGCAGTGGGCAGAGGAAGAAGTCCACGGACAGTGTCCCGGAGACACGTGATTGTGTAGAATGAGCACACTTGTAAAGCAGCGGTTTCAGTCCTAATTGCACTGGGCAAAACCCCACGGGTCCATCCAAATAAGACCCGGGACTCCAGACCAAGCCAGGAGGGTGTGGTATAACATCTCCACAGCCTCCCCTCCCAACCTGTCCCTCTGGGGCCTTTCCCTGGTGCCCAGCCTCCCGTGAAAGAAGTGTGCTTTCTGCTACATTGACACTGGACTTGAGGATATGACTCCTTTCCGCAAATGGAATAGAAACAGTAGTGACATATGCCACATCCAAGCAAAGACTTCAAGAACATCACGGGTCTCTCTGCCACTGGCATAACCTATCTTTGATTGGGACTGCTTTTTCAGTCTGAACCCCAGAACGAAGATACATAAACCTGAGCCACAAATGACCCACAGATGTACCGTAAGCAAAAAATTAACTTTGTTCCTGTAAGCCATTGAGATTTGGGGATTGTTTCTTACTGCATCATAAACTAGCAAAACCTGTCTAATACAGAGGGCACCTTTCACAGTTTTAAGGCCACTTCTGACAAACCAAAGGGATAAGTGGGTCAGACACGTCACTTCAGATCGATGGGGTACTTAGTGAAAGGCAGATTCCCAGATCCTCCTCCCAAGGTTCAGAGCCAGTGCATCTAAGGAGGCGCCCAGCGATTCGTAATTTTGACAAGTCCTGAGGATGACATGTGGACGGTCAATGCATCATACTTTGAGAAACCCAATCTAAGGAGTCCAATCTTTTTCGTATCCAGAGAGGTGCAGTGACATGCCCAAGGTCATGCAGCAAGATGCCAACAAGATCTTCAGCCCTTCTCCCTGAAGCCTACCGTCCTCCCCCAGAGACACAAAGGGAAGACAGAAGGAAAAAAGAAAAAACTCAGAGTTTGAAAACGCAGCTCCAGAGAAAAAGACCAGTCGGGGGCCAGGAATTTAAGTTGAACCAAGGTACGGGTTCCAAGCTGAGACGGAGGCTGGGGGGTGGCTACGTGACACTGCCCATCCCCATCAGTCTCCCCTGGAAGAATGGGGCTGGGGAGAAAGGAGTCAGATTTCAGAGCAGGGTGAGTAGAGGAAGGAGAAAGAAAAAAATGAATAAATAAAAACAGAAAAAAAAAAAAAAGTCTTCTAGCCCCCGGTTAGCCCAAACATCCCCAGCTTCACTGCGGGAGCTGCCCCAGCCCTCTTCGATTTTGATGTACAGTTTGAAACAAATCAATAGCAGTATAATAATACTCAGCACGCTGTGTAATTTTTATATCATTAGTTTTCATTTTCCGCTCCCCATGCATCAAAAAACTTACAACGGGCTCGTAAAGTTTATTTAGTATTCCATGAATTCCTAATCAGTTTCATTTCATAATGATTCAGGAGCCGCCCGCTGCCTAGGCCCCCGTGTCAAAAAATCGATAAAACCAACACAGTTTTCCTGATGGCGGCTGCAAAAGGATCTATTGTAGGGGAATTATGATTTATGCCCTGGCCTGAACTGTGAGCAGCCGCCTCCACCCAGCGGCTCAGGGCTGAGGTCTTCGCCGATAATGATTTATGCACCTTCTGCTGGCCCCACCCGAGATCCCTCCCTGCCCCAGCTGGCCCCTGACACTGCCCAGAGGGGGCAGGGTCCACCGGGAGGGAACGAGCAAGGAAGGAGGCACCAGGGGGAGGCCCACCAGATGTCTGAGCATCCCTGCGTGGGCCCAGCACCTGCCTCTAAGTCCACCCACCCCCAGGACAGCCTAGCAGAGAGTCGAGGTGTTGGAGGAGCCCCACCTGGCCCCAAGGGTTTGCAGAGGGAACAGGGCTGGGACAGATGCATATGGGTGGAAAGGGGAGAACCCTGGCTCTCCAGTGGGAACTCTCACTCCCGTCCAGCCTTCCTTCCCAACCTCCAGAATGAGCTTTGTCCCCACCTTGAACCCATGCAGTCATGGCCGCTCTCAATACTCTTGCCCCAAAGGGTCCAGGGAAGCCGAATGGTAAAATCCCAAAGGTCATCGCAACCAAGAGGCCTCAGCTAGACCTCACAAGATGCAGAAGCAGCAGGCTTCTGGGAATTCAGAGGTTGGAACGAAGCTTCCAAGACTCCCAAGAGGGAAAAGGGCTTGAGTCTCAGGCCCCTTCTCTTCCTAAGGCTGCTTGGCTCTGTTTTCAGGACCCTCCCTCTGATCCCCCCACACACCTCCCATCCCCTTCCTCCACTGGTGGGTGATTAATGGGTCTAGGAGACATGTTAATGGGATGGGCATTAAGTCCAACAATTGGTTTAATTAACAGCAACTAACCTAGAGCAGAAAGAGAGATCTCAGGGTGACTTCGAAGGGAAGGGGATGCCATAGGGTGACAAGCAGCCACCAGCACTGGGGCCGCCAGTGTGTACCCCCACCTACCGCCCATCAGCTAGGTCTCTTGGCCTCCCCCTGACATGCAGAGAGGGCTGGGGGGCCCCAATTTAGCTGGGTTGAGAGGGACAGAGATTCAGGGATGGGATCCCTGCAGGGGCTCTGTCCCCACTCAAAGGTGGCATTCCAGCCATCGAACCAAGTTAGAATAAATGGGCTTCCTCCTCATACCTTAAGTTGCCTTTTCATTCACTCACTTACCAAACATCTGGGAGACACCTCACAGACACTCCCTCTACTTACGAGCTGTTCAGAAAGAAGAAGGGTGTCACCCCACCAAACAGAGGTAAGGGCGGGGGCAAAGCCAGATTCTAGCAGAGGGTCTCCAGGTCTGAGACCACAAAGTACCTCACCGCCCCCCTCCCCACCCTGTTGCGTGCTGGCAATCCCCCCATGCCTGGCTGGAGTCCCAGTTTGAGGATAGCTGCGCCCCAGCCCCCCCACCCCTGCATGTCCACTCCGAATCCCATGCACAAGACAGCCTGGGAAGAGCCCAGGTCTGGAGCCAGACTTGGATTCAAATCTTGCTTTCTATCACTCACTGGTTGAGTGACCCTCGGCCATTTAATTAACCTTTCCGAGTCTGGCTCGCCTCTGGTAAAAAATGGGAGCAATAATTTCTGCCCCGCAGATGGTGATGAACCAAAAAGGCAGGTACGTAAAATGCGCACCCCCAGAGGGCCTCTGATAAATGCATCCCGCCCTTCCTCCACTCTCCCATTGCCTCTTCGCCTTGCTCACTGCCCCCCCCAGAAAGTCCCCTATGTGGTATTGGGGTGAAAAGGGGGCTCGGATACACCCCCCTCCCCCAAGAAGGATAACTAGGACCACAGCCCATCCAGGACCTGGCATCAGTGGACTCCAGGCCATGTCACTACTCAATCACAGTTCGAATGAGCCCAACCAAATCTATGCAAACCCACCAGGGCCTCGTAAGTCAGGTGGAACCCTGGCAGCCCGTTGTCCTGGGAATCCTGTTCTTGGAACCTGAGGCTTCCCCGAGGCGCGCCAGAAGGTGGGAGTGGCTAGACTAAGGGAGTGAAAGCGCTTGGATCTGGGCTAGAAGAAGATCCCCAGCCTGGCCCCCTCTATCCCCAAAAGGGATTCAAGAGAAAGTTGGGCCTTCTCCCTGCAGCACAGTCCAAATTCTTCCCCACAAAAATGGAGACCCTGGATCCTCCCCTGCGTTCCCAAGACGCTAGTTTCGCCTCTTCTGCAGCCTTCGGTCAGGCTGCCGCTGGGCTTCCCTGGTCTCTTTCCTTCTATCCCTGGGTTTCTCCAAGTTTCCACTCTTTACGCCGTCCCTCACCTGCTTCACCCACTGGGGAAAAGAAACCCTCCGTTCTGTAAGGGCTGGCGGGCACCAAACACCTCCCCACCCCCACGGGCAGTGCTAAAAGCCCACAGACTTCAAGAGAACAGCCTCTCTCCCCAGCTCCCCTTCTCCTGTTAGGTCCCCCCCTTGTCCCCGCGGTGGCTCCCTCACCTCTGGGCTCAGGGACAGTCCTGCTAGGAAGGTAGCAAAGTGGGTGGGGAGGCTGATCAGCGGCGGATACCACTGGTGCTGAGCAAGGAACACCAGCTTGTCTCCAACAGCTGAGAGCACTGGAAGGACCAGCAGATCTCTCCGTCCCCTCCTCAGACCCCTACAAACACGCAGGGGGTGCTGCAACCCCCTGGGGGCCAGCTCCGCTTTGAGCTTCACTTGTTCCAGGCCCTCTCCCCCACCCTATTTGTCCCTGAACTCACCTCTCGTTCTGCCTGAGACGGGAGCCGGCCAGGCCCCCTGGTCATCAGCTCAGGCTCCCGGACGACAGGGTCTGGCTCAGGCTCTCTGAGCCTCAGCTGTTTCATCTGTGAAATGGGCTCAGTGAGAGTTTACGTGTCAA
Source organism: Lontra canadensis (assembly GCF_010015895.1). Lineage (NCBI taxonomy): Eukaryota > Metazoa > Chordata > Mammalia > Carnivora > Mustelidae > Lontra > Lontra canadensis. The sequence goes on from NW_022631037.1 coordinate 169,411, forward strand.
AGGTAAGGGCCAAGATTGGATAAGGCACCATGGGGACTGTGACTCCTTCAACAATCCTTAGAGGTCTTCCCAGGACCCGGGCCCAGGCCAGGACCGTTCCATTAGCAACTTGGTAAGTTACGAAGCTCCCCGAGTAGCGGAAACCTTGGAGATCAGAGGCTTGCTCGGGGACACAGAGGGTAGCAAAGAAAACAGGAAACTAGATACTACGGCCAAGGGTCTCTGTGTCCCACAGGGGTGAGGTATCCCTGGGGTAGGAGGGAGCAGGGCTCCGGGGTCAGAGGCACCCAGATCTGGCCACCTGCCAGTGGAAGGGACCTGGACAAGATACTGACTCTCTGGGCATCGTGGTTGCTCATTTGTAGAAATGACAATAACCCTGAGCTTCCAGGAGGGCCCTGTGGGGATCTGGCGGGAGGTGATAGGCTGGGGGGAGTGAGAAATGGAGCTTTGGAGGCAGGAAGAGGTGGATGCCGGCCTTCCTCTGTGACCTTGGGGGAGTCACTGAAGAGCGCACAGCCGCAGTCCTCCTCTGTACAGCGGGAGCCGTCATCGTCCTCGCCCCCAAGTTTCTGCAGGTTTCGGACGGCCTTGCAGCATGAAAGACACAGAGCTAACCCCTGACAAGTGCTGCTGGTAACATGGGCACAGAGCCCGGCATCAGAGGGGAGTTCAACTGATGGTTCTTCAAACTATTAGGGGGGTGAGGACAAGGATTATTACGGGGAGCCCCATAAGGGATGCCGTGTGAATAGGGTGAGGGGTGGGCTCTGTCGCTCCAACCCAGAGCCCCTGTAACACATTTCTGGCCACTGATGTCTCTCTGTCCCCAGAGGAGGGCAGGACTTGGGTCCCATCTGGCAGTTGAGGAAACGGAGGAAAATTCTATGGATTTTTTTTTTTTCAAGATCTCACAGAAGTGGAGACGTAGAACTAAGACAGGCCTCTCACCCTGCCAGGTGGGACTCCAGACTGAAGGCGTGCGCTGCTTTCTCTTGCCTTCTCAGGTAATTCCTCACGGTGATTACCACGTGCTGGCTGAATTTTCTCATGTCAAGCACCTGGCTAAACACTAGGAAGGGTTTTTCTCATTTAAGCCTCGCACCACCTATGAGGTTTTCTTCTCCCTGTTTTACAGATAAGGAACCGGAGGCACAGGGAGTCAGGCAGCTTGTCCAAAGTCACGCTGCTCACAAGCATTGAGGGTTGGAGTAGAAGTTCCAGGATATGGCGCCTGTGAACTTGACCAAATAGTTGCACCAGCCAAAGGAGAGGTGGCCTGTCCATGTAAATATAGGCTGGTGGGTCCCCGCAGAGGTCCATCTGACGACACCACTGCCTCCCCAAAGGACAACCCTTGCCCTCCTCCCAAGCTCAGGCCGATGGCGTGGGAGGGGAGCCTAGCTCTTCACAGTCCCCGAGGGCCCCAGTGAAGAAGTCCCCACAGGCTCCCTGCAGCCCCCTTGAGCATTCAGGACCTGTGTTCTTCCTGAAAGTCTAACCTAAATCCTTCAAGGTCCAGGGTGCTCCTGGACGCCTCTCATTAACTCTACCACCATCACTTTCACACCCACCTCTCCCCTGGTGACAGCTTCTGGAAAGAAAAAGAAAGGACGTCAAGGGCCCTATTGGGAGCAAGTAGGGCCCACAGCATGGACTTCTCCCAGCCCTCAAGCACCCATGAAAAAGCCCAGGCTTTGCAGTCACTGGGCCTGGGCTCCAGCGCTGGTTCTGTATCCCTCAGCAGTGTGACACAGAGCAAGGAAGTACCTTAACCTTCCTGAGTTTCAGTTTCCTCACCTGTAAAATGGGATCAATCATCCTCATTGTGATGAGGCTTAAATGCCACAATGGGCTGAAAATCTGAGCATAGCCCTCCTGGGGCATATGGTGGGCTCACCTCAAGGGCTGTTTTCTTCCTCCTCCTTCCCCTGCCCCATGGAAAGGGGAAGCCATTTTCCATAGAAAAGAAAGCATGTTTTCCAAAAGTTTGGCCGGGGCTCACAAAAAGCAAATTTGTCCTCTATTGGATGCCAGCCACCATGCAAGGCAAACTCCACGGGGCATCTTATTCTATCCTCACAGCCCCATGAGGCAGGCATTATTACCTATATCTGATGACCAAGGCCCAGAGAGGGGCAGCAGCTTGCCTGAGGTCACACAGCAAGTAAGCGCCAGGATGGGGAATCATTTTGTCCTCAGATTGTTGAGAGTGCTGCGGACCTCCCCTGCCCCAAGGCAGTCTCCCTCTCCCAACCTCACGGGCTACCCCAGCAAAGAGGCGCAGTGTGTCACACGCACAAGGCAGAAGAGCATTTAAAAAATTTGCTCCTCCCCAGCAGAGATGAGAAAACGGGAGCCAGGCGAGAACTTGATGCAGCTGCAACCACCAGCCCACCCCAGCTAAAAGGAAGTGAACCGGTCTGCTTCCAGTGCCAGAAGCAATGTCCTCAGTCTCCAGGATGTGAACAGAGTCTCCATCCTGCCAGCATGAGCCAGCTGGCACTGGGGAGGGCCAGGCCATTGGTCTCAAATCCCAAAGCCTAATCAGCCAAGACCAACACTGGCCTCCTCCTCGGAATGTCTCCCAGGGCAGACCCTCCTTCAGCTCCAGTCCTGCAGGGGGACTTCACATTGGACTGACGTCTCACCTGCACAGCTGTAGGGCAGAGATCATCGCACCCAGAGCCATCAGCCCGAGCCCTGGTGCTGTAAGGACCTATTTAGCCAGAGTGACTCCATCTTGGTTAAAAGCCATTTTGTTGTTTGTGCAGTAAAATTGACCCTGCCCTCCTTCCCCCAGAGAAACTTACTTAGGAGCAAGTCTGGGAAACCAGTAAAATATGGTCAGCTAGTTCCTAATAAGAGAGCCCAGAATACAAGGCCAGGTCAGCCAGTTCTTGATAACAGAGCCCAGAATACAAGGACGAGTCGGGCCAGGTGGAGACATCCAATCAGTAAGAAACACACAGACTTTTTCCCTAACCACCAAAGAATGTAAACCCCGCCGTCTGGGCGCCAACCTTGAGCACCAATTCTGACCAGAGTAATAGGTTAGGTCAAACAGCTACTATAGGGTAAATTGTAATTCAATTGGCCACCTGCATGTGACCTAACATGACTACAATCTCATTGGTCACCTATGTGTGGCCAGACTTTTGCTCTATAAAAGATAGTCTGTAAGATGGGGAGGGGTCGTCCTCTTCAGAGACGGCCGGTCAGTCTGACTTCTAATGCTTAGCGTAGACTAGAGCTTTGCATAACTTTCACTTTGTCTCAGTCTCGTTTCGTTTAATAACAGACCTAACAGTGCTACGAAAACATCACCAAAACAAGGCCAGGAGCCGGCACCATTAGTGCCTCCTCTAAGGGCTGGGAGGAACGGTGATCTGTATGTTCCTATTCCACAAATGGGGAAACGGAGACTCCGCAAAAGTTCACAGAGAGGACATTCTGAATGTCCCACAGAGGTCTTCCCGCAAGGTCTCTAAGGCTCTTTTCCTTGCCCCAGACCCTCCTGAGCTAGGCTCTGACCTGGGGATCGGGGGCACACGCCCACGGAGTACTTACACGTCCTGGCAAACGTGCGTGATACAGAGTCTCCCCCCACCACGTGCACACAGCATGGGCACACACCCAGGTGCACAAGCACACACTCACACAAGCACACCCGGGCCTCGGGGCTGTGGCACGCACACTGGGGTACCTGGGGAGGTTTGAAACACACCTGTGTCCCACCTCAGCCCTGGGGGAGCTTCTGGAATGAGTGTGTATTAGTTGCCTACTGCTGCATAACAAATTTTCCCGACACACAATGTAGCCCGTTGAAACACCATTCCTTCTCTGAGATGGTTTTCCAGGGAGCAGCTGGCTGGGTGGTCCTGACTCCAGATCTCTCCCCGGGCTGCAGTCTAGATGGTGGCAGGGGCTGCGGGCATCTGAAGTTTTGCCCACAGCCGGGTCATCTGCTCGCTCCCCTGGCTGTCAGCGGATGGCTTCGGTTTCTTGTCACAATGGCGTCTCCACAGGGCGGCTGAAGCGACCCTGGGCACGTGGCAGCTGGCTTCTCCCTGAGCCAGTGATTGAGGAGCGCGTGTAAAGAGAAAGCCACAGTGCCTTTTAGGTCCTCACCTGTTAAAGCACACTGTCACTTCTGCGTTTCTTTTGTTTGTTAGAAGGAGGCCACGCTCTAGGGAAAGGGAACTGGATTCCATCTCTAGAAGGGAGAAGTCTCAAAGGATTTGTGGATAATATTTTCAAACACCCACAGTGTGGGGGAGGGCAGGCCAGGACACTGGAATTTTTAAACCCTCCCCAACCCGGGTGACTCCGGCATGCCATCAGGGCTAAGACCCACCGAGATGGAAAGTCGCCAACTGCAGGGGCTTGAGGAGGGAGAACCGGCAGGCCGTGACTCGGTAGGGTCCAGCCAGCCTACTGGTCCCCCTTCCCCAGGGAAGCCCCCAGCTGTGGCCTCAGCCCAAGCCCCGGGTCCCCAGCTTCCAGCTCTCCCATGCCCCTCCCTCCCCCCAGCCACCCCCATCCATAGGCCCCGTGCCTGGGCCCCAGCCCCCAGCACCCAGCACTAGCCTCTCCAAGGTCTGTTTCAGGCCTGGACAAGCCTGTGGGTTGTGGGAGCACAGGTGCGTGCACATGTGCATGTGCCTACCAAGTGTGTCTGCTCGCAGTCCAGGGCTCCCTGACCAGAGGACCTCTCTCAACCTTCTCCACACCGCTCCTCGGTCTGTCTGCCCTCATTCCCTTGCTTTCAGGGGGTCTCCCTCCACCCCCATCCTGTCTCCAGGCCCTGACCCGCCAGCAGGGAGGAGGCCTGGTGGCTTCTCTGTGACAATTTTGAAGGAGCAGCCCAGAGGGAATGGGGAGAGGCCCTGGACTTCCCCACCGGCATTCCGGAATTCCACGGCCCCAGCCACCCCAGCCACTGGCAAACTCCTCTGCTTCTCTTTCCCTATCAACGGTCTGGCCTGCCCACCGTGGCCCTGACCCACCAGCCTCCAGAACCCTCCTTCCTCTCCACAGAGTCTCTCTGGGCTTCTCTAGGCCTTTCTGTCTCTGTCTCTTGCACTCCAGGTCTGGGTCTCTGGCTTTCTCTGGGAAAGAGGTCGCAGGGGCCACAGCTCCAAAGGTTGCAGCAGGCAGCAAGAGGGCTGCCCCTCGTGAGGAGAGCAGTCCTGCTCCTGGAAGGAGGAGGCCCAAGAACTCTTCTCCGGATTAATTTAACGAGACCACCAAGAACAAAAGAGGTGGCCAGCAGAGGCCAGAGAGGCGGGGCCCGACTAAGCCGTCCCCACAGAACCGCCAGCCGCAATAACAGAGTGAGGAAAAATGGAGTAGAGATCCCTGTGGTAAAAACTATTAGAGGAGGCGAATTATAAAACTATTAACCAGAATGTAACTCCCAATTAAAAGATGATTTAACACTGGAACCTGATGGATGAATTTTGATTAAATGGAGAACTATTAGGAGCCCAGGGATAAGGCTGCTCCTGCCAGTTCTAAAAGTTAAAAGGCAGTTTGATATAAAAATTTATAAATTAAGGTTAATTACTTTAAATAACATGGCTAGAAGCAATGAAAGGAAATGTGTCAGAATCTCCAGAGTTTGGGGCAAGATGGATACAGATGTCCGGGCTGGCCCCAGGGAACCCAGAGGTCAGGACAGGGACAGTTGGGGCCGGCAAGAGGGCAGACAATGTCAGCACTCCCACCAAGCCCAGACAGAAGGAAGGGGCTGGCTGACGCACCAGGCTGGGAGGCCCCCATTGCCCTCCACCCTGGGGCCAGTTCTAGGAGTTCTAGGAGTTGGGTGGGAAGGAGGCCTCAGGGCTCCAGGACCAGCCCCTGCCTGGCCAGCCCTCCCTCTGTTGGAGGGGACATAGCAGGAATCCTGCCCGTGACCCGCTGTTTACTGAGCATTCAGCAGGGCTAGAGGATAAATCACACCACCTTGGTCCCTTCCCACCTGAAGGAGTCCCCCCCTGACTTGGCCTTCTTGGCCCCTCCGTGTCCCCAACCCTGTGAAGCCCACCTGACAAGACAGGGCCCCAGAAGGAAGGGGTGCAGGATTTGGGCTGCTCTTCTCCAGTGCTCCAGGACTGGGGTATAGCCACTCCACAGGGCCAACCCCTGCCCAGAACTCAGAGTCTCCCCTGGGCTGGAGGTCCTGCTTCTAGGAAGCCCAGGCACCACCTACACCCAGGACAGTCAGAACCCTCCACCACCAGGCAGTCCCCTCGATGCACTGCCTGGGCATCCCCTCCCCCAGAACTCCACCTCTCACCCCAGGAGGACTGCCAGCATGTTGAGGGGACAACCCCGTAATTGACTAAAGATCCCACAGCAAAGGATGGTACCTGGCTCGCAGTTCCAGAGAGCCCTGAGGAGGCTGTGGAAGGCCGCAGCCCAGGAGACGTGAATGTGGGCTGGCCCGGGTGTCAGGGTCAAGGGCACGCCAGCCAGACTCCGTGGCTTTGAGCTCCAGCTTCAGCACTGACCAGGTTACATCTTCAGGACTGACCTCTCTGGGCCTCGTTTCTTCTTCTGCGGAGGAAAATGGAGGAAACCTCTTCTTACAGGATTGCCACGCAGATGAGAGGCAAAGTCCTAATACACACTGGGTGCTCCATCAATGGCAGTAGACGTCAGGGCCACAAAGTCTCATCTCAGTAAGAAACGTAGGGGGGGTACCTCTGGGTGCCCTTGGGTGAGCGTCCGACTTTTGGTTTCGGCTCAAGTCGTTTCCCAGGGTCGTGGGATTGAGCCCAGCGAATGGCTCTATGCTCAGTGGGGAGCCTGCTTGAGATTCTCTCCCTCTGCCCCTCCCCCTGCTTGCACAAGGGCATGCACCCACCCGCGCATGAGCTCTAAATAAATAAATAAATAAATCTTTTTTAAAAAGAAGAAGAAAAGAAATGTAGTTATGTGGCAAAACCTTACTGACACTTCCCTCGAGCAGGCGTCCCATTAACACTTCCTAGGCATAAGGTAAATTTACCTTATTTAACCTTTCCAGCTCCCAGAGAAAGAGACTGAGGCCCAAGAGGTTCAGTCACAAGCACCGGGCCTCACAGCTGGCAGTGGCCAGTCTGGGGTCCAGGCCTTTCCCATCCTGACACCGCTTCACACGGCTTCACTGGGCACCATGTGGCAGGCTTTCCCGTTCTCTCTGTGTATTTTGGGTGAGAGCTCAAATGGATGAGTTGGAAGTAGACCCAGGGAGTGGAGGGATAGAGGAAGAGGAGAGGCAGAGAGAGGGAGGGAAGGAGGGAGGGAGAAAGGAAGGAAGAAGAAAAGAAAGGGAAAAGAAAAGGTTGGTGAGTTTTGAGAAAAACCAAACCTCTGTGGGGTTAGAAGTTAGGAGAGGGACAGTGGGGGATGCGTGGGGAAGGTTCTGGGTGCTGGAGATGTTCTGCTGTGGAGATGGGTGGAGATCACACTGGTGTTCAGACTGTGTAAAAAATCATCGCTCTGTGTACTGATTTGTGCTCTTTATGTAAAAAATTATAATAAACAATTTAAAATGAACATGATAATAGACAAATTTTACAGTATATAAGTTATACCCCAGCAAACCTGTTTTTGAAAAAATCAATACAGTAGGCCAAAAGAAAGCCCTTCCTTGGCTTTGCACAGCATACAAGAGACACTAGGTATCACAGGACGGAGAGAGGCCCTGTGCAGCCATGGGCTTGGCCATGGGATGAACCTATGAGCATCAGCTCTCCGAAGGGAGTCCTGTGGAGGTGAGCTGTGGATGCAGGGGACAGCAGGGTCCCCATCTCACTACATGTCCCCCCCCCCCCACCACATCACTTCCCTCTTCAAGCCTTTTTCATTTTCCTCATGAACAAGAAGGAGGGGAGAGGAAGAGGAGGACAATGGAGGGGCACAGCCCAGGCAAAGGCTTAGAGGTGAGAAGAGCTGCTGGGACAAAGAATAATGAGCCCCTACAGGCTTGAACTGCCTGAGCTTAATAAAGGAAGGAGGGTGCTTAGATCTGGGGGCAGGAGGGGCGACAATGAGAAGGGCCATTTTCTGAAAAAGGTCCTAAATATTATGGACAGAAAAACATCATTGCAGTTGAGAAATAGCTAACATGATTGTGATGATCTCTTAAATGGGGTTACTGTTATTGCTATTGTCGTCACTATTGTTAGTAGGGTGATGCACAGCATTTCCTAAAATGAGGTCCAGGGAACCTTTCTCCTGCAAGATTCTCCTCAACAAAATTTTTCATGGCAAAGAAGTTGATACTAGGGGCGCCTGGGTGGCTCAGTGGGTTAAAGCCTCTGCCTTCAGCTCAGGTCATGATCCCGGGGTCCTGGGATCGAGCCCCACATCGGGCTCTCTGCTCAGCGGGGAGCCTGCTTCTCCCTCTCTCTGCCTGCCTCTCTGCCTACTTGTGATCTCTGTCAAATAAATAAATAAAATCTTAAAAAAAAAAAAAGTTGATACTAACTCTGCTCTTCTCCAGGAAGGACCCAATACCTATCAATATAATAAAGGCACTGAGACATCCTGCTGCAAACTTATTTAACTTGTTGAAAATTGCCTTCCCTACGGGCTCAGTCAGTAGAGCATGTGACTCTTGATCTCGGGGTTGTGAGAGTTCAAGCTCCATGTTGGGCGCGGAGCCTACTTAAAAAAAAACAAAGAGAAAGAAGGGAAGAAACAGAGAAAGGGTGGGAGGCAGGGAGGAAGACAAAAGCCTTCCCTAAACACAGTTGATCAGTTTCTGGGTTTTTTTGGCTTGGTTTGGTTTTTTTACATAACATTTATGGACGCCCCAGGAATTGAGGCTTTGTTTTTTTGTATTTTTGTTCTTTTTTTAAAGATTTTACTTATTTATTTGAGAGAGAGAGAGAATGAGAGTGACAGAGAGAGAGCATGAGAAGGGGAAGGGTCAGAGGGAGAAGCAGACTCCCTTCTGAGCAGGGATCCTGATATGGGACTCGATCCCAGGACTCCAGGACTCCAGGATCACGACCTGAGCCGAAGGCAGTCGCTTAACCTACTGAGCCACCCAGGCGCCCCAGGAATTGAGGCTTTGTAATCACACTTTGAGGGATGAAGAGTAGCAAAAAAAAAAAAAAGCTAAACTCCAGACTCAGATGGACTAAGTTCAGTTGTAGCCTGTTTCAGCATGGCTTTGGGTAATTTTGCTTAAGCCCTCTGTGCCTCAGCTTCCCCAGCTATAAACCAGAGGAAATACCACCAATCTCAAAAGGTTGTGATGAGGTTTAAATTAAATGTAGCATATAAGAGTTACTCAACAAATGCTTGTTCACCCATTTTACAGATGCGCTCACTTGCCCAAGAATACATGAGCAGTGAGCAGCAGCCCGAGGGAACTCCAGTCTGGGACGTCCATTTGGGGGAGTGGAGAGGGCCTCTGACTAGAGTTAGCATGTGGGGGGAAATGAGATCCCTCTAGCTGAACAGCCATGCTCAGACATGTAGAGGATTGAGGATTACTTCCTGACAGCGTAGCTCAGCACGCCCCCTGGACCACCCAAGATAGAGTCATGACTCCACCACTTACAAGCTCTGACTGCAGGAAAGTTATTCAACTGCTCTGGTTTCTGCATCCCTATAGTGGTGATAAAAATATACCCTCTGCGTGGGATTGTCCTGAAGCAGAAATGGGCCAATCCAGGTAAAGTGGTTGGAATAGTGATTGACATATGTTAAGCCCTCAATAAATGGATGCTATTCTTTTTTTTTTTTTAAGATTTTATTTATTTATTTGACAAACAGAGATCACAAGTAGGCAGAGGGGCAGGCGGGGGTTGGGGGGAAGCCGGCTCCCCACTGAGCGGAGATCCCGATGCAGGGCTCAATCCCAGGACCCTGAGACCATGACCTGAGCCAAAGGCAGAGGCTCAACCCACTGAGCCACCTAGGCGCCCCGGATGCAATTCTTTTTAACTATTACTTTCCATTACTGGGTTCCAAGTCAGTTGACAGAAGCAGAGAGGGTAACAAAGAATTGTTTCTCCCACAGGGTCTTGAAGAGCAGGGATGATGGCCCGTGTCAGCCAGGATCCCCTCTTCCAGCTCTGTCTTTCCCCGGATTCCAACTATGTCTGGTCCCCTTCCTGTCCCTGTAGAGATCTCATTAATGACACCCACCCCAATGGGGCCATAAATGCCGAGGGTGAGGCTGTGATGGGCCGGTCCTCTAAAGAGTTACTGTGACCCCATCCGTACCAAGCTTACATGAGAACAGTAAACTTGACTTCTTAAATCACCATCAGTTTTGAGGGGGTTTTTTTGTAGTTTTTATTTATTGGGGTGCCTGGGTGGCTCAGTTGGCTGAACGTCTGTCTTCGGCTCGGGTCATGATCCCAGGGTCCTGGGATCGAGCCCTGCATCGCTCTCCTCCCTCATGGGGGAGTCTGCTTCTCCCTCTGTGCTCAATCTCTCTCTCAAGTGAATAAATAAAATCTTTTTTTAAATTTTTTTTGAAGATTTTATTTATTTATTTGACAGAGAGAGAGATCACAAGTAGGCAGAGAATCAGGCAGAGAGAGGGGGGAATCAGGCTCCCTGCAGAGCAGAGAGCCCGATGCGGGGCTCTATTCCAGGACCCTGAGACCATGACCCCAGCCGAAGGCAGCGGCCCAATCTACTGAGCCACCCAGGCGCCCCTTTTTTAAATTTTTTATTTATTTTTTAAAGATTTTATTTATTTATTTGACAGAGAGAGACACAGAGAGAGAGGGAACACAAGCAGGGGGAGTGGGAGAGGGAAAAGCAGGCTTCCCACTGAGCAGGGAGCCTGACACGGGGTTTGATCCCAGGATCCTGGGATCATGACCTGAGCCAAAGACAGACACTTGAGAACTGAGCCACCCATGTACCCCAAATCTTTAAAAAAAAAAAAAAGATTTTATTTATTTACTTGAGAGAGAGAAAGAGCATGAGCAGGAGAAGGGGCAGAGGGAGAAGGAAACTCCCCGCTGATCAGGGAGCCTGATGTCAGGCTTGATCCCAGGACCCTGAGATCATGACCTGAGCCGAAGTCAGATGCTTAACTGACTGAGCCAGCTGGGCAACCCCCAAATCACCAACAGTTCCACGGCATCCTCTGAGGTGAGCAACATGGGCTCTTGCTTCCACAGCTTATCACTGGAGAAACCGAGGCAGAGAGCAAAATTTCAGGGCTCTCCTACAGCCAAATTTGGGGGTCCTAGATACTAGATTTGCTGACCTCCAAGCCCTGGCCATCCCTCCCATAGTAGGCTGAACCAAGTCTTCCTTCTCACCCCCAAATAAAGTTATTCTTAGTTATAAGGTCACGCCTCCCCAAAGGGGTCCCACACACTAACAGGCGAGGCTTGCTGACACAGTGCCTCATGCAATCAAGGTTGTTCACGGCCACAGGGCCTCACGATCTGTAACCCAGTTGCCCAGTCTCCCCCTCAGCACATCTCTCAGAACAACCTCCATGTTTTCCCATTTCAAGCTTATAGGAGGGCTTTCCCCTGCTTGTGAGTCCCATGTCATCTGGACTCTCACAGCTTCAGAGATGTGGGCCTGGGCCCCCTCTGACCCCGCGGACAGAGTGGAGCTGATATAATCATTTTCTAGCCTGATGAACCTACTACATCTCCCACAAAACACAGCTTCAGGGCCACAGTGGCCCCATCCTACAATAGAACTGTGGGGCTAGAGGTCAAGGGTTAAAAGTCTAAGTCAGGGCCAGAACCACCCCCTTCTCTCTCTTCCTCTCTCTCTCTCTCTCTCTCTCCCCTCAGTGTTTCAGTTTTCTCATCACTCCTCTCACTGACCTTGCTGTGCTGCTCTGAGAACTGGGAACAATCCAGAGAAAGGTAGCTCCTGGCCCCAGGGCGTGTAGCGTCCAAACCACAGCATCACCCAGCTAACCATGGGCCCCCCTGAAGCGGGTCTCCGCATGGTGTGGTCTTCAGAGGAAAACAGCAATCCATCGCCAAAACACATGGAAATGCGGTCCGAGCATCTCAAAATCCAAAATCAAATCCTCAAACGAAGTAGTCTTTCCCGGAGCCCTGTTCCCCCATCGCCCACTGCCCCCTGCCCCCTGCAGCTCAGCCGTGGTGCCTCAGTCTCCCCTAAGGCTCACCCAGCCCAGCCCCCTGCAGGTGGCTGCCCCTCCTTGCTCTCCCCCTTGTATCCTCTTCTGTCGTCTCACCAGGAGGGATGCTCTGCCTCTTCTGAAGGAAGTTAAGCTGAGATTTCTGGGCTTCTTTCAATTTCCCTTCCAACCCTCTACCCCTGACAGAGCAACTGGGACCTAAAGAGAACGACACACAGAAACTCCCCTGGCGGCAGAGAAAGGGTAAGGGCTGGGGATCCTTGGGGGTAAACTTTGTTTTGGTCCTGTCCTGGGTGGGTTATCCTGTCAGGTACACAGGAACACAACGATGGCTGCGCACAGTTTGCTCCTCAAGGAGCTCATGGCCAAGTTCAAGAAATATCCGGAAACAACTGGTCAGCATGGGGATCTGAATGTGTCCCTGTGACATATGACAGACATGCTGTGTGGGCAGAACATCCGTGCCCACCCAAAATCCATGTGCTGAAGCCCTAATCCCCGGTGTGATGGTATTTGGAGGTGGGGCTTTGGGGAGGTAATTACACTTAATGGGGTCACCAGGGTATGGCCCCATGAAGGGATTAAGGCCATCTGAAGAAGACAAAGCAATACCAGAGTGCTCTCTCCACCACGGGAGGACACAGCAAGAAGGCAGCCCTCTTCAAGCCAGGAAGTGGACACACTCACCATGTGTCAAGGCTGGTGCCTTGACCTTGGGCTCCCAGAACAGTGAGAAACAAATTCCTATTGTTCAAGCCACCCAGTTCATGGTATCCAGTAAGGCACTTCGAATTGACTAAGACATAACCTTCTGGTCAGGGAGAGTGTTCCAGAGTGGGGAAAACTTGAGCTCAGCACACCAAAAAAAAAAAAAAGGCCTTTGGCTAGGGGATGAATGACAGCACTCCTGGAGGGCACTCTGAGTCTGCCCAGGTGTGGAGAAAAAAGGACAGCAAGAATTGACCGGTCTGGGGGCGCCTGGGTTAAGCCTCTGCCTTTGGCTCAGGTCATGATCTCAGGGTCCTGAGATCGAGCCCCACATCAGGCTCTCTGCTCAGCGGGGAGCCTGCTTCCTCTCTCTCTCTCTTCCTGCCTCTCTACCTACTTGTGATCTCTGTCCGTCAAATATATAAATAAAATCTTAAAAAAAAAATTAATGGGGCACCTGGGTGGCTCAGTTGGTTAAACGACTGCCTCTGGCTAAAGTCATGATCCTGGAGTCCTGGGGTCAAGTCCTGCATCAGGCTCCCTGCTCGGCGGGGAGTCTGCTTCTCCCTTTGACCCTCCCCCTCCTCATGTTCTCTCTATCTCATTCTCTCTCTCTCTCTCAAATAAATAAAATCTTTCCAAAAAAAAAAAAAGAATACTGTTAAAAAAAAAAAAAAAAAAAAAAAAAAGAATTGACCAGTCTAGAACAGGACGAGTTGAGAGAGACAAGGCCAGAAAGGTAGTCTGGGACCAGGTCATGTTGAGGGGACCCCAGAGCAGGCTGGGTGATCCGGCAGGAGCCCCTGGGTCACAGGGACACGTGGAAGGTTGTGGCACGCAGGAATAAAGCAATCAAATCTAAACTATAGGAAGCTAACTGGTGGCCAGTGGAGGAAGGTGCAGGGTGGTCAAGGCTAGCCAAGGGCAGGGGCTGTGGGGCTGGAAGGAAAAGGCTGGAGTCAAGCATTGGCAGAGACCAGATGGGGGACGGAGGAGGCCAAGGGAAGGGGCTAGACGATGGATGTCTCTGCAGCCCGCATCTCTCCCCGCCCTTGTCACTACCACCTACTGCGTCGGTTTCAGTGGCCAACCCCCACCAGCCCCCCACCGGACCTGCTCTTTCCTGCCCTGGAAACTCTGGGCAGTTGCTGTTGCTGGTCAAGTACCACTCCCCCACTTCACAAGGGGAAGCTGAGCTCATGGGTTTAACAGGTAAATAAAATCTATTTGTAAGAATTCAGGCTAGGGTGTGGGCTTTGGAGACTGACTGCTTACGTCGGGATCTAGACTCGACCCCCCTACTAGCTGTGTGACCTCGGACAAGTTAATTCACCTCCCAGGCCCTCAGTTTTTCCATCTGTAAAATGGGGACAATGCTGGTACTCACCTCATAGGGCTGTTGTAAGGATGGAAGGAGTTAATAACATTTAGCTCAATGCCAGGCACACAATAAGTACTCGGTAAATGTCACGTCATTTGTATATAATCATTTGTATATAACGGGTCATCTGCTGCCCTAGGAAGGCACTCCCTAGGGAGGCCAGACACTTACACATTTAAGGCAGGGTCCCAGCTTTGTAGAGCAAACAAGATACGAAGATATAAATACTTTTTTTTTTGGAGCAACAGACAAAAGAAATAGAAAATACCGCCGCACCCTCAGGGAACCCCCAGTCTGGGGAGAAGTGTGCAGGGGCTCAGTCTCTACCTTCCAAAAGCTTGGAGTCTTGTGGGACACTCACGGTCTCTCCAGGGAGTTTCCACTCTGCTGGGGGAGGGTGGATCTCTGCACATTGAGGTCTCTTCTCCTGGGCTGTCTGACCCCTTGGAGAACTCCTACTCTTCCTTCAAACATCACCTCCTCTGAGAAGCCCTTCTGGATCCCCTACAGAGACAAGGAGTCACCCATCTTTGACATTCCCAGAGCACTTTGCTCCCTCCTCTATTGGAATTCTTCATACTCTGCACCAAAGGAGACTCTGTTTTTTGGGTGGGTGGGGGGGAGGGTGAGTATGCGCGCGCGCGTGTGTGTGTGTGTGTGTGTGCGCAGGTTTGGGTGTCTGTCTCTAGGCACCTTGCCCCTGGCCCACAAAGTCCCACATTCATGAGGGTGGAGACCAGGCCCGTCCTTGGGGCAGGAGTCCTGGCCCACAGCTGGTGCTGACCCAGTCCGCAATGGCTATGGGACTGAATGGATGGGTGAGACGATCAGGACACATTGGTCAGCCAGGGAAAATGAACACTGGGTCAAGCCTCCTCTCTTTGAGACAGAAATAGGAAACCGATAACCTGCCCAGGGCCTCAGAGGAGGTGTGGGGTGCGAGACGATGGGGATTCTGCCATGTGTCTCTGTGCCAGCCTGCCCTCGATGTCCCCCTCTAGGTGAGGAGCAGCCCCAGTACTGGTGTTCTGCCCCTCTTGGGCAGCATACTTTGGAAGAAACACTAGGAATATATACCAATCTATTGCCAAACAAAAAAAGCGGGATACACGGCCAGAAAATCACAAAACGTGTCCCAAATTCCTCCGGAAGCAGGTTGGGGCCTCTCTGCCCGTCCTTCGGAGGGTTCGCACAGATCAGAACCAAAAGCAGACTCATCGGACCAGCAAGGGTTTGAGGGCCCAGAGGACAGCGCGGGCTGTGCTCCCCTCCTCCTGTAGGGGTTTCTCCTAAGAGTCCAAAGGACAGCCTACAGAAGAGCTGTCACACCCTGCCAGGTGTGATCTTGGACAAGACACCGGGCCTCTCTGAGCCTCGGCTTCCTCATCTAGAAAATGGGTATGATCGCATCGAGGCAAAGCGCTGTGATGAGAATAACACGTGCGCTTGCATTTGAAAGAGCTTTGTGGAGGATAAAGGGCTGCACAGCCAAGAGGCTTAGACCATTCGAATTGTTGCAGGACTATTGTCATTAGAGCAGAAGAGCAGAGACTCACACCCGTGACCCCGAGACCAGCGCTCTGACCACCCCCCCACCCCAGGGGTCCTTGGCATCTGCTCTGAGCTGGATTTTCTGAAACAAGGTCTGCCAAGGTGTAGAACAACTGAGGAGAAGAGGGGGAGGAGGAGGACGTGTGGGTGCGTGTGTGTGCACGTGTGTGTGCACACTGCATGTGTGTGTGTGCCCATGTGCGTGTGTGTGTGTCTCTCTGCCCCGGGGTGGGGGAGGGGAGGGGATGGAGGGAAGAAAGATAGAACTGAGCAGAAAAGCAGAAAAGCACAGGGAAGAGAAGGACTGAGGTATTCGGTTACATGATCTAAATTCTAATCAAACATCATTTAAAGCGTGTTTTATTTCAGCCTCGGGAGAGCCGGTCCCTCCTGGCTGCTCACCATGGCAACGGGCCGCTCATTTCAGAAGTGTCATGCCACATTATCGTCCTGCCGCCTCACACGCTCTCGCCGCCTGACAACTTCGCTCTGCCCCTCGCGACAACCATCCCCGCTCCGCTGGTTTATTTTTGGTGTCAGCCAGCCCCCCTTCCCTACCCCCTCTCCAGCACCAGTGGATTGAAAGACAACCCCAGCCCTCCAGCCGGTGAGCATCACAGCCTGTTTGGTGATAAGAGATAATTTCAGGAGATATTTGCTTACACATATATGAACAATTTGCTGCATTAAGACAATTCCGCCCGGTATGTGGGGAGAGGGAGGCGGTGGTCAGGGCTCAAGCTGACAACACCCCAGGAAATAGGAGGGCGGGGCACCCTCAATACTCAGGACCCCTCCAAAGTGGGGACCCTATGAGATTCTCATCTGGCTGTCTTCCCTAGCATCATCTGGACACCTGCTGCTGACTCACTGTGTGACCTTCTGCAAATCACTCTCCTTCTCTGCGCCTCCCTCTCCTTATCTCTCAAAAGACCAGGTTGGACCAGCGGTAGTCTGGATCTCTGACAAGTGTGGCATGGGGCAAATTAAGGATTCTAAGGACCAGAGTGGGCCCAGCAGGGAGCTGAGGACCCAGAAGGAGAACCCTGGTCTCATCACCCATGTGAAGACCAATGAAAAGAACAGAAATTAGCCTGACACAGCCCACTTCCATCCATGTGACTGTTCCATGTGGTGGGGTTGGGGTAATCCTGGTGGGAGCTGGGAAAATCCTGGACCTAGGATCAGACCCTGCCCTGGGAAGGGCTTTCCAGGGAATACACATCCCTGCCCTCTGCCTGGCCTCCTTTTCAGGACAAGTGACACATCTCAAACCACCCACTCCCTCTCTGGCATGTTTACACTCTCCCACATTCTCCCAGATCCTGGGCCAGATGGGGACACAGAGGCAGACTGAGAAAAAGTTGGGAGGGAGAGGTATACCCTGAAACCCCAGGTAGGAAGTTGGACTCCAGGCGCTCAGAGCCGAGCCCAGAAATAAGGGGCTGAAAGGCGAGAGGGCCCACTTGAAGCCAAGAACAGTAACAGCTGTAACTGCGGAGGGCTTCCAGGAGCCAGGCCCTGTGCTGAGATTAAAAGGGTTTGGAAGCCCCTCTCTACATGCCATGCCCTCCTGCTCACCCCCATGGGCGTTGAAAGCAGACGGGAGAGAGTTTACTCATCTGTCAGATGGGGTGAATAATAGCTCCTACCGCATACAAGGGTGGTCAGGATTAAGGGAAGGCTTAGCCTGGGGCACATAGTAGGTATTTAATAAATGGTAGCTAGTAGAAGTTGTCATAGTCATTGGGGTCTGAGGAACTAGAACTTCCTGAGATTGGGCCTGACTTCAGCCTGCAGTGCAGCTGGGTCCTGTGGCTAGTCTGGCTCCTACCCAGGCCCCATCCTAGAGAGGATGGGTTCCCTGGGATGTCTACCCCAGCCTTCCACCCCCATAGGATGTCTGCCTGGTTTCTTTGGCCCCTCTGACAGTGTTTTAGACCATGAACGGTAACCTCTCTCTCTACCCAGGCCCCTTCCAGGACATCTTCTCCTGAGACCCCAGAACCTACAGCCCCTCAGGTCACAGCCGGTAGACCCTATTCTTCTGTCCACCTCTGCCTCTTGTCTGCCCAGGGTTAAGGGTAACCCTTGAGCAGGAGCCCAGAGAGCACCTGAGAACTCAGACCTCACCCAATTACTCTCTGCCCTGACCAGAAGGTACATGCCAGCTTCCTTTCCCATCAGGCTCTGGGTGGGCTCCCCCTCCCAACCCCCAGGACACAGACATGGGGGAGAGAGGCAGTGGGCTACAGAGAGAAGAGTCTTTAGGGTTAATGGAACCAGGGTCCAATCCCAGCTCTACCACCTCTCAGCAATGGAGTCTTAGAACAAGGGACTAGTCTTCTCACCTATAGAATGGGGATAACAATAGGAACTTCACAGCGTTGCTGGCATGATTAAAGGCATACCTAACATAGCAGGTGCCCACACAAAGCAGCTATTATTTGTAATAACAACCAAAGCTGCCCGGGGCGGGGGGACCCAGGGAGCTGTTTCCCTTCCACTGGCTTGAGGCCTCTGTGAAGGCTTCCCTGGCCAAGACCTTGAGCCCTGGACTTACTCTTCCCCCAGCTCCCCTCCATTCTCCCTTTCACTCTACATCCTTGTCCCAAGTCTGGAAAGTGAGGGGCTGGGAACTCTCCTGCCATGTTATGCCCCAGCTCAAGCAATGCCCACATACTCCCCACTGGGTCCTCTTTCTGCTTCCCTCTCTTTTTCAGCAAGATAGCAAAGTGAATAAATTACTCATCTCAGCACTGCTCTCACATGTGCTTGACTCAGAACTGGTGGGCACAAGTGGCAGCACAAGGCGGGAGGGGCAAAGAAATCTGGGTCCAAAAGAAAAAAAGGGTACAGGGGACAGGCTGAAGGGTTACCTAATCACACCCACATTTCTGGATTTTTTAAATAGCAAGACCACGTGTTAATTTTTATAACCACACCTCCAAACAGCAGAAGGTTGGCTGGAGGCCTCATTTCCTGCACCCTCATCTAGATCCCAGAGCTCTTGAAGGCAATGTACTGGGGGAGAGAGGGCTCCACGGGGACTCAAAAGTCCCCTGGGCCTGAGCCCCCAGCCTCCTTACCCTTTCCCAGCTGCACAGCCTTCAGCAGCTCCCTTAACCTTCTGAGCCTCAGTTTCCACATCTGCACTGTGGACGTAAGGCAGGCCCTGCCTCCGGAGCCTCTGGAGGAGTTAAGGGAGAGTATGTGAGCTCCCTGCACATCAGACAGCACCCACTCACCCTTCGCCCAACAGAGGCAAAGGGCCCTCAAAGAGCCCGGGCTGTAAGCCTTCTTCTCAACTTCCCTCCCGCAGCAGCTCCGGGAGGATGCCAGGCTAAGGAAGCCCTCTCCTCGGTGCTCTGGGCTCTGGGTGCACTCAGCCTCCCGACCCAGGAGGAGTGTGGGGGTAGGGGAGCGGCTGGGGCGACGGGGATCCCTCCTGCGGCAGTCTGAGAATTGGGGCCTGGGTCCAGGGAGGGTGGGCAGGAGCGCCCACCCGCACCCCGCCGGGGCCTTGGGGGAAGGGCAGGGGCGGGCGCCGCCGGCTCACCTTCTGACGGTGAAATGTGGCCATTTACCTTCACGCTCCAATGCCAGCACCTAAATCACTGTCGCAGCGCCCGCGCTCAAGGTTGCTCCCGAGCGGCCGCCAACAAAGCCGCCGCCGGCCCCCCGCCGCCACCGGGAAGACCCGAGGAGGGCACGCCTGCGGCCCCTCGGTGCCCCCCCTTCCTCTCCGCGCCCCTTCCCCTTCCTCCTCTTCGTTCTCGCTCTCTGTTGTCCCGAAGCCCTATCTTGGGGACCGGGCGGCCACAATGCCCGCTCCAAACTCAGCACGAGCGTCCAGCTTAGGTCGCAGCCCAGAGCGGGGCCGCAGGACACCCGGACCGGCGGGAACAAGGCGGCCGCTGTGCGACAGCAACTTTCCGGGTGGATCCCTCCGCCCCGCCGCGGGCCGGGAGCACGCGGAACGTGCACAGGTTTTGATCCAGTAACTCCCTCCTGAATGTCACTCACAACGCAGCGAGCATGGGTGCGGCGGGGGAGGGGGGGGGTGCTACTCTGCGGTAGGCGACCATTTAGCCCATCTCAGTGGCTCTGTTCTGACATGGCTGCATTAGCCCCGCTCCCTTCCTTCACCCCTTCCCCTCCCTGATCTCTCTCATTCCTCTGCCTCCCCTCGGGCATCTCCCCTGGTCCTCCCTCCAGAGGGGATAAGGGCAGGAGGGGTGGGAGGAGATGCAGGCCGCCCAGGACATCTGAGGCCTCTTTGGAGAAGGGGGAGCAGGTGGGGGCTGCTGGCACCTAACCAGAGAGGAGGAGGTCTCCACACACACACACGCCCACCCTCCAGTCAGTCACAGGAAGGGGTCAGCCCAGAGGGAAATGGGGAGAACATCTGCCCTGGAAGGGAGAGGAAGGCACTGAGCTGAGACACACACATCCTCACCCCCCCACTGCCCCCCCACCCCTCCACCAGGAGGGGCCCACCCAGGTCTGCCCTCACCCTCAGAGCACACTATTGGCGATGGCCATTCCCTTGGCCTCGGATTTATTCTTTTGTACCTTATCTTTGCTTGTTGTGCGTCGATGAGTGGGATTGGTACTGGCATGCCCCTCATCTGACTGAGGGTTCCCCTGGGGACAGAAATTGCTTTCCTCATCAGACCGAAGAGCCCCCAGGACAGAGGTTGTATCCCTCCCATCAGATTGGGGGCTTCCCAGAAAATGGGCTGTGTCCCCTTTGTGTCTGGGAACGTTCCCTTGTCAAGGGATCTTGTTCCGCCATCAGACAGGAGCTCACCAAACAGAGGCTTCTGTCTCGTCCATCAGATGAAGTAACCCCTCAGGTCAAGGGCAGTGTGTCTCCCCTCCAGACCACAGGGTCCTCCCCAGGAACCTACTGACCACAGCTGACATAGTATTCAAAGCCCTACCAGGGTCCTGTCCCGCTCACAAACACTGTGGTTCCAGGAGCCCTCAAGTCTGGCCACAGATCCAGTTTCATCAGGTCTTAGCTCTGTGACCTTGAACGAGTCACATGACCTCTGGAGAGAAGACTGCCACTGTTCAGGGTCTTACGAGGTTCCAAGGAGACCACATTTGGTGAAAGGACCTAGCCCAGGGCCTGGCTGATAGCAGGCGTTCAGTAACTGCCTCTCATTCCCTTCCCCTCATCAGCCTGGCAAGTGTGTTCCAAGCCTGCTCTGTCAGCCAGGGCTGTGAAGACAGAGGTGGGCCAGGGTTGGAAAGGAGCACCCACAAAACACACACACACACCCTCCCATAGAGCAACTGGGTAGTGGCCTCCTTCGTTAGGGGACGGGGCGATGGCAAGGAGTTAAATGTATTAAGCAATTTACAATTAATATAGAAGTCATTCCAGAGATAGCTACTAGAAAGAGTACAACAGGGCAATTAACCCACTAATACACTAGGCTATTACATCGCTATGTCTCTTATTTTAGCCCGAGGTGATTTGAAACGCATTGGATTAGAGGATATTACAGCAGATAGCATGAAAAATAGCTTAATGTAATGAGCCATCCCGTGATGTCTGCTATTAAAGATGATTTGCAGTTGAAAACTACAACATACAGTAGTTCAGCTATTTGAGGACCAAGGGGGTGGGGGGCTGGGGCGGTGCTGTTAACCCTTCCCTCCTTCGGGCTGCCCCACCCCCACCGGGCCCTCTACTACCTCCACGCCAAGATCATCAAGTGCATCTTATTAGGCGACAATGGCTTCATTGGGAGATTGGAGATTGGGGCCTGGAGGTTGATAAAGAACCAATAATCTGCTAATAACCTTTAAAAAATAGATTCCCCCAGGGAACCGTGCTAATGGGCTGAGGCTAGGGAGGGAGGTTGATTGGCAACTGGGCGGCTAATATGGAGAAAGGTGTGGGACAGGGAGGGGGCCTCCCTGGGTAAGGAGAAGGTCCACTTCCCCTCACCACCCCCCCCAACACACACACCTAGGCTGGAAGGTGTAGGGGTCATGGACTGCTGGTTAGGAGCTGTGCGTAGGTAGATGTGTGTGAATAATTACAATACACAAAACTGATTTTTTTTTTTTTTCTATTTAGCCTATCTTTGTCTGGCAGGTCGCAGCTTTTCATTTTCACTCGTTTTAGTTCTCCGGGCTTTGCAGGCATCCGGAGGGGCAGGTAGGACTAATACCTTCCGTGTACAGGGCATCCGACCGGCAGCAAGCAACTTAGCCAGGGCTGACACAGCCTGCTACATAATAAAACAGGGATCAACGAGATGTTTTCTGATTTCAAAGCCCCTGCTTAAAACTATCCCACGCCAGCCATCACCATGTTCTACCCGAGAAAGCTCTGCCTGTCCCAACACCGCGGACGCCTTCTTTTGTGTTTCCTTCCAGAAGCTTTACTGTTTTTCTGTCTTACACTTAGGTCTATGCTCCATTTTGAGTTACCTTCTGTGCACGGTGTGAGGCGAGGTCTGATGTTCATTTTTTTTTTTCAACTGGACCGTGAGCGCATTTGCCCATCCACGTGCGTGAATGCGTGTGCATACACACGTCTGCCAGGGTGTGGAAGGGACCTACTCTGCAGTTGCACACACAGAGGCCACTTAAGGCATAGAAGCCTGGAAACCCACTGAACGTCCCGATTATCTATACACAGTGGGTGTGAGGGGTGCGTGAGTCCCCAGGGCGGGCACGTGGGCACATGCTTGTCTCGGGCAGCATGCACGTGTGTGGCACCTGAGTACGTGCTGGTGTGTGTCCATCGCCGGACCTGTGTGTTGGTATAGGTTTGCACCTGGGCATGTGTCCAACCGTGGACATTCACGGTTCTTTGTGTCGCTGTTGTACATGTGTGCAAGCAGCCTGTGTGCCATGTCATCGTCGTAGTTGAATCTGTGTGTGTGTGTGTGTGTGTGTGTGTGTCTGTGCCCATGTGTTGCTGTTTTCTGCCCCTCCCCGGGCGCTGCCACCTCCAACAGCTGCAGGGCCGGCCGGGAACAGCCCCCGCGCCCCCCTCACTGCTGTCTTTTATCATCATTTGCCACGAAAGGGAGCCCAGGAGGACGGTGATAAATAAGGACCACTTAAAATACGAGACGACCACTCTGACTTTGGGGAATATTTCTTCTGTGGAGCAGCTGGTGCTGCCTCTGTCCTTGTGGAAAGGGGTCCCAGGGGCCGCCAGCCCCTGCCCGGCTTCCGGCTTCCGCAGTCTCCCTCACCTCCTCCTCTCTGCCCCCTCCCCCGCCCTGGCCCTAGCATCTCTGGTGTTGGAGGCCTTAGGAGCCCTGGGGAGGGAAGGAGACAGGGACCTACCTGGAGGCCCATGCAGGCAGGGAAAGGCAGGCCCTCAGTTTGCCCTTCTCGTGGGCTCTGTGGAAGACGGAGTATCATGGAGAAACTATAACTAACTAACCCAATGGGCTAGGAAGGGACTGAGAGGGGACTGGAGGGCATAGGGCCTCAACCTCTGGAGGTCCCCTTCTAATTCCCTCTCCCTTCTAAGCTCCGGTGAGGGAATGGTTGGGGGTCCAGAGAGCTGAGATACACAGAGACACCCAGGGACACACACAGACCAGTCACACGATCCTGAGCACCTCCAACACGCCAAGCCCTCAGAGACGGACACGAAGACCCTTATCCCAAGAGGAGACGTAAGGTACACACAAACTATACTCGCCCCACGAAGATGCACAGACATGCAAAAGACAGGTGTAAGACTTATTCTGGGAGGAGATGAGCTCGGATGGGAGAAGGGGAAGAGATAAGAGAAAGGAACTGAAGAAGGAGGAAGAAAAGGGAGCAAATACCAAACCATGGATGTGAATTGTACCACAATTTTATCAAGATAGAGGAGGGCCCCCGAGGGTGGGGCAGGGATGCAGGTCGCTTGCTGCCCAAGGGGACAAGTGAGGGCTGAAGTCCAGCTTTCCCCACACTGGCCAAGCCACGGCCTGCTAGGAGGCTGCGCCCACCAGGTCAAAGGATGCCTCATTCACAGAAAGTACCCTCCACTTCCACGGATGGTCCCCACCAGGCTGGGGGCTGGAGCTTCCCAAAGGGGTCACCTTTTCCTGATTCTCACAGAGCCACGTTCTGAGCTAGCCAGGTCTGACCGAAAGGCTCTTCAACTCTGCCTGTGAGACATTATTTCCTTAAAAATTAAAAAAAAGAGAGAGTTTGGGGTGCCTGGGTAGCTCAGGTCGTGATCTCGGGGTCCTGGGATCGAGCCCCGCAACAGGCTCCCTGCTTGGTGGGAAGCCTGCTTCTCTCTCTCCCACTCCCCTTGCTTGTGTTCCCTCTCTCACTACCTCTCTCTGTGTCAAATAAATAAATATAGTCTTTTAAAAAAATTTTTTTTAAAGAGAGAGGTAAGGAAATAGAAACAGAGACATGAAAAAGAGGAAGAGGAAGGGAAGGAAGGAAAGGAAAAATGAAAGGAGAGGAAGGGGGAGAGGAGGAGTCTGGGGGTGGGGGAATCATCCTCAGAGGTTTTTCTAATCAAAGAACTTGTCACTGTCACTCTGCTAGTTGAGACGCCAGGACCCATCTGGGCCCGTCAGCCTCTGGGTTTGGGGGCGAGCGGTGAATCGGGCTTAACAGGTGATACACCCATACTTCCTCTCCCATGCCCACCTCTCTCAGCCCATCCCAGGTGGCCAGGGACCTGTCATGTCTCATTTCCTTCCCCCGGAACTAGGGATGGGAGCCGGGGGTAGAGGGAGCCTGCCCAAACTGACCTTTTCTCCCTCGATTTCCCTCCCGAGCTCCTCAGCCGTCAGCCACACTCACACTGACACTTCCTTTCCCATGAACCCCCTAAACACACAAAGCCATGTCCCCACCATCAGGGTTGTCCCCGGGAGGAGGGAAGGCAGGGCAGAGCTGGCCTCCTTTCTCATCTAGGGCTTTCAAGCCCCAGATGGGCACCCGAGGGCCTCTCCCCTCAAGGTTCAGACCGCTGAGGGCCTGCCCTGGCCCCAGTCCTCACAAACATTTCCTAAGTGCCCGGAATACCTTTCGGGCTCATCCACCCTGTGGAAGGGAAGGTGGAGGAGAGCTAACCTTTACTGAGAACCTTTCGGGCTCATCCACCCTGTGGAAGGGAAGGTGGAGGAGAGCTAACCTTTACTGAGAATCTACCGGGTGCCAGGGGCCCCTGAGCCCTGGCTGGATCACCTACCCTTCATGAGAACCCTTTCAGGCAAGTTTTAACTCAGAATCTCCAATTTACAGATGAGAACATCTCAACCAGAGCAGGGAGAGCCTCACAGTTTATAAGGAGAGCAGCAGGAGAAACTATGCCTATCTTTCGACCTTACATCCCTCTCTTTCTCCACAGCGTCGACTTGCTCCTCGAAATCTCCCTCTACCCAAATCTCCCAGTTTGATCATTGGAGGCGTACCCGGTGCTGGGCACGATGCTTAGTCTGTTACCGCATTATCTCATTCAACCTCACACTCACCCCGCAGGAGGCTTCTATTGTTAGCCCCATTCCACAGGTGAGGATGCTGAGGCTCAGAGAGGTTGAGTGACTTACAAAGAGCTACACAGCATGGGAATGGCAGAGCCAGGACTCAAACCAAGTCTCTGGCCTCCTAATTAACGCACCTTGCCCAATACAAGGACGTCGAGATTCTGCCATCACGGTCTACAGCCCAGAGCCTGCAGCAGGACCCCCAGGCCAGGCCCCTCCCCTCCCCAGGGCCAGCAAAGAGAGATTAAAGGGTGGGGTGCTCAGGCCCCAGCAGACAAAGAAGAAGGGGTATCGGGTTGAGCACTCTGCATCCTCTATCTTCCCAAGAGCACCGGCCCCATTGTCCCCACAAGTGCCCTCAGATTGTCAGAGCTCGGGCCTCATCTGGCCCTCAGAATATATGGCCGCAGAATAATATGACGATTGGGGGAGGAGGGCTGGGAGGCTGGGGCGGAGGGGCAAATGAAGAAGGCTCTGCACAGCCCCCAGAAGAAAACTTAATAGTCTGGGGGCTCCCTTGGGTCCTTCTCATTAAAAAAAAAAAAAAAAAAAAAATCTCTATTTAAATGCAAATTTGTGCTGGAGCTGGGTTGAGTTGGCGGGAGGCAGAGAAGCATCCAGACGCTGACATAGACCAGCCATTGGACCCCGCTCCCCAGTCTCGCCTTGTAATCTGGGGCCTGTGTTCAGAAGTTAGCTCCATCCTCAAAGATCACCCCCTCCCCACCGCCCTGGGAAGCCCCCGTTCAATTTAACCCTTTATTACCTCTCTCTTTGTGTGTCTGTCTCTCTCTCTCACACACACACACACACATCAGGTTTCAAACCACACAACAGAAGACAAACTTGGTCCTCAAATCTGATTCTTGGGGGAGCAGGGAATGGAGGGCTTAGCAGCTGAGATTCACACCGGCCCAGCTCCCAGATCCCGTCCCTGTCCACCTCCCACAGATCCCTCTGCTCCCTCAGCCTCAACAAACCCCTCATCCTGAGCTCCCTCCCACCCTAGCCCTCACCCTCACCCCCACCCCCACCCCCACCTCTCCAAGCCCATTACCTCCAGGAATAATTATGTGGGTGATTCGCTGGCCCTGGAGAGCTCTTCAGTGGCACTAACTCGATATGAGGGAGGGAGGGAGGGGTTGCCCCTGGTTACCACCCTGAGCTCCCCCTTCCTCCCCCACACCACAGAGGGTGTGATTTAGGGGGGAGTCAAGAAGGGGATGCTATGTAAATCCGTCTAGTACACAAATACAAATACCTGCCCCTGAATTGTCCTACTGGCACTTCTGGCAAGGTCAAGGGAAACTGACCAAGAACCTCATCCTAGGGGAGGCGCAAGTGGCCCGCTGGCTGAGAACCCCCAACATTCCTGTGGGTCCTGCCTCCCGCACAGCCTCACTCCTCCTTCCTGTTTCTGTCCTCTGCCAACCTTGGGACTTTTACTGATTCTGCTCCAAGTTGGTGGGATGAGCTATCTCACACTTCCACTGCATGGAGATTCTTAGAGGAGGGTCAGGAGTACCTGACCTCCTGGGGGTACCCAGGAGACTCCGTACAGCTTCTAGACCAAACTCAGATTTCAGGCTTGTCTGCTCATGGCCTTGGTAGCTGTTGAGAAGAAGAGTCATGGTCAGTTCACCCACAGCCTACTTTCCCACCCTCATGGCCTGCGCTGGGCTCTCCTCTGGACACCACAGGCTTCTTGGCATTGGGAGGAAAGGCCTTGGGGACCCAGACTGGTCAGAGGAAGTGTGGCCACATTGAGTGTCCCAAGACAGAGCAGGGGCTGGAGGTCAGGAAGAGGGAGAGACACCTCCTGCCTGAGAGAGAAGCAAACAACCTAGTAGAGAGAATGAGGGTCACAGGGACTTGGGGCCAGTGAATCCCTTACTGAGAGAGAACTGGGCCCAGAGAGGGAAAGGAGTTGCCTGAGGTCACACAGAAGGCTGGCATCTGGTTTCTTGACTCCAAAGCCAGGACCTGATTTCAATTTGATAGAAAGATATAGGAAGATATATATATATGTATATATATATATAGATAGATAGAGATATAGATATAGGAAGATAGAAGATATATATATAGAAAGATAGATATAGGAAGATATCTATCTATCTCTCTCTATATATATATCATGTATCTTCTATATGTACACACACACACACACACACACACACACACACTTGCAACAATGCCCTCCATGTAAAGGGCCTTTGTTTGCATAACTGAGTCAGTGTCTAAAATGGGCAGTTCGTCTGCCTCCCTGTTTGTGATGTCTGTGGGTACGAGCATGTCTCTGGCATGGGGTTGGGTCACCCATGGAGACAGGTGTGTGCAAGAGGGAAGGGCGCAGGGGCGCCTGGGTGGCTCAGTGGGTTAAAGCCTCTGCCTTCAGCTCAGATCATGATCCCAGAGTCCTGGGATCGAGCCCCGCACTGGGCTCTCTGCTCAGCAGGGAGCCTGATTCCTCCTCTCTCTCTGCCTGCCTCTCTGCCTACTTGTGATCTCTGTCAAATAAATAAAATAAAATAAAATAAAAAAAGAGGGCAGGGCGCAGCTCTGTCTGTGGGCTGAGGAGCAGAGGCCTCCCCATCCGCAGGGGTCCCCGTGACCAGAGCATCTCCCAGGGCTGCCCCCTGGACAGCCAGCTCTCCCAGCCTCAGCCGAGCCCCAGCCTGTGCTGTGAGCAGCTTCCTTCCGAAGGTGCTGCCTGGGGTGTGGGGTGGGGGGAGCAGCTCTTCCCAGCTCCTAATATGCTGGTAGAAACAATTAACTGGAAGAGACAGCTCATACCCAAAGGAAAACATTTCTAGATATGATATTACAACCTCGCCTCAAAAATGGGACTTTACCGTGAGGAAATACAGTTTGTGAGGAGACACACTTTCTTTTAATTTAATTATATAATCTTTGGCTTAAAAAAAAAAAAAAGGTGGTATGGAGTGGGGGGAGGGGCTGAGATGTTGGAATCAATCCTTTACATTTCCTTTGTGCTCACTGACCACCAGGGCAAGGGGGTGCAAATGAGAAGACATCTGGGAACAGGGCAGACCCTAATCTATCCACTAGCCCCCCATAAAACACTGTCACAGAAGAGGTGGCTTCAGGCACCACAGGGTAGGGGAACTGAGAAGGAAGGGCCACAGGCACCTTGGGGAATGGCAGGGGTGATCCATCTCACCCACCAATTCAGGATATAGAGTGCTCTCAGTGCCCTCTCCTGACATGCGCAAGTGCACGCGAGCGCGCACACACACACACACACACACACACTCACACCATGGAGTGGCCAGGCATATCAGACAGAAACACAGAAGTCAGACCCCGACCCTATACACAGTCCCAGGAGGAGCTCCTCCACTTAACCCACCAACAAGCGGCCCCACGCCCCAGTTTCCCCATCTTGCAGGAAGGTGGATAAGATGGTTTTAAGACCCTTCCCAGCTTTAACCCTCCTTGCCTTAAGTCACTGTCCCAGGTACATGCCTCCTTCCTCCTGGACTTCCACAAGGGGTAAGAAGCAGGCCCTGGAGTCAAGCAGTCATGGACTCCAATCTCCACCCACCCCTTGCTAGGTGTGTGGCCTAGGGCCAGGCACCACGTCTCTCCACGCTACTATTTCCCCATCTGTAAAATAGGGAGAACAACTATCCCATAAGATATCAGCCAAACCCTATGCCTATGCAAGGAGCTCGTGGTCTCTATCATGCTCATTCATCCCCAGAAGAGACCATGAAAGGCTCATGAACACCCTCCAGGGATGAATCTAACAAATCCTGGTAAAACAAACAAACAAACAAACAAACAAATGAACAGGGGCCTCCTATTTGAGGATGGGGTCCTCGAAGTCCCCAGCATGACCTCTTCCATCCTCAATCCCATGACCACATGACCACATGACCCCATGGCCAACACAATCACCTCCTCCATTGTCCATCCCCCAGCCCAGGTCCAGGGGCCACAGCGCAGCCAAAGAAAGCCAAGTGCCTAAGTGTCTAGCCCAAAGTGCCTGGTGCTGCCCAGATGCGGGGTAGGGGGAGGGCGGAGGTGGTGAGACAGCTATGGCAACAGCAAATCTCCCCACTTAGGTACTAATGTAATAAGTCCTATCAAGACACAGTGAAACGGGGTGTAATTTTTGCAGAAAACAATGCAGGTGATGTATGCCCGAGACTGGCACACAATAAAACTGTAGTAGAACGCAGAAAAAATGCACCCAGTCAATACAATAAAATCAGCACAAATACACCCGTGTAAAGCAAATAAATCTCCCAATCCAAATATTTTACAGCAGGCACACCACAAGGAAGAAAGTGGAGAAACGTGTGTGTCTGTGACGTTCAAGTTTTTTTCCCAGAAATCTCTAGGGGAAATAAACAAAATGACCAGAGACACCCCCCCCCAGAAGCCCCTCCAAAATGTGTACACACACACACACACACACACACACACACACATGCGGGGCTGGTTTGCATTTCTGGCCTCAGACCGTTGTGGTCTGGCAG
Source organism: Lontra canadensis (assembly GCF_010015895.1). Lineage (NCBI taxonomy): Eukaryota > Metazoa > Chordata > Mammalia > Carnivora > Mustelidae > Lontra > Lontra canadensis. Next base: position 199,144 of record NW_022631037.1, read on the forward strand.
CAGCGACTGGGGGCTGGAGGCCCCCAAATTACCATTCATCTGGCCCTTGTTGTGGAAATTTTCAAGGGATTTGCAGTAATTATATGACAAAATGCTTGCAAATCTCACTCATTGCTGAACAGAAACAGGCGGGTCAGGGATTGAACACTTTCAGCTGGGTAATTTGTAAATGTCAATCAGGCACCGGGGCAGAGAGAGAGAGAGAGAGAGAGAGAGAGAGAGAGAGAGACCAAGACAGAGAAAAACCAGAAAAATACTGTAGCAAATCTCAGTGTAGGAGGCCTCCTCACCCTCCAGAACCCGGGGCTGGAAAGACTCAGGCCAGAGGCAAGGCAGGAGGGAGAAGAGAAGGGAGCAGGGGAAAAAGACTGCGGGAGGGGCGGATAAGGAGGAGGAGGAGGAGGAGGAGGAGGAGGAGGAGGAGGAAAGGGACAGAGCCCAGAAACAGCCACAGAAAAGAGGCTGGGATGAGAGGGGAGGAGGGGTTGAGGATGGAGAATAAAGAGAGTGAATCAGGAAAACAGTTTAAATAAGACCAGGAGAGATTAAATTAACTGATACATACATTCTAAGAGGTAGGTCGCAGGAGCAGCCATAAATACCAGCTCCCTATCTCCCCTGCTCAAGACAGCAGGGAGAGCAAAATAAAATTAAAAGATATAACAATAAAAATTACAAATGCATCTTGAGGGCCATGTACCTGAGGTCTGTAGTGGAGGCACCAAGCAGGGCTGGGCTTGGGGCACAACTCTCGCTCCAGCCTGGGGAGGGGGCGGGGGGAGCGGCAAGGTGGGAGCAGGAGAGAGGGGACCAGTTTCTTTTCCATTTGGCTGGTTGGTCTATGTTTCCTATTTCATCCAACGGCCTTGCGGAGCCTCCCTGGCATGCATGTGAAGAAATCGTAAACGGTGACGTTTACCACATGACACTGGATTTGGCACTTTATAATTTATAAGATTTCCCCCCCACACCCGGTTATCACCACCCCTTGGAGCTGGGTTTCATTCCACTCATCTTACAGGCAAAGAAACCGAAGCTTGGAGAGGCCATGGATTGGCTCAGGATGACTCACTAGTTAACGGAGCAAGGATTCGAACCCAGGCCCCCTGACTCCACACCCTTTCCACCCACTGCCCTCCAAGGGCTCGTTCCTGCTAGTTTCATCCAAGAAACCGAACATGCTTTCTGAGTACATGCACATCTCAGCGGGGCCATGCCCCGTGGGTAGCGACCCAGACAGGTGCTAACAGAACAGGACAGCATCCTCTGAAGCAGGGCCGTCCACCGCTCCAGACTCCAAAGATCTTCCTTAGCATCCCAAAGTTACTGGACACCCCACCAGCTTCAAAAGAACACTCGCGGTTCTACCTTGAAACGTCTGTAAGCTGGGAAAGTGCCTAATGGCTCACAGCTATGGTAAATCCAGGCACACTTTTAAAGTAATTTTAATATTACTCATCACCATATTCTTGGGGGAAAAAAATAAAAACATAGACATAAACGAGACTGAATCTCTGTTGGCTGCAACAGTAGACATGTGTGGGAATCAGAAGGTCCCTCTGCAAGGATTCCTGGGCTCCTTCCCCCACGGAGGTCCACAGTCCAAGAGTCCGGAGACTCTGACCGAGAGGGGCTCTTTGAGCTACAGGGTCAGGAGGTTATGGGTTGGCAGGGTCCAGCCCAGGAAGACTCCCTGAAGGAGGCAGATCCTGCCTGAAGAAGGGCAGGGAAGGAAAGCAGTGTGCAGCACCAAAGCTGGTATGGGGCAAGAGGCGGGGTAGAGTGGGGCAGGGGGCAGGGCGGCATGGCCCCAGCACTCTGGCCCCAAAGCCACCAAACGTCTCAATTTGTCATGATCTCTAGATGGGATAGGTTGACAGCCACAGGGACTCTGCAGCGTGGTTTCAAGAAGGTGTTTCTCCTACAGCAATAGGCTGGAGCCTCCCTGGGGCCCTTTGCAGCCGGGGGGGGGGGGGGGGGGGGGGGGGGATACCCTTCCTGCATCAGTGAAGCAGCAAAGATGCTGGGGCTCCTACTGTGTGCCAAGAACGGCTCTCCAGTCTGGAGCTCCAGGGGGAACAAACCAAGGGACAGAAAGCCTGATGTCATGCAGCCTATCTCACCTTCATCATTTGCTCAGTCTTGAAATGACTTTTGGGAGCTGCACAATTACATGCACCGTCTTTTGTGAGTTAAAAGTGTTATCTTGTGGAATGTAAATCAGATGACACTTTGGCCACCATGTTCGGCATTTCTTCATATGTAAGTGTATTGGAGCTTTTACCATAGAAGAGGCGTGCAGGGCTGGGGACTGGAACTCTGTCTCACAAAGAGTAGTGGCTACCCTCCTAGATGCCAGAGGTTCCCAGGGTGACAGAGACGGGGCGGTGGGGGGACACCCTCCACCCCTAGCTGACCCACCTCTTCCTCTGCCACCTCCTCCCTCCACCAAGATCACAGCTCAGTAATGAAGAGAGCCCGTCCTGAAGGCCCAGCAGACTGTTTGCTCTTCCAGCCCACCTCCTCTCAACAAAAAGAAAGAAAAGGCATCAGGAAAAATTTGTAAATAATCTACTGAGCTTTGACTGCACAGGTGTGGTCACTGCAAAGGACTCTAACGTCACTGTGTCTCTTCTGCCTCATCTGTAAAATGGAAATATAGTAGCTAGTGTAGTGGGGGCCGCTGTGAGGACTCAAGGACAGAAGGCATGTGCTCCCCATTGTTAACTATTAGAATGATACTCTCCCTCTGAGGCTCTTAACAGGTGGTATTGTTGGGGAGGAGGAGGGAAATTGGGAGCTAAACTGAAGAGTGTAAAGCTGTTGCTGAGTCAGCAGAGTCCAGGAGGAAGAGGCCTGGGCTGGGAGTTAGGGTGACCGGGGTCTGCCGTTCCTAATTCTGCGCTAGCCTCTCTCTGGGCCTCAGTTTCCTCACTTGTAAAATGGGAAAGTTGGCCATCTGGGCTGGAAGTGTCTCTGGTTCTAGGAATTAGCACTGAAAAGAATGAGAGGACCCAAGTCAGATCGCAGTCCATGAGCAGAGGTGGGCTAACTCTGGACAGAGCGCTCTACAGGCAGGTTCTCTTCAAAATTCCAGCCCCCAGATGAGAAACTAAGCCAAGATCACCTCACAGACCCATCACCATCACCACCAGCAGCCAGCAAAAGCCAAGTGTTTGGGAAGGGGAGGGAAAAAGAGGGGAAGGGAAGGGAAGGGAGGGGAAGGGAGGGGAGGAGTGGAGAGGGTGGGCGGCACCCTACCTGCTAGCCTTCAGTTTTGTAATCCCATACCTGCTTCTTGTCATTAGCTCCACCCTCAGCTGAATTTAATGAATCTGAGAAAAATTATGAAGTCCCATAAAGCCACAAGTATCATAAAAAGTATAATAAAATTGAGAAAAGCTATTAAGTTATAAATACAACCAATGCATGCAACATCACTCAGTCGGGGAGGAAGTCGCTATAAAATAAAGTCATTCCACAAGTGACTAAATCTCTTAATTCACAAGGCACACGCTCCCCTTTACCGAGCCCAAACAAAATGAGGCACAGACGACCGAGGCAGAGACAGAGAGAACCCTCTGACCTAGGTGGAGGTCAGGGAAGTAGGATACGCTAAGGAGTCCGCAGTGTGCGGTGGGGTCATCCCTAGATCCCAAATCTAGATCCTTACTTTGCCACGCAGCCGAGATGAAAGGAAACGAAAATTACGAAAAGACCCTGCACGTGAGGGATGTTGGTGCTTTGGTTTGGGGGCTCCGGGGATCGCCTGAAGCGAGGAGGGGCTGTGATCCCACGCACCCTCCCGGTTCTGCCCTACTCCGAAGCCAGCGCTGCGCTCTGGGGCGCCCGAGACCAACGCCTCCCACCTCCGCGGGCGCCTAGGCCCCAGCGCGCGTCTCCCCCGGGCTTCTCCCGGTCCCCGCTGGGAGCCCCCCCCCACGCACTATGAATATTCATAGCTGTAATTAGAGAGCGCGCCCGGCGCCCATTACGGTGATTGTGCGTCCAATAAAAACAAACACGCTAATGAGGAGCTTTACGGCCGGGCGGGAGGTGCGGCCCGCACGCTCCGCTCGCAGCCCGGGAGCGCAGGAGGAAGGCGGGGTACCTGGGAGGAAAAGGAGCGATCCCTAAGAGGGGGTCCGGAGGGCACCGAGTAGGGGAGCAACAAAGACCGAGGGGCAAGGGGCGAGAGCCAAGGTCACCCACCACCACCACCCCAACCCTCTCCCCGGCAGCGGAGCCCATTGATGGAGACGTCGTCCCAGCGGGCGGGACGGGGGCTGGTTTCACAACCGGCCGAGAGAACTGGACACTGTCACATTCGGGAAGGGGGTCTGGGCATCCAGCAAGGGCTCCTGAGACACCGGGCAGTGAAGGCACACAGGCCCCATCCCAGGCCGAGACGCATTCCGCGCGGGTAAGCCCTGGCTGGACCCGGTGGTTCCAAAAGACCCTGTATTTTCGAAGATTTCTGAGGAGAGCCCACGGCCTCGCGCGCCCAGGCGTGGCTCCAGCTCCCTGGAAGGGTGGCGGGAAGCCGGCAGCGCTGAGGCGCAGGGGCCCGGAACAGGGCGGTATTGGAGGCGGCTGCCGAAGGGTGAGGTGAGGAGGCGGCAGTGGGTTCCAGGGCGGGACCAAGGACTAGGAGCAGTTGACAAGGCAGGATGTAGAAGCCGGAGGGATTTCAAGTCGACCCTCTGACCTCCTGAATACCCCCAAACTACTTTAGTGGAAAAGTGGGGTTGAGGGCGGAGAGCAGTAGACGCCATCCGCACACTATCCAGTTATGATCCGGGCATCCCTGCAGGTCAGCCCTAGTGTGCCCATTTTACCCGCTGGGCAAGTAGAGGCAGCAGAGGTCAAGGAAATGTACACAATCACACTTCTGCAAATAGGTTAGACCCAGCGTGCAGGTCTGCTCAGCTTCTCTGAGGAGCTATGAAAGGTGCATGGGTGGATGGACAGAGCTGAGCTGCGGGAGGGGCTCCAGTGGGAGGGAGTCGCAGGCCTGCTCTGCAGGGAGTTGGGAATGAAGGAGGAAAGCACCAATCTACTCTTCTCCTGTTAGCCTCTGGCCCACCCTAACCTAAACCAGGCACACGTAGTAAGTGCTGCATGAATGTTTGTTCGGGGGATGAAAAAAGGAAACCCCTGGAAGAAGGGCACTTCATGAAGGAAGATGGGAGAGTAAAGGAAAGATCTAGAAGAGAGATGGGGGATGAGGCCTAGCACAGTGGTTCTCAAGTTCAGCAAGATCAGATTAAAATACAGATTTCTTATGGTCACGCATACAGAACTTGATGCACCGAATTTTCTTCACAGCATTATTAGGAGAGCCAAAAACTGGAAACAACCCACAAGTCCATGAGGTTGTGAATGGGTAAACAAAACGTGGCCTATTCATGCAATGGAATGCTATTCGGAATCAAAAGGACTAAACTATTGACAGGCCCTACAACATGGAATAGGCTAATTTATTAGAGACAGAAAGTGGATGAACGATTGCCTAGGGCAAAGGGATAGGGGAATTTGGAGGTGACAGCTAAGGGGTACAGGGTTTCTTTTTGGGGTAATGAAAATGTTCTAAAATTGCTTGTGCACAACTCTGTGAATATACTAAAAGCCACTGAATTGTACACTTTAAATGGGTGAGTTGTATGGTAATGTGAATTATATCTCAATGAAGCTGTTAACAATTAACAAAACATTATGCTAAGTAAAAGAAGCCAGACTGAAAAGATCCCCCAGAATAGAGAAATCTATGGAGACACAAAGTAGATTAGCGGTTGCCTAGGGCTGGGGTGGGGAAGAGATTAACTGTAAACAGACACTAGGGATTTTATTGGGGTTATGGAAATGTTTTACAACTGGATTGGGGTGATTGCTGCCTAACTCAATACATTTATTCAAAAGGTATTGAACAGTATGCTTAAAACAGGTAAATTTCATAGTATGTGAATTACACTTCAATAAAATTGTTTTTATTTTTATTTTTTTGTTTTGTTTTGTTTTAAAAACAAAAAAAAAGCAACAAAAAAAACCACAAGATTGCTGGGTCCAGCCTCCAGAGTTTTTTGGGATGGGCTGTTTGGAGAATTTGGATTTCTAGCAAGTTCTCTGGTGACTCCGATACTGCTGGCCAAGACCACACTGGAGAACCTCCAGCCTATGGAGGTGAAAGGCCAAGGCCAAGAAGGGGGAGGGGTGTGTTAAAAAAAAATAATAAAGAAACCCTTTGGGCACCAGCTCTCCACATCCACCCACCCACTCCTCTAGTGGAACCTGGGCATATAACCGGGAAGGACTGTAATGGGAGGTAGGGAGCCCGTGGCTCTCCGAGCCTGGCCGGCATTCCTCCGCAGCAGACAGCGACAGAGTTAATTTCAAGGCAGCCTCTCCACGATCAACCGAAATTGCCTGCGTAAATAGGAACCGCTGTTTATTTGCCACTTACCTCTGTGTTGTTCCGCTTAAATACTGAGGGGAAACCTGGGCCATTAAGGTCAGAAGAAAATACCCAGCGTCGCCGTGGGTGGGTGAAAATGATATTAGAGATTGGGGAGGGGGGCAGCAAAAAATAGAGGAAGAAAGGAGGGTGGAGAGAGGAGGAAAAACTGCTTTGCACCAACAGAGCATGAAATAAAATTAAATTAAATAAAGATCTGTTTGGTGGGTGGGGAATCTTTGTCCCAGGAAATATGGGTGGAGTTTGAGGGAGGGGAGATTTCTGGAGTTGTTTGTAAAGCCCGCCCAGGGAGACTGTAAATTCTGATTTCTGTTTTCCAGACGGATTAGAACAGTTAGGACCGATTCTCTTTCTGTGGGTCACCGGGGAAACGGGCCCAGGAAGGGGACAAAAGCCCAAAGCAACCATCGCCCCCACCTTAGGGGTGTCTCTCCCCCAGTTCCGTGGTGTTGGAGGGTCCCTGCCCCTAGGGGCTTCACACCCAAAGGCGACCCCCCTTCCCCCCCCAGCCCCCGCCCCCTGGCGGCATAGATTGGAGGCGAGAGGAGTTCCACGTTTATTGCCTCCCCTCCTTCTCCACACTAAATCTTGTGGCAATGCTTCTAAAAGTCAATAAAACGAAAAGGAAGATGCGATAAAATTAAGGTGGAAAGTGCGATGGGGAGAGGAAATGGGAATCTTCTTTTTAATTTAGCTTTAATTTTAATTTTTTGTCACCTCTCCAAACAACCTCCTTGCTGCCACAGCAGAGGGCACCTGGGGGGAGGGGCTGGCCTCGCTATTTAAAGACTGGAGAAAGCTGCCCACTGGGCCGGGTCTTGGGGAGCCATGTGTTGGGGGAACCACAGGGGGGAGCGAGCATGGGGGTGCGGCCAGGGGCTGCCTGTCAAAACCCTACTGCCCAGGAAGGAGGCACTGTCTTCTGGGGTGCCCAGAGCCCACTGTCTAGACCAGAGGGCTTTCCTACTGCTCATTTTGTACCCCCTGAGAGCAGGACCTGTGTCTCGGGCATCTTAATCATCTCTTTTTTGTTTAGTTTTGTTTTAATTTAATTTAATTTTATTTATTTTATTTTATTTATTGGAGAGAGGGGGTGGGGGAGGGGCAGAGGGCGAGCGGGGGAGAGAGAGAAGCAGATTCTCCACTGAGCAGGGAGCCAGTCACAGGGCTTGATCCCAAAACCCTGGGATCATGACTAGAGCTGAGCCAAAGGCAGGTGCTTAACTGACTGAGCCACCCTGGTGCCCCCCAACCTTTTTTTTTTTTTTTTAAGATTTTATTTTTAGGTAATATTCGCACCCAATGTAGGGCTTGAACTCACAAGCTGGAGATGAAGGGTCTCAGACTGTATGGACTGAGCCAGCCAGGTGCCCCCATCCTAGTCATCTGTTTATCCACAGCACCCGACACAGAACAGAAGGAGCAGTGGTGAGGACACCTAATAGTTACTGAGCACCTGTCCCAAGCACTGTTCTAAGCCCGATTTGCAGTTACTATTTCATCTTATTCCTCCCATCAATATTATGAGATATGTACCATTATAAGAGCCCCATTTGACAGATGAGGACATGGAGGACGGAGAGGGCGAGCACCTTGCGCCTGGCCGTAGAGCCAGCAGGTTTTGGGAATGCTGCTCATGAAATAGATAGTGGCTAACACTCATTTATGGAGTGGATGAATACTGAATGAAAATGGCATAAGAGGGGCGCCTGGGTGGCTCAGTGAGTTAAGCGTCTGCCTTCAGCCCAGCTCATGATCTCAGGGTCCTGGGATCGAGCCCCGCATCCGGCTCTCTGCTTGGTGGGGAGCCTATTTCCTCCTCTCTCTCTCTGCCTGCCTCTCTGCCTATTCGTGATCTCTCTTTCTCTCTGTCAAATAAATAAATAAAATCTTAAAAAAAAAAAAAAAGAAAGAAAATGGCATAAGAGTTTTAACAAAGTGCCAAGTATGCATAGCAGTGGTCCTGTGGTATCCCTCTCCTTCCGTCCACGAAGGCTGGGGTTGGGGCTGATAAGCAATGCAGAGGTAGTGGTAGATGGCCTCGGAGCTCTGGGGAAGGGGCTGAGCTTCGTGGTATTGGTGGGAAAGCCCTGGAGCTCAGGCCAACATTTGTTATTACGTGCTTTCCCATTTTCAGGAAGAGTGAAATCACACTCAATCTCACATCTCCATCAAACCAGAAGCTGTTCTTTCCCCAATGGCCCAATCATGGGGCAGAGTCTGTGGCTCCCCCTGGAAGCTTCTTCTTGAGAACAGGACCTCTGAGGCCACAGCAGTATTGACCCTCCCTCACAGGGGCACCAGTTGGGCGTCTGGAAGCTCCCTAGCAGGGCCCCATGTTGGAGTTCAGAAATCCTGTATGTTTCCAGAAGAGACTTTCCTCCTCCTAGCTCAAGTTCTGACACAGCACTCCCCCATATCTTGCCCCCCCCCCACAGGGGCCCACTGAGCTACCCTGCCCTACACTATTTCTTTCCCCCGAGTCCTAAAGATCCCCAGCCTCTCCAACTGGAAGAGACAGGAAACGATGTACTTCTTTTCAAATGGGATCCTTCTTGTCCAAAATATTGTTCCTCTCATTAAAAAAAAAAAAAAATCATATTCTCAAAGACTAATCCCATGGGGGAAGTCTACATGAAAAAAAAGATGGGGCGCCTAGATGGCTCAGTGGGTTAAGGCCTCTGCCTTCGGCTCGGGTCATGATCTCAGGGTCCTGGGATCGAGCCCCGCATCGGGCTCTCTGCTGGGCAGGGAGCCTGCTTACTCTCCACCCCCCTGCCTGTTTCTCTGCCTACTTGTGATCTCTGACTATCAAATAAATTTTAAAAAATCTTTAAAAAAAAATCAAGTTACCAAATACAATATAATCCAATTGTGTTTGGTTCTGTTTTAAAAAATAGTTTATGGCTATATTTATGTACACACAGAAGATTGGAAAAATAGACATCAAGATATTTATACTGGTTTTTGTTTCCTTCTTGGTATTTCTGTATTTTCCAAATTTTCTACTGGGAACATACATCCTTTTATATTATATAAAGGGAAATTATAAATGAATTTTAAAATTCTGTCTTATTAGGTTCCGTTTTTTAAAAATACTAAAACTCCTTTAGCTTGCTGGCTTTGCGGACGGAGAAGCAGCAGCCAAGAACAGTTCACATGTGACTGTGTGTGTGTGTCGGGGGGTCCCAACTCCCCCACCCTCTCCCAGTGACTGCTGTTCATCATAACCAGGACAATTAACCATCCCCTTATTATTCACACGTCATGATTACTAATCACCCTTATTAATATCCATGCTTTGCAAAACCAGGAGGCAGCCTGGCTCAGATGCTTGGAACTCCACGGGAATCCATTCCTGACCCCAGGCACGTCCCTTTCTGCTCTATGCCTTCACCTCCCCGTGAATTGGGAAGATCTGCCCCCTCCTCATCCGTCCACAGTGACCAGTGTCCTCTGCTTCCCTCCTGTGCCAGTTCATAAGAGCCTCACACCCCAGAGGTGTTCCCATCCCCATCTGCCACCTGAACCACAGCCCTCCCTTCCGATGAACTGAAATGAGGGTCTCTTCCTACAGCAGATCCCTTTGCCCAAATTCCCTACGTGGTTCATAAAATGTGTCCTTTACACCAAACAGACTAGTTATGGCTAAAGACTACACTTTATGGTTATACCATTTAACCATGTTCCATCTCTAAATCTTATTACCTGTTTTGGGAAATGCATTAGCAGTTCCAAGTTAAGCCTGCTATTGATACATTGGCCATTCAGCTAATGTTAAATTTTCTGGCCAGTGTTGGAGGCAGATTTATGCTCAGGGTCACTTCAGCCCTTGGTTTTTAATGTGGTGCTGGCTCCGAGAAATGCCGAGGAGCTTCGCTATTATCAGGGAAGTGGGTCCAGGCTATACCACAAGGGCACACCAGCTCCTCGAGGGGTGGTTTTGTAAGCTCTTCTGGGTGCAGGTGACTTTGCCGTAAGAGGGGGCTGCCAGCCAGCTCTGCATTGGCCACACTCTGGGTCAGGACACCAAGCACTGACCACCACCCCAGCCCCGGTGGAGAGGCGGAGCCTGCGCCAATCCCGAACCTACACATGGAACTTGGGGGGGCGGTGTGACAGAAATGATGGATGTAATTTGGAAAGGTGCAGCAGTTGCATTTATTACGCAGGAAATCAGACACCTCTCACCCCACAAGAGTGACCAAAGTGACAATCAGCAACATGATGGGACACCATGTGGCCATTAAAATGACAAGACGAGGGGCGCCTGGATGGCTCAGTGGTTTAAGCCTCTGCCTTCAGCTCCGGTCATGATCTCAGCGTCCTGGAATCGAGCCCCACATCAGGCTCTCTGCTCAGCGGGGAGCCTGCTCCACCCCCCTCTGCCTGCTGCTCTGCCTACTTGTGATCTCTCTCTCTGTGTCAAATAAATAAAATTTTTAAAAAAAAATGACAAGACGATGGGCTTGGATGAGAGGGGAAAACAGGAAACCTAGGAGTGGGTGAGTGGATGAGAGGGGAAATCAGGAAACCCAGAGGACGGGCAGGCAGGGCACACAACCCCCCGGGGGAAAGAGACCTGAGTCAGAGAAGGGAGGAGCTGGGTTCCAATCCAGCCTTGGTGGTTAACAGTGTTCAGGAGCCTCGGGCATTCCATTTGTAGAGGGAGATCAGCAGCCTGGCTCCAAGGGTGGAGAAAAGGCTCAAATCAGGTCCCTGTGCTCAGGACCTTTTAGGTACTCTGGAACAAAAATGCCCCTGAAGGGCAGTGATACCTCAGAGAGGACTGATCCGAATGTGAACCTGTAGAAATTAAAGTTCTTCAGATCCTTTTGGACCTGGTTTGGGAGAACAGGCTCTGGCCCTTGGAAGGTTCCCCTTAGAGGACCGGTAGCCCATCCAAGAACAGCTGGGCTCTGGAAGAATGAAAGGAAAGAGAGAAATGTGGGCTCTCTACCTACCCCATGTCCCACAAAGGCTACGAAAGCCACACTCAGGAACTGTGCATGAGAAGTCCCAAGCTCAGTCTAAAATGAGAAGAAACAAAAATTTCCCCCACCCTGTGCAACTCAAGGGAATCATGGGGCCCCCTAGGAGTCCCCTGGGGACTTGCCTCGGGAATCAGAGGGAGACGGCACCAGAAGCAGGGAGGAAAAAGGGTCCAAGTTGCCTTTTACTTTAGCCTGTGTTCTTGCCTGCTGCCTGCTGTGGGTTAGGGACAGGCTCTCCCACCCTGCTCCAGGAACAAGAAAAATAAAGCAGGCAGCTCTGCCCGCAGGCTACTGGCCCGCCTCCTCACCCTCCTCCTCTCCCTCCTCCCTCCCCCTCCTTCTACCACCTCTGCTAGCCAAACTCCACCCCCTTCCTTTGGTATCCTAGAAAGAACGAAGAGTGTCGTGAGCCCAGTTTAATGTAAATTACTTGACAGGAGAATTTCTGGCAGAGAAAAGGATATTCCCCCCATGTACCTGCCTTCAGGGACCCAAGCGTGAAATGTGGCTTCGACACCTCCAACCCAAGGCCATCCCTCCTCATTATCGCAGGACAGTTTGGGGACCACCTATCTCCACCCTCCCCCCAATCTTCCTCCTATACCACCTTCTTTTTTGGAGGTGTGGAAATGGGGTTAAGGACATGATGGGAAGCCAAGGGAGAAGAGGAAGAAGAAGAGATTTTTTTTTTAAGCCTGTTATTCTGGAAGGGAAGGAAAAAGGAAGTGGGACACCTTGAGGGAGCAGAGCAGATCCAGGTATTTGAAAGAACATTTTAGTAATTTTCCAAATAATTCAGCCTCCTGTGCTCTTCCCTGATACAGTGCACTCTTGTTTTAATAATCTGGGAATTTGCCACAACTCCCGTTCAGCTTCAAGTCACTTAAACTTTGCTCTAGGAAAGCAGCCTGTTCTCAGTTTCCTGACTGTGGCCCCAGGCTTTCCACCTGTCAGGCAGTTGGAGTCATCTGAGAAACACTCCCTCTTTTATGAGAACTTTTCGGAATCCCCCAGCTAGAAGAGCTCCTTTTCTTCTATGCTGTCCTGGGAAGGAAGCATACTCTGGGATTTTCTGCTCACATCCTATCCCCCAACTGGATGGCACCTTGCTTGTTCCTGTGATGCCTTTCACCTAATCCATCAGTCAATGAGCTGAGAAAAGCAGCTGGCGGGGGGGTCGGTGGGGAGCCACAAAATTGCCCAAATTCCAGTTAAGTGGCCCTTTCTCGAGGATGCTTGAATTCACAGTCGAAGGCCCCTCACTCTGGTGATCTCATGCAAGTTGTGTATCTACCTTCTAGAGTGAGTCCTATTTCCAGTCATCTCGCCTGAGACACCCCCAGCTGGTGGAGATTGGAACCCAGGCTCCCTGACACCACCATCCGGGCTCTCCCCACTCGACCACACTGCCTCCTACAGCTCTTCCCCCCCCCCGGAAACGGGGGGGGGCCGCCTCCAATCCTAAGTCTCCCAGATGGGAGTCTCCTCTGTGGATTCTTTCCTTCTTCAGTCCCAGTCCAAGCTGAACCGTGGCCAGGGCCACCATTCAGTCAGCTGGGTGGCAGGTGGGATAGGTAGGGGTTGGATAGCCCCAGGCACTAATAAATGTGGCAAAGAGGTGAAAGGAACCCTCTCATCTATGTGAAAAGCCAGGAGGCAGACCTCAAAAACCTCTGGGATAAAGCCCACTGTATTATTTCTTCCTTGTTCTGTACCTAGGCAGCAGGAATTCGGCCTGGCAGGGAAGGTTCCACAGAGAAAAGGACACCCAGAGAGGGAGAGAGGACCCCTCCTGACCTCAGCAGACAGTCCTGCCCAGCTTTCAGCCCAGAGCTGGGGTGGGGGAAGGGTTGATCCCATCTCCATCTCTGAGATTTACTTCCGGACTCCCTAGGCTTTGGGGGAAATGCTGCAAATTCTCAGGCTGGCTCTCATCTCCATGTCTCCACCGGGGCCTCAGTTCCAGCCCTAGGGATCTAGAACAGACGTTCTGACATGAACCGGCAGGGCACTGTACATCCACAGTCAACTCTCCCCACTCAGGTAGCCCGCAGGGTAGACGGGGCACAAATTCTGGGGTCTTACACACACACACACACACACACACACACACACACAATTTACATGCACCCTTCCCAGGCATCCTCTCAGTGGGTTTCGGCCCCACAACAGGATCCTGTGCGGTGGGCAGGGCAGATGGTGTGAACCCTTTTCTTAGAGGAGGAACCCAGGGTTCAAGGAAGGTGAGCAACTTACTCACGGTCCCAGTCTCTGAGCTAGGGACTGCCCTCGTCCCAACCAAGGGCTCAGCAGTTCCCACCATTAAATGCTCTGCCCCTCGAGAGAGCACCTTCCCTGCACCCAACATCCACGACAGTCCCACAAGGAAGACATTTGATCTCCATTTTACAGACACTGAAACAGGGACTTCAGGGTGTTAGGTGCCTGGAGTCAAGCCTTGAGCAGCCTGATTCCATGGACCCTCCCCCAGGGACTGTGTCCGGCTGGGTCCCCTGAGCCCCCAGCCCCTATAGGAGCCCCAGGCCCATATAAGGTGTCTCGATGAACATCTGCAGAATGTTTGTCCCCTGAAGTCTGTCCCCACTGTCCTTGCCCTCGACTTACTGCTCCTAGACTCTTTCTATCCTTTCTCCAAGTGCCTCGCTGGTCTCAGGCCAACCATTTGACACCTCTTTCCTGGGAGTTTAGGGTGAAGACCCCTCCACCTCCCACCCCTACCGGAGTTCCCCAAGGAGGTTAGGACGTCATTCAGCCCCTCGCTCCCCACACCTACCAGCATTCAGGGATTTGTAGTTTGTCTCCATGGCTCCCCCTTGCCTCAGTTTTCCCCACCTGTACCAGCTAGGAGGGAAGTGGGGAGCAGACTACTGGAAAAGACTACCAGAGGCAAGTCTGCCCCTTTCCTTCCTTCCCCCCCAGAGATTGTGGTGGTAGATACCACGGAGCCCCAGACAAGCAGAGAGTAGCCTGCAAGGGGGGGGGAAAATGCTAAAATCTGAGGGCAAAAGTCTCTGGAGGATGGTCTCCCACAGGGTCAGATTTTGAAGGCCCCCTCTGGAACACTGGCAGCTCCAGCTGCCTTCACCCTCAGATATTAACCAGTCAACATCACTGAGAACTGACCAAGCCTGCAGGCACTGAGGAGACCAAGATGCCACTTCCACAAACTGAGGAGACAAGAGAGATGCCCCATGCTGGGTGCTGTGAGTGCCTGTGTGACCTCATTCCAGTGTCCCAGCAACTTGGAAAATAACGCCTGTGTCACCAAGAATGAAGCAGGGACCTGAGACTTCCCCCACGGGCACATGGGAAGGACACAGCTCCATAGGGACAGGAATCCAGGTCTTTGCGGCCTGGGCCCATGTCTTGCCAATATCTCTCCAGGCTTCCTTCAGTAGTAGCTGGAGGCTTACACACACCTGGTGTCCCCAGCTTCCCTCTGAACCTGGCCCTGGGGTCCAAAGACAGGTGATCTGGGCAAGTCCCATCTCTAGGGGGACCCTGGGTTTGGAAGCTTGGGCTTTAGCGGCTCAGGTCACCCACACACTCAGGGTCACAACCCACACGGGCTGCCCCTCCCTCACCGGTACCCCCACGCCCCCTTTCCACAGCCCCTCTGGTCCCTCTGTCCCTTCCACTGCTACTGTGTCAGCCCCCCTGCTTGAGGCCCCAGGAATGACCAGCAGTCAAGACTGGGAGGAACAGTGCCCCCGACCCCCCCCGCTGGCGTCTGGCCCCTTCCGCGGCCCCCCCACCCGGCCGTAACCCCCCCCCCCCCGCACCCCACCCCCAGCTGTTGGGTCCGGGGAGAGGGACTTCTGCCCCTCCCACCGGCCGCAGCACAGCCGGGCACTCGGAGGATTGACCAATATCAGAGCGCCACCTAGTGTGCTCGGCGTGCGCCCTGTCCCCTGCCTGCCTCGGCCAGTCCGCTCACTTTGTCTGGGGCACCACCTCTGGGGGGAATAAGGGGCTGAAAAGGAGAAACGGTTTCTAGCCTGAGACTCACACTTATGAAGGGCCTCAAATCCAGACTGCCGACACTATTCTTAGCTATAACTTTGTTAACCACTCTTCTGCAAATATAGTAACAAGAACCTAAACTGTCCAACGGTGGCTGAAGCATCATTAACCATCCAAGTGGCCCCGTCCGTGTACGGTGACTGTGCTCTGTGCCTTGCTCAGCCTGTTTTGTGGTCTTCTCTCCCTCCCTGCCTCTCCCTTTCCCCCTCCTTCCCACACCTGGCAGGTGGCCTGATAGAGTAAAACAAGCACTGAGCATGGGCAGAGAGGTCAAGCAAATCTGGGCTTCTGTCCTCACACTTTACCAGCTGTGTGACCCGGAAAAGTTCACCTGAGCTTTCTGAGCCTTACTTTTCTCATCTGTAAAATGGGCTCGTAATGAGCCTCACGTGCAATGACAAACATGAGGGACTCGCCAAAGTGGCAGCCGCTTACCAGAGGCCCCCCAACCGCCAGTCTTGTCCTCCTCACCCGTGGGGTCTCCATCGTGACATCTGCTTCCACAGCACCCCGAGCTGGTTCTCCATCACCCTCCTGCTCTCTGAGTGCGGGTCACAAGGCATCGTGCAGCTCCATGTTCTGTGGCTAAGTCCCTCTTCTCCCTGGCCCCCTGGAAGCCCAGCCCAGTGGCCAGCCAGGGGCTGAACAGTATGTTCCACGCCAAATGGCCACACGCTGGTAGGAGAGCCTGTTCTCCAGTTCCGAGGCCTGACCAGGTTTCTGGCCCTGTCAAAAATGAACGCTTTCTACAGGCTTCCAGTTATGGAATGTATAAGTCACAGGGATGAAAGGTATAGCGCAGGGAGAGGAGTCAGTGGTATGACACTAGTGTGGTGGCAGATGGCAGACGCACTTGTTGTGGGCACAGCGTAACCCACAGAGATGCCGAACCACTGTGCTACACACCTGAAACTAACAGAATATTGTGTGTCAACTCTACTCCAATTTAAAAATGAACAAATAAAATTTAAAAAAAGAAAAAGTTTTCTCTCCCAGGGCCTCGGTCTTCTCTTCTGACTGGCACAGCTGTCACCGGGATTAAGGAGAGGACATTTGTGAAAGAACTTGTAAAGGTTGTAACACACAGCAGGCCCACAGTGAGTGGAATTTATTATTGTGTGAGCTTGGGAGGCCCAGTGGGTGCTCAAAGCCACGTCGAAGGAAGACGGAAGAGTCGTATTATCTCAGCTGCGCAACTTAAACAAAGACGTCCGGGGCAAGGAGGCAGAAGGCAAGAAGGGGAGGATGGGAGATGGTTTAAAATCAGCAAAAATTAAAACCCAGTCAGGATCTCAGTCAACAACTTATTTAAGAGTAAGGCATCCCACAGGCTAGGGGTAATGGGGTGGCGGAAGCCAGGGGCTGGGGTGGGGATGGGGAACAGGCCAAGCGGGGTGGGGGATGAGGGGACGAACAGCCTCTTTATTAACACAATTATTTTATTTGCCGAAAGGTAATCATCCTAAGTGAGGTCAAGGCGGCTGGCCCATGTTGCCATGGTGATGGAGCCCGATCACTTCCAGCAGCTGCAAGGGCTGGAGGTTCCTGAGAAAGGTGCCCCCGGATCTCTCTTCTCCCCGCAGAGAGAGGTTGAACAGGACCTTCGGGTATCTGCCTTCCCCCTCCCAGCTCCAAGTGACAAACCTAGAGTCCCTGGGGGGAACCTCCAGCCGAGGTTCACAGGGAGCCCATCCTAAAGGAGAGGGGCCCCTGCATCCAACATCTCATTTCATCCCATAATCACCATGAAAGAAGGGACTGAGCATCACCTGACCATCTTCCAGAAAACAGCAGCTCCGAAGAGCTCGTGATCTACCCACAGACACACAGCCCCTAAAGATCTAGAAGCTGGAATCTGAAGCCTAAGTTCCCATTTGCAGCTGCCTCAGAACCAGGGGCTGTGACAGTGACAATCAACACCAGGGACTTGATTGATTGGAAAAACTGGGGCAGAGGAGAAGTTGCTAACTGAGAAGTCAGGGAAGCCTGGGTTTGTGTCCCAACTCCCCCCGCCACCCCACCCAGGCCACTTCACCCTTGCCAAATGTGCTCCAAGCCTTGGTTTATCCAATGCATTCTGCACCTGTGATTTGCCAGTCTCTGCAAAAGTAAGCAATGACCAAGACACATTTCCCCATCTGCAAAATGGGCCAACTAAGCCTTGCCCTCAAGGGGCCCGGGACGGCAGCGGTGATGGGTAAGGGAGCTGCAGTGTACCAACATAAGAAGCTTCTTCTCTAATGTTCACCCAAATCTCGAAGGGTGTCATCTGTGCCGCAAAGGGAACAAAAGGCTCCTTGACCTCCAATCCTCCAGCCCTCAAGTCCAAGAGACCGCAGAGCAGAGGGAGGCCCGAGGAGGATGCCTCCGCCCGGAGCTGGGTCCGTTTTGCTTGTGCCCACGGTATCTATCGCCCTCTGGTGGAGGAGTCTGACACAGTCACGGGGACAACTGTGCAAACCACAGGGAATTCAGAAGGGAGTGAAAGGGGTGGATAAGGGCAGGTGTGGGGTGTGGGGGGCAGAGAAGGAAGGAGAGGGGTGACAAGGAGGGAGTCCCATTCTCTGAGGGCCTGCTCAGCTCCTAGCCTTTCACAAGAGGTCCTGGTAACCCTAGAGATCAGTGCCCTGAAGTAATTATCCTTGTTCTACAAGGAGGAAATCAAGACTTGACATGGTTGGCAACAGCCCAAGGCCCCTGAGACCAGGACACAAGCCTAGGTGAGTCTGACCTCAAAGCTCCTCACGCCACAAGCAGGAAGAGAAACTAAGGCTCCAGGAAGCAATGACGCCTTCTTCCAGGAGTAGGACCACTCTGGCTCAGATACCAGGGAGAGGCCTTCTGGAAGCCCCTCTCCTCCTCCTGCAACCCCTCCCAGCCATCTTCTCCACCAACCACAACAAGGTCCCAGTGTCCCATGACACACACACACTCACACTCTTGCTTTGAGGGCACGAGTGATGAGGAATATCTCTGAGGACATTGTCAAAGAAGCAGTTCCTCTAACTGCCCATTTTAGATTCACTCACCTCCCCTGAGGCTGCCAGCTGGAGTCCCCATGCTGTGCCAAATGACATGGAGCAAAGGCAGGGGTTGAGAGGGGAACCACTCAGGATGGGGCCCGTGCACACGGCCGGCAGATGCCCCCAGCCCTGGGGGTCCCCA
Organism: Lontra canadensis; assembly: GCF_010015895.1. NCBI lineage: Eukaryota > Metazoa > Chordata > Mammalia > Carnivora > Mustelidae > Lontra > Lontra canadensis. The sequence goes on from NW_022631037.1 coordinate 217,819, forward strand.
GGAGGAGGGACTTGACAGTCTGGAGAACTTCTGAGCAAAAGGTGGGCAGTGGAGAAGAGAGTTCTTGACGGGTTACTCCCTCTTCCCAACTAGTCACACAGAGACTCCCAGGATGGGATCCTGCGGAGCGGGGACAAGGGCAGCAGGTTTGAGGGAGGTTTCTGGGTCAGAAGACAGAATCCGAGATGAGGTGAGAGACAGAGAAAGGAAAGGGATGGTTCTGGCTTCACAGCCGGACCCTTCCCAGGGTACCAACCGGCCACACTCCAGCTGGGTGATGGTGCCAGTGCACCTTAAACTTCGATCTGTGGATCTAAGGCTTGACCACAAACAGCAGCAAGGAAGATGAGCCAAGACCTGGCAGGGAAAGAGGAGGGGGGCGTTTGGCTAAGGAAGGGTTGTATGGATCTCTCTTGGGTCGGAGTCAGGGGCTCAGTGCCCCTTCCCATGAGGTGTGGAGTGAAAGGCAGAATCAGGCTATGTCAACAGGGAGGGAACAAACCTGACCCACTGAGGCTCAGCCAGACCCCAAAACTCAGTCCCAACCCTCTGTCCCCCCAATCTCAGCAAGCCTCAAGTGAGAGCCCAGGATGCCTGAACGGGGCGGGTCAAGGTGTTCCTGCCATCCTTACTTGGAGGGGAATGGTCTCTGCATAGGAGCTGTGGTGGCCCCATTCTCCCCTTCAGGCCAGGCTGTACAGAGGCCTGGAAGGAATGGGCCACATCCCCACCCCCCAAGTGCGCTGGGGAGAGGGTGGAAAGTAGGAGGCGACAAATGGTATCAGCTGCCCAGCATAACTTATTAGCATCCAGGCGAGATTAATCAAGCCCAGAAACCTCGAGCAGACCCCTAATTAGTTGCTGCTGATAACTATATTTGTCATGCTCTCCAATTATTCCACTGTAAATTTCAGAGTTTAATTGCACCTTGTTCTTCATTGAAGTGTCACTGTTTGCACACGCTCCCCTAATTCTTTAGCAAATTTGACAAAATTCAGCATTAAATATAGATTATCTTTAGATTTCCATAATTAACACAACCAAACTGTCTCAGGCCTAAATATTTCTCCCAGCGCCATAAATCTGGCCTGTCCCCAGAACCCGGAGAGCTGCTCCCAACTCCCCGGCACAGGCCTCTGGGAGAACATGCATTCACATCCATGAACATGACAGGCCTTGCAGGACTGGGGTAGGGGCAGTAGACAAGACTTCACTGAGGGCACATACCCAGGGACCAGCCCACCCCCAAATTTATCAGAGGCCTCATTGAGGCTGCTCCCTGGGGTAGCTCAGCTGTGTCCCAGAGTTTAGAAGGCTGGTCTGGCATCATGGCTAACCTCCTGCCCTGGCAGGTGCGCTGGAGGCAAGTGGCCCAGCCTATGGCCAGGCTGAAAGTCACTTCACCCCACAAAAGCCAAAAGGCCCCTGTTTGTGACTTTTTTACCCATTAAGGCTGACTTTGATGTTTGACATTATGCTAGGAACATGACCAGCCCTTGGCCCCTGGGAAGAGAACCAGATCTTGGGTTTATCCCAAGTCAAGCCCCCTCCCCTTCCTCAGGCTGGCTGTCTCATGGGCAGCATCGTATCCAGAGCTCAAATGCAAGCCAAGACCCCCAACCCCACTGCATTCATGCAAACACACACACACACAGGCTTATAGACACACACACATATACAAAGATAAGTACATACAGGTGCACAAAGACACACCACTGACACCCATGGACACACACACAGACACACAAAATCACACACCAACATACAAGGACAGACAGACATACACAGAAACACATATCCCCCACTGCATAGGCCCTGCAACCCGGGGACAGCCAGATAGAGAAATACTCACTCCCCAGAATCCAGCTCCATGTCCAGAGTCCAGCGGCACGAAGGCCCGGAGTGGGCAGGGGGCTCCAGCAGACTCTTATGGCCGTCCAGCGGCGCACTCCTCAATTTCCCTGAGAAAGCTATGGTGGCGGTTGAGGGGCTGAAGTTGGAAGCCCAGCAGTAACATTGAGAAGCCTCAAAGTGTACTCGCAGCATTTTGGAGGAAAATCAATGGCCTTTAATGAGATTTGATTTTTCTCCATGATGGGCTGGGCTGGGGGTAATGTGAGGAAAAACATTTGCAAATCATCATCTGATAAGGGGTTAATATGCAAAATATATAAAGAATTCCTACAACTCAATAGAAAACAACAACAACAACAAATGACCCCATTAAAAACTGAACGAACGCATTGGGGCGCCTGGGTGGCTCAGTGGGTTAAAGCCTCTGTCTTCGGCTCGGGTCATGATTCCAGGGTCCTGGGATGGAGTCCCCGCATCGGGCTCTCTGCTCAGCGGGGAGCCTATTTCTCTCTCTCTCTCTCTCTGCCTGCCTCTCTGTCTACTTGTGATCTCTGCCAAATGAATGAATAAAATCTTTAAAAAAAAAAAGAGATTTAATAAAAACTGGACGAATGCATTTGCTAGGACATGGATGGAGCTAGACAGCAGAATGCTAGTGACCGAAATCAGAAACAGACAAATACCATATGATTTCACTCATATGAGGAATTAAAAAACAGAACATATAAGCAAAGGGGGGAAAATGAGCAAGAAAGACACAAATCAAGAAATAAACTCTTTTTTTTTAAAGATTTTATTTATTTAAAAGAGAGAGAGAGCACACTCACACCCAGGGGAGCAGCAGAGCAGGAGGGAAAGGCCGACTCCCCGCTGAGCTGGGAGCCCGACGTGGGACTCGATCCCAGGACCCCAGGATCATGATCTGAGCCGAAGGCAGACACTTAACTGACTGAGCCACCCAGGCGCCCCAAGAAACAGACTCTTAATTATAGACAGCAAAGTGATGGTAACCCGAGGGGAGAGGCCTGGGGGATGGGTGAAGTAGGAGATGGGAATAAAGGAGGGCACTTGTCATGATGACCACCTGGTGATTATGGAATTGTTGACTCACTATATTGTACGTCTGAAACTAATATAAAATTGTATATTAACGATACTGGAATTAAAACAAAGAAAGAAAAAGTTGGGAAAAGTACTTGAATAACCATTTCTTCAACTTTCATCAAGGTTAATACACACTTGGCCAACAGGCATAGGAAAATATGTTTGGCACCACTGGTAATTAAAGAAATTAAGCCCACAATGAGATATGACCTCATATCCATTAGGATGATTACTCTCAAAACAAAACAAAAAACAGAAAGTAACAAGTGTTGAAGCATTTGGGGGGCTCAATCAGTTAAGTATCTGACTCTTGGTTTCAGCTCAGATCATGATCTCAAGAGTCCTGAGAACAGGCTCCCCGCTAGGTGTGGAGCCTGCTCTCCCTCTGTCTCCCTCTGTCTCCCCCTCTCCCTCTCTGCTCCCTCAACACTTGTGCTCTCAAAAAGAAAAAAAGGAAAGAAAGAAAGTACAAGTGTTGGGGAGGTCATGGAGAAATTGGAGCCCATGTGCACTGTTGGTAGAAGGATAAAATATATAAACAGTATGGAGGTTTATTAAACAATTAAAAATAGAGGGGCACCTGGGCAGCTCCATTGGTTAAGCATCTGCCTTTGGCTCAGGTCATGATCCTGGGCTCCTGGGATCAAGCCCTGCATCGGGCTCTCTGCTCAGCAGGGAGTCTGCTTCCTCCTCTCTCTCTGCCTGCCTCTCTGCCTACTTGTGATCCCTGTCTGTCTAATAAATTAATAAAATATTTTAAAAAAATAAAAAATAGAATTACCGTACGACCCAGCAATACTACTCTTAGGTATATATCCAAAAGACTTGAAAACAAGATCTCAAAGAGGGATTTTCCCACCCACCTTCATTGAACTATTCACCAAGCCAAGAGATGGAAGCAAGTCGGGCATCCATCCGCCAATAAGTGGATAAATAAAATGCAGTATATACATGCCGTGGACTATTATTCAGCCTGACAAAGGAGGGAGATCTTGTCACATGCCACCTGGATGACCCTCGAAGGCATTAGGCCAAATGAAACAAGCCGGTCATAAAAAGACAAATGATTCCACTTGTCTGAGTATCTGAAGTTGTCGTGTACATAGATACGTAGAAAACAGGATGGTGGTTGTCAGGGGCTGGGGGAGAGAACAGGGAGTTACTATTTAATGGATGTAGAGCTTCTGTTCAGTTTCAGATGGAAAAGATCTGCAGGTCTGTTTACACAACAGTGTGAATAAACTATTCAATTCTATACTTAAAAATGGTTAAGGAGTGTGTGGGTGGCTCAGTTGGTTGAACGGATCTGACTCTTGGTTTCAGCTCAGGTCATGATCTCAGGAATTCTTTCTCTCTCCCTCTCCTCCCCCTCTGCTCCTCCCCACCCGCCTCTGTTCGCACACACTCTTCCTGCCTTTCTCAAATAAATAAAATCCTTTAAAAAAAATGGTTAAGACGGTAATGAAAAGAGACGGAAAAGGCAATGGTTTTGGAGGAAGAACTGGACTTGAATCCCAGCCCTGCCATTTCCTGTGTGTCCTGGGGCAAGTTGCCAAATGTCTCTGAGCCTCATCATCCTCAACTCTACACCTGGGAGTGAGAGAATCTAATCAGGTTACTGGGAGCGTTATCTCACTAACAAAGCAGTGAAGGACCTAGGACATTGGTGTGAAACTCTAGGCATGGAGTTGCGGAAGCGGCAGAACCATGTTCTGGAAGCTTCCCTTGGTGAAAGCTGCTCGGGCCTCTCAGACTGGAGTTGGGGCAGCTGTCAGCCTGGGCCTGACCATCTGCCCCAAGCCTTGGACAGCCCCTGCTCCCGTCCCATCTCCCACCCTTTCCCTCCTGCTTTCCTCATTCCTCACCTCACTCCCACCACATTCGCCTCTCTGGGAGCCCACTGCCCACGAAGCAGGCTCTGCCAGAGGGTCTCTGCTCTTCCTTGGTGTTTCCTCCACCTGGAATGCTCTCAGATGGCTCCCTCCCTCCCTCTCCTCAGGTCTTTACTTAAAGGTCACCTTTGCAAGGAGCCCTATCCCTCAGGAACCCATTTAAAATGTCACCTTCCCCCAACCACTGCACTCCCATCCCTTTTTCCCTGCTCTATTTCTTGCATAACACATTCTATAATTTTACTTACTGATTTTTGACTTGTTACTGCTGTAGCCCCAGCCGGCACATAGTAGGTGCTCAATAAATCTTGTTAAGTGACAGCATGAGCCGAGCCTTGGCCTTCCATCCTCAGAGGCCCTCTGTTCCATCCTCTACTCCCATCCTAGCTGGCGGGGTCTGCAGCTTTAAGGACTCCCACTCCCAGGTCCTGGCAGGGGAGGGGAGGCCCCACTTCCCGTGCAGCCCCAGGCTCCCCAACTGCCATTCCAAGCAGCCCGGGCACCAATCTAGTCCATCAATATCGGCCTCTAGCAGCCACACTTGGACGCCCACCCCAATCGATAACCAGCGGCTGCCATCGATCAGCCCCCAGGGTATCGGGAACCAGGGGAGAGGCAAGGCGAGGGACAGACAGGGTATGGAGACACAGCCCCAGAAAGGGAGCAGCAACAGGGAGCCCCCAGTGACATGCATACAGTCCAGAGATCATCAAGAAACAGGCAGAGCTGAGAGAGGGGCTCCAGACCCCAAGCTAGGAAGGGCAAGGAGGCAGACACAGAAGGGAGGCCCCTGAGAAGGAAGGAAGACATGGGCAAGGAAGAGTCCTTGAAGGCCTACTACGTGCCATGAGCATCTTTTCTCAAACCCCAGCACAACCCTGGGAGAAAAGTTACTGATGCCATTTTATAGGAAGGACACCAAGCTCAGAGGTTAAGAAAGTTGACAGAGGCCCAAGCCTTTATTTGGGAGCAGGGCCAGGATTAAAACCTGTCTGGGGTCTCTGTGAGTTCAGTTTCTTTTGCTGCATCCCTTGGTACTCCATGCCATCTACTCTGGCCTCCCTGCTGGGGCATATACCCCACAGCTGAGTGGGGGGCTTTGTAGGGATGGTTCAGGAGAGGTGGAGCAGGGAGAGGGCTGGGGGTATTGTGGGTGGGGGGGAGGCTGGGTGTGATGGGGGTGTGGGGAGGGTGGCTGTGTGCGGATTGGGCTTGGCCTCCCCAGCTGCAGGCCTCCTGGTGGATGCTTGAGCTGGAGGTCCTCTCCTGCCAAGCCTGGCTCCTGACCCTCCATCCCCCACCCCCTCCAAACCCTTCCGATTGCCTCCGCATGAGTTTAGGCAAGTTACTTAACCTCTCTGGGCCCCAGTTTCCTATCCAGTGCTTACACCAAACCTTCATGAGGATTAAATGAGACGAGGCTTGTAAAATCGTTAGCACATGGTAAGTACGTGATAAACGTTAGCACCATCACCGTCCCCATCACCATCATCATCCTGCTGCACGCACACGGCTTCAGGGTCCCATACCCGCCACGGGGAGACTGTTTGAAGTATGCGTGTTGGCCTCAGGACTCTGATGCAAACAAGATCCAGCCCCTCTCAGTGCCTGACCCACCGCTAGTCCCCCCATTACAGGAAGGGCATCTGTGCAAGACCCAGATACAGATGGGTCTCAGCAGGACCGAGGGCCGAGGGGTTCCGCAGAGCATCGCCTTGCTCTCCATTAGCTCCTTTGTTTCAGAGAATCAAGAGCAGCTGCGGCTGGGGAACCATTTGCGTCTTGCCTTCTCAGAAAGTGGGAGGGGAGGGCCAGCGGGAGTTGTGCTGAGATTTGCCCTAAGCTGACAACAGAGGATGAGGGGGAGGAAGCTCATCTTCAACCTCAGGACCCATTCCCGTGTTCATTTGTGATTTTTAAACCTTCTGTATGTGCCTGGCCCTGGGCACCAGGGAATATAACATGAGGAAAGCTCATTCCTGCCCTGCTCTGTAAAGGATGGGAGTGGGTAGGGGACTCCCAGAGGTTGGAGGGGCTTTCAGAGGTCTGCAGGGGGCCAAAGGGCTACTTGCAAGAAGGAACCAAGCCCCACCGTCTTGCCGCCCTCTTGGCTTGCGGATTTGGGCCTTGGTTTCTCCTTTCCAGAGGAAACTGCTCAGCCCACTGACATTTTTTTGAGACTATGGATCAATCACAAAAGGTGACACTTTTCATGGAATCTCTCTTCAGACACCCACAAACCTCAGCGGGGAAAAAAAAGCCCCTGAGTCTGAAGGGAAGGGGAGAGGCAGAGGTGGCGGGAGAAAGCAGGGAGGGCCACGTTCAGCCGCTGCGGGGGGGCCAGGGCAGGGAGGGAGGGGCTGGCCCACAGCTGGTGAAGGGTGTCCTCGGAAATGGAATATGGTGGCAGAGGGGGCACAGCGGGGGGCGAAGGACAGCCATTTCCATAAGAATCCTTCTTGGAGTGTCTGGAGGGGGAACCTGGTTTAGAAGCTGCCTTCCCAGGGCTCAAGATCTAAATCTCCTGGTCCTAATTCACCGACCAGCCCCACTCCTTTTCCCAGTCTGGGGAAGAAACTGGGACAATTAACTGGGGCAGAGCTTTCGCCCTTTCCTGCTTCTCTAAACGTGGCGGCTCCCCCACCCCCACCGGCAGGCGGCTAAACAAGGTTCTGCAGTTTAGAAAGATAATTCAGAGAGCAGGTGTGTTTGCAAAGCAACAATTCTGCCATTACTGAGCGTTCACAGCTTCCTGGGTCCCGTGCTACCCCACCACAGGGATGGTAACCCTGTTGGATAGAAGCTAGAGAAGTCATCCCGCTAGGAAAAGGCGGACCAGGATTAGAACCCCCAGACCGTGCTGCTCACCCCGAGGCACAGATTTGAAAGGAACAAAGTGTCCAGATCAGGATGCCCTGCGGCTGGGAGACTAGAACTTACCGAGGACAGGTTGATGGGGGAGGGAAAAGAAAGGGGGGAGCCTCAGGTACTGTGTCCCCTGACCAGGCCTCCAGGACTGGGGGGTGGAGGATGGGGGGTGGGGGGACAGTGACAGCCTCCTGGCCAGTGGCCACCTCTCTGCCACATAAAACCCTCTCTGTGTGCATGGGAGTCCAGACCTCAGAGCGGGCCACGCTGAGCTCCAGCTACATAGGGGGCAGTTAGAACTTTCTGGAGCACCTCCCCCAGTAGGATGAGCTGAAGACCACCAGGGAGGTGTTAATGAAACCAAGAAGCTGTGAACAGACCCAGGAGTGATTCCAATCTGACACCTCCACCCTAGCCCCCACCAGTAATGAGCTGGGACCTGCCCTTCTCCCCAGAGAGGAGGGTGAGGGGAGAAGAGGAAGCTCTTGGGCATCTTTGTAGCCTCAGAGGCCTCCCTTCTCATCATTACCATCACCATCTTACCATCATCATCATTTTCACCACAATGAAAAGCTCCCATTATTAAGCACCTACTGTGTCCCATGCACTGTGCAAAGTCCACTTCCTAAGTCCAGTAATGAATCATCTCAATGAGCTGTGCGGTAGGCACCATCCTTGTCTCCATTTTACAGGTGGAGAAACTGAGGCTCCGCTGGGTTAAGCGACTGGCCTGAGGCAGAGCCAATGTTTGGACCCAGGACTGTCTGACTCAGAAATCTGCATTCTTACTGCTTTTGCTACTGCACCTCTGGGCATGGACCCACGAGGTCCTCAGTAGGAAGGTGGGTGGAGTAGAAACGTTCCCCTGTCTGGAAACAGAGGAGTCCAACCCTTGGGACCAGGGGTGGGGGGGACGCCCTGGTGTGGGGAACTCACACCCCCATGCAGGGAGGCCTGTACATGTGGACCCGAGCCGGAGCTGGCGTGGTGAAGAAAGGCAGGGAGCCCACCCTGTATCCAGATTCCAGAACCAGGGAGAAAGAGGGAAGAGCTGGATCCTAGCCCCACCACTGAGCCTCATACTCTCCCAGCCCGCTCTTTCTGGGTCCTCTTCCCCTTTGTGAGCAATGGGAGTTGGACCAGGGCGCTCCAAGGAGGGACCTCCAGCTCTGCCCACTGCCTGGGGAAGGGGATGGAGAGGGATATTGGCCTAAAGATAGTGTGTGTTTTTGTGTGTGGGGGGGGGCTGTTAGGAAGACCCCTGCCTCTGGTCCTGGAGGGAGGGGCTGAGGAGCTCCAAGAGCAGAGGGACTGGAGTCCCATGTTTGTAAACATCATTAATCAGGGATTAGCAGATGGGCATGCTAATTGCACCTGTGGAAGCCAGAGACCTCAAGGTTGATTACATTTACAAACTGTGGGGATCCCTGGCGCCTGGCCCTGTCAGAGTGATGGGGGAAGGTCTCATTTAGGACCTCAGCCTGGGGGAGGGAGCTGGCAATTTAGTCTCCTGCCAAAAAATAAAAATAAAAATAATTCCAGCCCTGCAGGGGGCTGGAGGTACTGGCCACAATTCGGCTCTTCTGGAATACCAATCTTCTGAGCCCCTTCCCCTCTTGGCTGGGGAGCCCTGAAAAAGGAAGATCTTGACAATGTCATTTTAACTCCCTCCCCTCTCCGACTCCCTCCAGCTGCTCTCAGGGGTAAATCGTGTGTTGCAGCTGGAACAGGCCCTGGACTCTCTGGGGAAACTGAGGCCAGGCTGGTAGCACAGCAGAGCCAGTGCCTTCTAGTGGGGCAAGAACAGCTGCCCCGCTCCTCCAGGACTGGGAGTGTGCAAGCTCCTGGAGTCTGCACCCCAGTGCAATGACGCGAAGAAGTTAAGGGTATGTCCACACTCATGCAACTAGCAAGTCAGAGTTGGAACTCAAAGCACTACCTAACAGCCAGGGTCACGTTCTTTACCACCCCTGCTCCTCTCTGGCTTCATCCTGACCATGGCCTCCAGGAGATGGGCCCCCAGCCGGCCCCGCTTCAGAGCCGGAGCCACAGCCTCCCCGGGGCCTGTGTATCTCCCCAAGCTTGCTCTGTGGCATGCCCCGGAGGCCACCCCAAGGAAATCCCCACCATCCTTGGCCTTGGGGTCTCAGGTGCTTTCTCTCTGCCTTCATGTCTAGTTTACAGAACTACATATCGATGAGTGCTCGGCGGGTAATTCTGGCCTCAATACCCTTTGGTTCGAGTGAACCTGCCTTCCCAGAGGCCATCCAGGGTGCTGCCCAGGGAATGAAGCAGTAAGAGCCCCCCTTGCATGGCTGGTAGCCCTGGGAGTGGCCCTCTAGATGGTTCAGACTCCTGGGACCAGAAAGCTGATGAACCCAGCATGCCCAAAGCTGGTTTGATCTAGACAGTACACAGGAGTCTGTGGGCAGGAGAGCAGGCTGGGAACCCCGAGGAGCCCCAACCCCACCATCTAGGTTCCAAGCTGGGTTTGGCTGTAGAGAGCAGAGCTCAATTCTGTGCTGTCCGTGTACCTGTACCGTGACATCTCCATTCGTTTCCCTCAAGCCAAGGAGTCTGGATTCTCCTGAGACTCAGAGCTGAGCAGTGGTGTGTATCTATACCCATATCTCCATCCACATGTACACATGCTTGCTCGTTTATTCTGAAGACTTGGCTCCTGGGATTGTAAACCTGGCAAATCCCGGCTCTGCCAGGTGAGTCAGCAACTGGGGCCCTGGAGAGCGAGGATGTGGTTCCCATCCGAAGGCCCACAGGCTCCAGACCAGGAAGAGCCCGTTTCGGTTCCAGAGGGAGGGAAGAATTCTTAGGGAACAGCCAGACCTTTTTTTTTTTTTTTTTTTTTTTTTTGCCCCTGTTCAGGCCTTCCGTTGATTGAATGAGGCCCACCCACACTGGAAAGGGCACTCTGCCTCACTCAGTCTACCAATTTAAAGTTTGTTTATTAGTAATCTGTTTATTTATTAATAATCTCCACACCCAACGTGAAGCTCCAACTTACAACCCTGAAATCAAGTGTCATGTGTTCTTCCAACTGAGCCAGACAGGCGCCCTCAACTTCAATGCCCATCTCATCCAAACACACATCACAGAAACACTCACGGTAACGTGTGACCGAACTATCTGGGGATCCCGTGGTCCAGGCAACTCCACACGTAAACTGAGCGGTTCTATGCACGTCTGTGTTACCAGGTGCTGGTCCTGGGGTGCACAGAGCTTGGATGTCTAGAATGCATTTTACTAAAACTTTCATTTCTACAGATCCTGGTTGGGGAGGGGCCAGCGGGAATAGGCACTGAGGGTACTATCCCCATCCTACAGATGCTAGGAAGTCGTCCAGGCCAGAAACCATGGAACTGGGGCTGAACCCAGCACCTCCTTGAGAACGTTAGGGACAGAGGAAAGGTCAACTGGCCCAAACCTTCAGACATGCGTTCAAAAGCACGGGGGCAGAGGATTTAGACGGAGTTTCTTAGACATGAGAAGGTGGTTCGAAGACCAATGATTCTTGACCCCAGCAGCACATTGGTATCAACTGGGGAGCTTGAAGAAACACGGGACCGGTCTCCTTCCCCTGAGATTCTGATCGCATTAGCCTGATGCCTCTGGGCATCTGGAACAGTAAAGGTGCACCCCCCCCCAACCACCGCCACTGCCATGCACACCCTCAAGCCCATCTAAGGTGCAGCCAAGGTTCAGAACCACATCAGGCCTGTGGCCAAGAGTGCAGCAGGGATGGGGGAGGCCATTAACATGCCCAAAGCTGCACTGTGCCAGAAGTCAGAACCTGTGTGGGAGTTGACGCCGGACAGCTCGAGGGGCCCGATGTGGTAGAGAGATCTGTGGAGTTTTATGGAAGGGTTTCTTCCTCTTCCTTGAGACAAAAAATTCTGACTTTAGAGCAATCTTAAGCCCTTTTAATGTCTTTCTAAACTGACATCCCCACCAAAATTCCAAGATAAATTCATTCCACAGAGAAAAGGGAGCTACAATTTACGGAGCATCACTGTGAAGGGGGCTCCGAGCGAGCTCACGTTGCCCTCTCTGTCCTTGCACAACTCGGGAAGGGAACTTGCCCGAGGTCACACAGCAATCAGAATTTGAACTTGGGTTGTCGTCCTCCAGATCCAGGCTCCAGAGCAGTGGTTCTCAACTAGGAGCAACTGTGCAACTGTGTCCTCCGTGGGGGCGTGTGGCCATGTCTGCAGACACGTTTGCTTGTCAAAACAGGGGGCAGGGCATGCCACCCGCATCCAGTGGGGGAGAAGCCTGAACATCCTACAGTGCACGGGACAAGCCATCACAACGAATGTCAAGACTGCCGAGGTCCAGAAACCCTGTTCCAGTGGTGCTCAACCAGGACTACACAGCAGACGCATTCTGGGCCTTTAACAATTCTGATATCCAGGCTGCCCTCCAACCATTTACATCAGGTTCTCTGGGGGTGGGTCCCCAGCGTCAGTTGTTTCTGAAAGCTTGCCAGATGGTTCCAATGTGCAGCCAAGACTGCTCTAAGCTGCTTGTGCTGGGGGCTTCTGCTCCACTTACAGGACTCTGTGGGAGAAGACCAAACCCACCTGTATAATTGACAGCGACCCTGTGCTCACTATCTCAGAGGACCAAAGGCCAGTTCTGGGGTTCATCGGTTCCTTTCTCAGAGGTGCACCGATGGGTCGCTGGGGAGGGGGTTCTGGAGGGCCAGGGAGGAGAGAGTCGTTTGCTAATCTTTTCCTTGCCTCTCTAGGGGCCATGGCCAAGCTTCTCCCCAGGTAGCCACATAGGCTGCCACGGAGACTGCGGCTCGAAGAGCGAGGCTGCCACCTAGTGGAGGAATAAGACACAGCGGCCCAGGTGATTTTATTTGATCCTCACAAAGACCCCTGGCAAGGCAGGCGCAGGAGGAGGAAGCCCCCACTGGGGCAGGGTTTGAGCCTGGATTTGTACCTGTCTCATCCACAAGAGAAACCCAGGCCTCTCTCTACATTCTCACACTGGTTCAAGAGGAACAGGACACCTGGACTGGCCTGCCCGATTCCCTTCTGATGTCTTGACATCCAGGCAGGGCCCAGGACATCCTGGAGATGAACAAGCCGCCAGCTCCAACGACAAGGCCAAAATCAAAACAGGAAACAACCTTCCTCTGATCTCTTCTGCAGAGCTCACTGCCCCACAAGACAGTGGTTAGTAAACAGGGGCCTGGGTGCACTCTTGGGTAAGAGACTCCAGCACATTTGAGGGTGAGAGTATGTGTGCCCTCAAGCACACATGACTCAGTCCAAGTCAGCTCCCATTCTGCCTCTCTTGTTCCGATCCTGAGGACAGTCCTGGGTGCTGCGCCAGTCCAGGCCCTTCTGACGCGGTGGAGGGTTCTCGGGGGTCTTGGAGAAGGTGCTCTCTCTTCCCTTCCCCAGGGGAACCTTTCCTCTGGCTGCAAATGGAGTGAAGAAGAATTCCTGCACCAAGAGACAAAAAGGCCAAGGGGAAGGGAGAGGATGGAGAGAAGGAAGGACCACTGGCTGGCAGTCCCTTGTTTTATCCTCGAAAGGATACACTTTCCCCCTCTGGCACAGAAAGTGACTGAGACAGAGAAAGAGAAACTTGTTTAGGGTGAAGGAGCTGTGCGTGGGCGATCAGAGGGCAGGAAGCCGGGCCACAGGAGACTCACCTGCAGCCACGGAGACATTCAAGGACTCAAGTCCAGGAGGCAGCTGGCGGCCGGGCAGGATGGTAAGGAGAAGCTGGCAGGAGGCTTGAACTGCCAGGGACAGGCCAGAGCCCTCGTTCCCTGCAGGGCACAGAGACACAGGGTTAAGGAGGCCCCAGCTGGACACACAGGTGCTTGGGACATGCACATCTGAACACGGAAAAGCAGGGCCATCTACCTACCCAGCACTAGGAGAGTAGGCCGGTCCCAGAGGAACTCCAAGCAGCTAGTGATGGGGATATCAGAGGACGGGGAAATCTCAGGCCCTGGGCAGCTCACTGTACCAGCCACGAGCCAGCCCTGCCGGGATTTGGCCTGTCAAAGAAAAAAATCAAGTTCTAGCTCACCAAACTTTCATCAGAGCCCCAGGAGAGGGGCTGGACTTGCCCGTATAGTCACTGATCCCTCAATTCAGTCAATAGTTACTAAGCCCTTAGAATGGACAGGCTCTGTTCTAGGCTCTGGGGACAGGGCAAGGAACGAAACAGGCCAAAATCCCAGCCACCCAGCAGAAAGGTGATTAGGGTGGGCCTCACTGAGGTGACACTGGACAGCAGGGGCACCTGGGTGGCTCAGTGGGTTAAGTCTCTACCTTCAGCTCAGGTCATGATCTCAGGGTCCTGGGATCAAGCGCCACATCGGGCTCTCTGCTCAGCAGGGAGCCTGCTTCCACCTCTCTCTGCTCTGCCTACCTGTGATCTCTCTGTCAAATAAATAAATAAAATCTTAAAAAAGAAGAAGATGGAGGAGAAGAAGAAGAAGGAGGAGGAGGAGGAGGAGGAGGAGAATCTAGGCAGAGATGAGTAAATGCAAAGGCTGAGAGGCTGGTGCTTATGGGACATGTGTGAGGAACAGCACACCAGTAAGGTGGTGGCCTGCAGGGAGGGAGCAGCTGGGACTGGAGAGGGAAACGAGGGGCACCTAAGGCAGGACCGCAAAGGCCACTGGGAGGACTTTAGCTTACTCTGGGAGAGCTGTAAAGGCTTTGAAAGGTTTTGAGCAGAGGTAAGATGGTCTAACATGTTCCAACAGACTCACTCTGCCAGCTATGTTGAGAGCCAACAGAAGAAGGCTGGTGAGGTCGTTTCCGCACTAATACAGGCAAGAGAGGCGGGAGTGGGAGCTGAAGCAATGGGGAGGCTTGGTGGGAATACAAAAATAACTTCAAGGTAAAACCAAAAGAATCTGCGGGTAGGTGGGCCACGGGGTGGGAGAGCAGGACGAAGAATCAAGGCCCACCACGGCTCCAGGCCTAAACAAAGGGATGCAGTCGCTCTTGCCTGGTCTGGGCAAGCCTAGAGAAGGAAATGGGGAGTTTGAAATGCCCCTATGATAACAAAAGCAGCTGTTGAATCTGGGGCTCACGAGTAAGATCCAGGCTAGGATGTACACCTGGGAGGCATCCAAGTATAGGTAGAATTTAAAGCCTTGAGACTGGGTGAAACTAAGAAATGAACACGTAAGGAAACAGATCCAAGGACTGGGCCTGGAAGCCTTGAGGGGGTTGGCTGGTCAAGGAAGCCGCCAAATGCAAGGCAAGACTGCCCCCTTGTGTCCAACAAGAGAAGCACAGCCGAAGACTGGAACCTGGACCAGGAGTGGGGGTTTCTTAGGTTTACCCCTTCCTGGATATCAAAGTTGTTTCTTATTGTTGTTGGTGGTGGTGGTGGGGTTTGTTTGGGTTTTTTATTTTTTTGTGTGGGGGCAGAGCGAGGGGAAAGACATAGATTAGTCTGTCCTTCTTCAAACAGCCTTTCAAGCTGGGCCCCTACTGCAGGACTCCTGGCCACCAGCTTCCCACAGCTGATCAAAAAAAACCCATTTCCTGACAACCTACTGAGAAGGCAGTGAGGCTCGGAGGTACACTAGCCTCAGGGGCAAGAGGTACGCCTGGGGAAGGAGTGAGGTAAAGGTAAGAAGCTAGGAAATCTCTAACTTCAGATTCTGCTCTATTTATGGTTTCGAAAATTCCAGGATCCCTTCCTTCCCAAAGGGGTTTGGAAGGACGTAGGGAACGATGCCAACATCCTCCCCTTCCTCCATCAGAGGCTGGATGAGTGCCCTCGGAGAAACTGAGCTTGGCTCATTTCTGTTCTTTTACTCACCGCCCCCCTCCCCGCCATTACCTGTAGAAAACCGGCTAGGTCATCAGTGGAGAACACGTCCATCACCTCCATAGCCCCGGCGCTGGCTTTGCTGACTACTGGAGTGAGCGGGCAGCTGTAAATTTCCCCACGACCCGCTTTAAGCTGGGAAATCTCAACCCCGGTGCCCTGCCCTCCCCTGGCCCCCCAAGGGTTAAGGGTGAGAATTCTGGCGATGGGGAGGCCTGGCTGAGGAAACAAGGATCAAGGAGCTTAGAAACTCGGCTGCGCCCCAAACTGGGGCACATGGGGAGTAAGGGACGACCGTGCCTGTTTCTCCCGGTGGTGATGACTTTATCCACTCCGAGGAAGTGAGCAGAACGCAGCACGGACCCAAGATTGCGGGGATCCTGGAGCCTCTCGAGGACGAGCCACAGCTGCTGGGGGTCGTCGCCTGGCCTCGCCTCCCCGACCTCCGTCCAAGGCCGAGGCTTCAGCGGGCTGACCTCCATGCAGACGCCCTGATGGACCTGGGAGCGCAACAGGGCGTCCAGCTTCTGCCGTCTGAGCCGCAGAACTGGGATGTCCCGCGCCTCTGCCACCCGGAGCAGCTCGGCCCGCTCTCCCTGCAACCCGGACCTGCCGGCCTGGAGCAGGAGCCTGGCCACGCGGCGACGGGCGGCCCGCAGGGCCAGGAGACAAGGGGACAGGCCAAACAGAAGTTCCAGTCCCCGCTCAGAGCGCGGGGTCGGCGCCAGGTCATCCAACAGCAGGCGTCTCAGCTCCTCCCCGCCTGGCCGCTCCTCACGCCCCGCCGCTCGGGAGAAATGACGCGCGAGGTGGCGACCCGAGCAACCCCAACTCGAGACCCCGACGGCCCAGAGCAGTGCCATGGCCATTGCCCCTGCAGCGTCATCAGGAGCGCTCACTCCCGCCGGTGCCCGCTCCCGGCCCCCAGCATGGATAAGGGGACCAATGGTCTGGACTCAATCGGAAAGACTACCCAAAACCAGGGAGCGGAACCACAGCCGACCCCTCCCCGCCTCCCACGTGGGCTACCGCACTTCCGGGTTCAGGCGGCCCGCCCCCTGCCCGCAGACGCACTGCGCAAGCCTGGCCGCCAGGCCGTGCCCACAGCGCCTCCCACAGGGCTGGATGAGCAGAGGCACTCCTGTACCCGCCGCCCGCCGAGCCACCCCTACCGGCCACTTCATTCCGCGCCCTTCCAGGTCCCAAGAGGTCCCTGAGGCTGGAGGGCCACACTCACCGGGGCACCAGCAAAGGCCAGGTGTTCAACGAGGTCACTGGGGGTGACTCCCTCCCAACATCCAGCCCACCGCCCGGGCGCTGGTGATTTTCCTTAGAAACTTCTGCATCCCAGCCTCTCCACTGCTCTGTCAAACCCTCAGCATCCGTCAGCAGGATCCCAGCAGTAGCTTCCTATCCCGTGATGTCAGATTCTCTAAGTGACAGCTCTGTGCCTGTCCCACGCCTGCTGATTAGCCAACTGATGCCCTTGGCCCACAGCCCATGGGTCACGGGCAGTCTCCTTGCTCGGCACTCAGACCTTGGCTGATCCCGGCAGGAGCTTCCATTCCAGCCCTGTCTCGCCACCGCACTGTGTTTGTTCCGTGTGGTTCCCACAACACTGCCTGCTCAGTCAGACTCCCACCCTGGTCTCCACTGTTGTCCCCTTTCCTGGCTGGCAAACTCCTACCCATTTTCAAGACTCAACCCAAACCCACGTCTGCTACCTAAGGTAATCTACATTCCAGGAGTGCTGCCCCAAATCCACCCAACTTCCCACTCACCAGGAAGAAATTCTGAGGCACAACTGCCCCTGATCACAGACAAGGAGGAAGAACTGAAAGACACCCCAGAAGCCAAGGTAGGTTGTGCAGTTTTTCTTTTTTAATTCTCACAGTGAAATCCACTTGGGAGGCAGACCCCGGTATTCAGCTGCCATAGTCAGTGTGGAGTGATCACCCCGGTGGGAGCCAAGAAGCCAAGACTGGGCTGGAGAACTAGGATGGGGGACGTGAAGGGGGCGATGGGGGCAGTAGGGCCAGGAGAGAAGGAAGCCTGGAGCTTTGGATAGCCATTCCCATAGAAGGTGAGGGCTTCTGTCTGCCACCTTCCTGCTGAGGGACAGGGGGAAGCCCCGCTTTTGGCCACAGTTCCTTCCCCAGATTAAAAGGAAGAGACGGAAGAGAGCAAACAAAGGCCAAGGAGCCTGAGAAGGGGACCGAGAATGAGTTAACAGGTAAAATAATCAGGGACACCACCTCCTCTCCCCAGCTCACTGTTCATATTTGTGATGGGAACAATTGATAAGATATAAAAACTTCGAATTTTCTAGGCCCTGGTGGGGTGGGGAGAGGAAACGGAATCTAGGAGTCCAGAAATCAACACCTAAAATCCAGAGGCAGGAGCCAAGCTGTGAGGGGCAGGGAGGGAAGGCAGAGCGCCCCACAGGAAACTAGATCACCTGCTCCGTGGGCCTCATCTGGATGTCTCCAATCTGTTGGAAGGCACAAGGCTTAAGGCAGCCGGGACGTTCTCCCCACCCCCTCAGGCCTCCCGGCTGTCCTCCTCTGAGATGGCTGGGCTCTTCCAGGGTGGAGGCAGTCAAGACCAGACTCACCTGGACGTGTGGAGGGGTGCTAAGGATGTAGAGGACAGCCTCGGCCACATCCTCAGGCTTGAGACACTGGAAAGCACCGGAGCAAAGGGGTGAGGTGAAAGCAGAATGGACCTCCCGCCCCTGACATCCTTTCCAGCATGTTCACCCCCACCCCAGCCCTCTGGGAGGGACGACAGGCTGGCTAGAAGGGTGTGTTCTGAAGGCCAGGGTTCCCTCTGCCGTTATGGAGGGAGTGAGTGGCTCATCTGTCCCAGACAGAGGGCCCACCTTTATGCGTTCGTAGGTGGCAGCTGCCTTCTCAGGGTCCTTGTCGTGGAGTTTGAAGGCGAACTGTGTCTCTACCGCTTCTGGAGAGATACACTGCACCCACAGAGAGGACCTGCTCAGGGGCTGAGCCAAGCTCCACCTCCATCCAGTCAGAAGCCAGGCCTTGGGGAGGGCAGGATGGAGACAGCCAGGCCCCCTCCTTCCCCATGATGGCTACCCGATGTCCAGCAGCCACCTTGTCCTCCCCAAGCTGTGATGATCACAGTGACACCTGCCACCCACAGAGCCCATATCAGGTTAAGGGTTTTACGACAGTATCCCTTAAAACTTCATAGCCAGGTAGGGGTCATTGTCTCCATTTTATGAGTGAGAAGGCTGAGGCTTGGAGGGGCTGAGTGAACCGCCCAGGGTCCTGCGGCCTTCGAGGAAAGAGCTCAGAGTCCGGGTTGCCAACCATGCTTTCCCACACCCCTTGCTCTCCTCCCTCAGTCTCCCCCACCGTGCTCCCTTCCGGTCAGCCCCTGCCGCGCTCACAGGCAAGGACTGGGCAGGGTCATGCAAGCAGCAGCACAGCACTGTGCCCCTCGCGGTCCAAGCAGCGCACCCCAACAGCATGCGTGTGGGGTGGGGACTGCCTGCGCCCACCCTGTCCCCAGCAGGGCTGGGCTGTGCCCTCACCGTGGCTCGGATGTGGGTCTGGGCCTCCCGAAGCTCTTGCCTCAGTCCCTCTGTCAGCGCGGTGACGGCGTACTTGGTAGCACTATAGAAATGGATCACGGAGTGGGGTGACACTTGGTGACCATACATGCTGGGTGGAGGGAGGGAAAGGGAAAGAAGAGAGTGAAGCCGCTGACAGCAACCAAGGCCCCTGCTGCTGCGTCAGGCAGCCCCGCCACTGGGATGCCGCACGGAAGCCTGCCCGGGGCGCCCACTGGAGGCCATCCTGGGGGCCCGCTATGGTAGCTTCTGGGATGCCAGCCACTCCTACCAGCCCTGTGCTCCCTGGAAGGCCAGCTAGGGGCCGGCACTCAGTATACCCTATTCTGTCCCTTCCCGTAACTGTGCCATTTGGCAGTTAACGGGATATTCAGTCCCTACTTTACCACCAATGAAACTGACACCCAAAGAGGTCAGATGAGCTGCAGCAGATCAGCTGGCTCAGAGGCTTAGTTGTGATCTGAGCATTAGTCCTTGGCCACCTGCCTCACCTGCTGATGTTAATGATATGCCCGTCATCCACCTTGCGCTCCTTCATGGACTGGTAGGCCTCCCGGGTGCAGATGCTGAGGCCCAGCACGTTCACCTGCAGGCCGGGGAGGGCAATGGGACGTCTCCAGCTCAGGCCCATCTGAGCAGGTAATAGAGCACCTCCCGCCCAGGGGAGTGGCATTCCAGAACAGTGTCCGGGGCCCATCAGAGACCACCAATGGCTCCAGGGTACCTTGCCTCCCCCTAAAGCCACCAGACCCAGCTGACTGCAGTGCAGCTCCTCTCCCGAGGTGACCCTCTCTCCCTCCAGTTTCTGTAAACAGGAATGGAAGCCCCCCAAACCCACGCATGACCCCGGAAATCTCCCTGTCTTGGCTGTCTCCTCTGCAAACAGTAGCATATCTGCCTTAGAGAACCAGCTCTTTTTCCTCCCCAAACGCCCTACTCTTCTCTGGGTCTATGTCCCTGGCCCTGCTCTCTTTAAAAAGCCTACAATCCTTCCTAAGATGGCTGTAAAAATCTCTGTCCTCAGGCACAGACCCTAGCCGCTCCCTGCCCTACCGAGGACTTTCTGCTCCCTCTCTGTCCCCTCCCCTGCGACTCTGGCAAGAGAAGGCCTGACCTTCCTTCCTTTTGCACCGTCCTTTACCCTCTGTTTCATCTCGGAACAGACTCGGCACAGAGGTTTTTTAGGGGGTGGGGTCCTTGGTCACAGGACTGCAGGGGACCCCCCCAAGCACATGGGGGCTTTCTGTCTTCCATGGCTTCTGCCAGAAGTGACCCCAAATCCCTACCCTTCATGAAACAAAGGCCTGAAGCTCCCGCCAAGTGTCCCCTCTCCCCCCAATGAGGACAAGCTTTCAGCAGGTCCTCATGTCTCTCCTCCCGAGAAGGAACAAGACCAGCCAGGACATCAGGTAAGTTTCTGTTTATCAGGTGTCAGAGCCAGGCATCGGGACAGATCACTCCCAGCATGAACCTGCTTCACGAGAGGCTTTCAGCCCTGTTTCTGGGCCTCTGAGTAATGTATGTTTCTGCAGAGAACTCAACCATGAAGACACACAGAGTGGGAGAAACATGTTCCCTGGACCGGGGGTAGTGATTCTCCGAAGTCTGGTGGGGTGGGGGTAGAAATGTCTTGGAAGGCAATCCTAACAGGCTTATATAATGTTGAAGCTGAAAGGGTCTTAAGGTTTTGATGTAAGTCTCTCATTTTACAGATGTGGAAGTTGAGGTCCAGATTTAGAGACCTACTTCCTGCAGGTGAGGACCACAACTCAGATCTCCCAGAAGGCCTCATTTTCACAGCTCATTGTTCCAATTTTCATTGTTCATTTCCAGGCCCACCTTTTAGGGTGCTAAACCAATTGTGCAAAAAGATGTGTCCCCATGCACACACTGCTTTCAACTTCTCAGAATACTTTTATACCCTAATATTGCCCCTTAATATTGTCTACAGGTTAAAAAACCCATGTCCTGAAAGCTATGTTTGGTCCATACGAAATTTTAAAACATTTTTAATTCACTCCCAACATGTGCTGGAAGGTTTCATTCACTCAAAAAATATCTATTGAGTATCTACTGAATATCTATTATGGGCTGAGGCTACATAACAGAGAATAAACCAGACGGAAATCCTTGCCCTAGGGCACCTGGGTGGCTCAGTCGGTTAGGCGTCTGCCTTCAGCTTGGGTCATGATCTTGGGGTCCTGGGATCGAGCCCCACATCAGGCTCTCTGCTCAGCGGGGAGCCGGCTTCTCCCTCTCCCCCTGTCCTCCCCCCTCTACTCATGCTCTTGCTCGCTCGGTCTCTCTCAAATGAATAAATAAAAAATCTTTATTAAGAAAAAAATCCTCCCCCTCGGGGAGCTGAGGTTTTGGAAAATGGGAGGGGTAGGATGTCCTATAAAAACCCTAGGATCTGGTCCCACTGGCCCCACACCACACTACTGCAGCGATGCTGGACGTCAGCAGCTACACTTGTACTTGGCCATGTGCTCCCCCATTTACTGCAGACTCCACCTGGTCCACCTCACTCATTTACATATTTACCCAGCCCCAGGGGACACTGGAGTTTGCGGCCCTAGATATTGATGGTATAGGTGTGTTCACCCCAATTAAACGTGACAGGACTGTAGCTCATAGAGGCCCGAAGCCATATAGTGACTGGCAGGGCCGGGCAAGAACCTCGTCTCCTGTCTTCCGGCTCCTTTGCTTCCAGTAAGACCACGTTCCCAAGCACTCAGCATGGTACTGACACACGGGGGCATCCAATAAGCAGTTCTCTTCCCTAAGCCTTTCTTCCAGTAGGAGGAAATCAGCCTGGACTTTAAAAACGCTCCTTTAAGGGGCTTGAAGGGAAAAAGAACAGAAAAGATATGCCACTCCTCCTCTCCCTCTGCCTTTGGTAGGGAAAGAAGCAAGGTGGGGGAGTCAAGGTGCCCCAGGTAGGAACCTGAAGCTCCCTCGCACTAGAAACCCGCCCCCCCACCGCAAGCAGCCCTCTGGTTCACAGAGCCCCGGCTCCCCACCCTACCCTCAGCCCCTCCCTCCAGGTCTGCAGCTCTTACATTGAACATGTCCTTCCAGCCGCTGGTACTGCCTGAGAGCAGGGTGTCGGGCCGGGCCAAGCCAGCATTGTTGATGCAGATGTCCACACCACTGTGCTGAGAGCGGACGGCCGAGAACATGGAGAGGATGTCCTCCTCGCTGGATAGGTCACATCTGTGGGGGATCAAAGTCCCAGGATAGCCTGCACTCTTACATTCAGCAGCCAGCTCCTATGAAACCCAACAGGGGGCTAACTGCGGTGAGCTGCTCACTCTGACATCTTCCCGCCCAAGACAACCTTCCTCTGCTGTCACCACTCAGACAACTCGATCCTCTGGCCGCCACCTTCCAGCCACACAGACATCGGGACTAATTGTCCTCTTTGGTCAAAGTCCCCCAGAGTGAGGGGCACCCAGGGGAGTTGAGATCATCAATGGAGCAATCTCCTGATAAACTGAGTCTTCACTTCGGAGAAGGGGTCCTAGGCACAGTGTGGCCTCTCTTTCTTTTGCCTCTCCTCCAACGGGAACTCCTTCTGTGCTCCTAGGTGAGCCGCACTCCACACCCCAGCCCATGCTGCTTCCACCAGTGCCAAGAGTCACTGAGCCGGTTACTGCAGGATTCTTTCCTCTCCATTCCCTCCTCTAGTTGTTCCCAGAAGGCCTAGGTCTGAGCTGTCCCCCTCTGTCTACAGAATGCAGCCTGTTGGCTTTCAAGCTGGGCCCAACTGCCATTCTCCCCTAGCCCTACCTCTAGTAAAGGCGAGGAAGTTGAGACAGATCTTTTCCTCTGTCCCACATGGTACCATCCTCTACCCTAAAATTTTGGGGGATATGATGAGGCAAGTCAGGTGGCAGGTGACCTTGGGCAGCCCAAGTGTATCAACAGGGACCTCAGCACACTGAGGAGCCCAGAGACAGACCAGAGGAAGCAGAGCCACTAGGAGGTGGCTGTGAGGGATGGGGTCATTCAGAAGCAGGAAGAAACCAAGCTATGTGGCCTTGGAGGCCAGTTTCTGGGTGTCTGAGCCTCGTGAAGGTGACTGTACCTGTGTGGGAGGAAGGGAGTTGGGGGTAGGAGGTGCTGTAGAGGAAGGCCAGGTAGGCCAACTGCCCTGGCCTCGAACCCCTTCCTCCCCAAATCAACATGGGAATAAAGGGCTGGATCAGGTGACCTAGAGATTATTTTCTGCTTTAACTTTGCTAGAGTTCAAAAGGTATGGTCCTCTGGGACTAAAAGGCTCCCTTTCACTTACTCACAGTCACCTCAGGAGACAGGGCTTCTCTCTGTTGGAGGCCAGAACTCAAACTCTGTTTCAGTATTCATCGATAAAAGCAAACTAAGGAAGCCTGGGATTCTCCCTTCCCCTGGCATACAACTTCTCCCTCCCATCTCCAGACTCAAATCCCCACAGGAAAGCCAGATTGGAGGGCCTGGGGACATAGTGCTCCCTGTCGCTGCCTTCTCATTGTCCCACCTGCCCTCATTTATCCTCAGAAATGACCCGAAATCATGTCTGTCCCCTCACAGCACAGGCATGTCTCCCTCATTAAAGGAATCATCCTGGGGCTGGTGAGCAGCCTGGGATCCCCTTGGAGATTAGGGACCCCCCCTTTCCTGGCTAGTTTGGAGTGGGGGAGTAGGGAGAGAAGGCAGCAGTGGCTTTAGAATTAAGGAATCCAGAGGTCTAAGTCCTGGTCTGCTCATCTAGGCTCCAAGGCAGGGGCTGGGCCCTGAGATCCTCATATTAAGAGAAAGGGAAGGGTAGAGTAGGGCAGTAGTATGGCTGGGTGACCTTGGGACTATCTAGGCAGCGAGCTATAAAGTGTACCTTTGGTCAGCAGCAGGGGAGGAGACAGTCCTCCTTCCCGTACACCTTTTCCCTCTGTCCCCACCCAAGGCCTCCTTGCACAGGGACTCTGAGCAATGGTGAAGGTAATGCTCACTCCCACACCTTCAGCTAAGCACTGGCCCAAACCCGGAGAGTGAGTCCTGCCAGGAGCAAATCCAAAGATGACCTATGATGGAAATTTCTCATCTTCTTCCTTCTAGTTACAACATGGGCAACTTGATTTCATTTTTCTCTGAGCTCTTGTCGCTCACATCTTGGGGCTCCCAACCCCAGGTTAAGAGAAAAACCAGGAGTTCCAGTTCCACACTACTTTGTCCCCTCAGGGCTCACATATTCCCTGCCCTATTTCACCTACTCAGTCCCACCTAGGACAGTGAAATTGGAGAAAGGTCTATCTGTAAATATCCCCCTGGGTCAGGGTTAACTCTCAAATTCGGGGGTGAGGAGAGGGCAAGTCTCTTCCAAGAAGCTCCATTCCCACCCCAACCCCACCCTCAGTCCTGGGTTTAAAAAAAAAAAAAAAAAAAAGAGCCACTTTGCTCTACTTTGTGGGTCAGGTCTGGGGACTAGAGGAAACAGCCAGTAGCCAATTTAGCCCCTGCGGCCAGAGAGCTTTATTTCCTTCTCCTTGGCTTCCCCTTTCCTCAGCCTACCGGTGCAGGCAGATAGGGAGAAAGATGCCAGGTATTCAGAGATTTGGTACACTGGAGTAGAGGCTTTCAGGAGTAGGAAGGGGCTCCTTAAAAGACCGGACTTTCTAAATAAATGGGAAGGGAGAGGCCTGCCCTACTAGGTATCCCTCCCTCCCACTCTGATCCCGTTGCAAATGGCCTTGGGGTGGTGGGCAAGGAAAGACCCCCGACCAGACCCTACCGCGACGGAAACGACGCCTCCCAGAACTACCCTCTCCCCCGCGGGGACTTACCTCGATGTTGCCTACGGTGCGGGCACAGCCCACTACCTTCAGTCCCTGCTGGACCAGAGCCCGGGCCACAGCCGCGCCGATGCCCCCCGAAGCTCCCGTCACCAATGCCAACCGGTCCCGCCACCGCTCCATGCCAGCCGTGGCGGTGGCCCCGAGCCGTGCTCCCACCTCGCTCCGCGAGCCGGACATTTGGATCGCGGAACGTCCGCCACGGGTCGCAGGGGCTCGGCCGCTCTTCGATCACCGCCGCGGCAGCTACAGCAGCCGATATACCTCGCTCCGAGCCGCGCCCGAACCCGCCTCCATTCCGCGGGGCCCGGGGCTGGGGCTCCACCCTCCGCTCTCCCGCGACCCACCACATCCAGCGGGTGATGTCCGCGGCCTGGCCGACCCCGCCCCCAGCCTGGAGTTAAGTGGGAAGCCACGCCTCCCACGGCGCCCGGCCGCGCGGGAAGGTCCCGAGACCTTGAGGTCTTGCTTCCCATAGGGGCAAGGAAACCGAGGTTTTAGCCGGGGCTTGCTCCAGGCCCCAGGCCGCACACTTAAGGTGACTCCAGCGCCCCCGGTGGCTGATGGGAAGGGTTCAGCCCAGAAAAGGATGAGTGTCTACGCGATCACCGCCCAGGTCCGTTCAGAGACTCTCAACCCTGCCTGATCCCTCGGCGTTACCAGAATGAGAACGCAAAGTTAATAGTGGAAATATTCCCAAGTACACGTTTACTGGCCTACTGTCTCCAACTGTGCTAGGCGCTCCCACTCCCAGTGAAACAAATGTATCACTATGTATACCAGAGATTAAAGCAACAGCTAGTATTTATTGAGCGCTGTGTAATGGGCATTTATAAACACTTTAGATATATTAACAAATATACACAGCAGCCCTATGAGATACTACTTATTAGTTTTCATTTTATAAACGACTATACGAGACAGAAAAGGGTGAAGCATGGACTTTTAAACTGTCCAGTCCTAGGCCAAGGAATGCGGTCCTCCTAATCTGCCTTCACTTCATTCTCCCCTTTGTCTCTTCTTGGGCTATTGGTTGTGCTCAGAGGGTGTTCACTTTGCTCTCTAACTACTCAGGATGTTCCATCAAAGCTCTGGAAACTGCCTTCCTTACCTCTGCATTCTTAATATAGCCATCCTTCCAAAGAAAAAACACCTCTGCCTAAGGAATCCCTCCGCTGCAAGCAATAGTATAAGCAGTAAATGCGGCTGGTTTATTCATTCACCAAGTACTCCTGTGCTTGGCCCAAGGATAAAGATTAAGATAAAATAAAACCAGCCCTTGCTTTCAGGAATCTCAAGAGAAAACTAGACTGCAAAGATGGCGAAGAGAGGTTTGGGCTCGGACCCTGGGGCTGTGGGAGATCCTTAGTCATTTTTTCTAGATTCCCGGATGAAAGTGAACAAGTCAGAGAGTCTCATTTTACTTCTGCCCCACCCCTATACAACACTTAGATTTGAAATGGCAACCAAGGAGGTGTATCAAAGAAATGCCACCATCTATAAAAATTAAATCTAAGTTTTTGCTGTTGCCCACCTGAAATCTGGTTAAATGGTAGAGAGCCCATAAAATTCACTCCAACCCCACTGCACAGAGAGGTACTGACTGTCCCACTCTTTGCCTGCTGCCCACCAAATATTATCAACATGCAGACACAAAGCTCTAAGCAATGTGTTTACTGAACTACTGACTCAACCATTTTTTTTAAATGGCAGCCAAATGCTAGTCCTGGGGGAATTTCTCTCCTTCAATACACACAGACAGTTTATGGAAGCAGTAAACTGTAAAGCCATAGTGACTTTATTGTTGGAAACCAGATAAGGAGCATGCACTTATACATTGCAATGTGGTTAGCTCTGGGTGCAGCCTTCTAGTCCCAGGTCTACATGCTACAGTAATTCCTTCTCAGGCAACCCTTGGTGGAAATTCTGCCAAGTTCTGTTTCCATTCTTCTAGTTCAATACGAATCTCTGAATTTAAGGTGTTTTATGTTAGGTATGAGGGAATTTTTAATAATAGCAATTAACAATGTCATGAGAAAGATGCTAGCTATAGCCAGTATTTAAAGGTATCACAGCAAATTTATTCTTTCAAAACACAAGACTGAAAACTGCTTTTCCTGGCTGTCAACTCTGGTCAAGGGAAGAATTTTGTCCTCAACAATCTGTATCTCTATCCTCATTAGCACTTCATCTGATATAAACAGTGGCCAAGTACCGAGTTCAAAAGTGGCAAATATTAAAATACTGCCACACATTAAGTAGAAACATGTACACCAATTTTTACTATGCGTATTAATAAATATTCTTTATTTTAAATTTTGCACATTGCGCTTTAACATTACATCCAAACATTTCGCAAGTGGATGTCTACTTTGTAAAACCATATATTCAGCTCATTGTCATTTCTGTACAGAAGTATAAGTACAACATTACTTTTTGCCACTAAGTTGCTTTAGTAAGTCTCACAGGAAGAGAAACATTTAATGAAGAGAGATGGCTTAAATCATATGGCAGGCCTGCGCAGCCACGCAACTAAAGACACAAGCCTGAAGAAAGAACAAATTAATGAGGTTACCTCCACCGTCTCCCAAAACAAGAAAGAATCACATTGATTTAAGATAAAATTTTGCCATAAGTCACTAAATTAAGAGTTTTTTGAAAGAGAAGGCGCAGTAGTCATCTTGAGTGTTTCATTGAAAGACAGAGCTATTTTATTTATTTAATTTGCTCCAGCCGTTGTCAACCAGCCACTACAAATGGGCCTCTTGTGATCATTTAAGCGGCAGTATTTATTAAATTTCTCCTTCAGATGCTGTCGGTATTGTTCTCTATTGCTGTAGAAAGACTGGTTATTAGCCATAAATGACTGTATTTCATCTTGTGAGATAAAGATTTCCTCATCTGAAGTACATTCAGACTCATCCTGCAAATTAAAGCAGTAGTTAAGATCATGACTTATTTTAGGAATGCCAAATACTATGCTGATGGAGGACAGCTAAAAATTAAGGCAGTCTAGCCTTTTAATTTCAATTTAGTCACATAAAGTCTTTGATTGGACTGTTTACAGAACAAGCAACATGTCATTCTGTCTTAGAAAGTACTAAGTAAGAATAAAATCCAACTCAACTCAGTTTGAAACTCTGGATCTACAATTTGTCCTAGAAGACCTATGAGCCTGACAGACTACTGACATGTCTTTGCCTTTAAAAATGACTGACTAAGGGCACCTGGGTGGCCCAGTGGGTTAAAGCCTCTGCCTTTGGCGGCTCAGGCCATGATCCCAGGGTCCTGGGATTGAGCCCTGCATTGGGCTCTCTGTTCAGCAGGGAGCCTGCTTCCCCCCTCCCTCTGCCTACTTGTGATCTTTGTCAAATAAATAAATAAAATCCTTAAAAAAAAAATTACTAACTAGAAATGGTTACAACTAGTTACCAAATTTTAAATAACCAGACTGATCTGGTTTTTAACCATCTAGTTCTATGCTGAAACTTTTATCTCTACAAATTAAGTAAAATATAACCTTTTTAAAACTTATGAAATTTAACCACCATGTAAAAACAAAAAAATTGTTCTATAGGATTTGGTTCCATTAGGAGCCGAACTACTATACAGATGTATCACCCTTCTCTTTTCTTCCCCTCCTCCAAGCTCCACACTATGTACTGGGTTGCTCATAATCAAGCATAATTCATCAAGATGTGGAGTCTGTATAAAAGATTTTCCAAGTTCAGTTATGCCTTTATCCTATATAACCGAAAGGAAGTAACCTAGAAGAGTGGGCTCTAGTTCAGATTCTACATATTTTCCTGGTCTGGAAAGCAGTCCATAATAAACTGCCACTCAGAAAGGCAGTTTGCTTACAAATAACCTTCTCCAAGGAGGCAGATTCCTGGACATGATGCTAACTATATTCCCCTCTCCCAACTATTCTCTCCTATCTTGGAGACAAAAGAGGACAAGAAAATGTGCTCTAGAGCAGTTGCATAACTCATGAGGGGAAGAGCAGAAATGAAGTCACACACAAAAAAACCCCGAAAGACCGCCCTTAATTTCTTAAAAGCTCCCCCACCCAGTCCCAACTTCAAATTCTCAAATATTGCGCCCTCCCCTTTCCTACCCCATGAGCAGTTATTCACAGTTAAGATATCCTTACTTACAAGGAGTTCAACTAAGCTCTTGGCACCTTTTCCGGAATCAGGACCAAATGACGGTTCTGTGGATTCTGCAAACTGTGGTACGTTTTTCCTATGTTCAAACCAAGGCAGTGGCTGCCCACCCTTTTCAGAACTGCAACAGCTTTCAGGATGTGCATCTTTGGTCTTGTCTCGGTGAAACACTGTGTGCACGGTATTTCCTGAGGTCTCTCGATTACCTGGATCTGTAATACAGCTTCCAAGCTTTTGGATCTGGAACCACAGCAAAGGATGTCTCAGGTAAAAAGAGAGGAAATTACTGCAATTACTCTTTAAATAAAGGGGGAAAGGGGCGCCTGGGTGGCTCAGTGGGATAAGCCTCTGCCTTCAGCTCAGGTCATGATCCCAGGGTCCTGGGATCAAGCCCCACATTGGGCTCTCTGCTCAGCAGGGAGCCTGCTTCCCCCTCTCTCTCTCTCTGCCTGCCTCTCTGCCTACTTGTGATCTGTCAAATAAATAAAATCTTAAAAATAAATAAATAAATAAATGAATAAAGGGGGGGAAGGTGCATTAACTAATAGTGTGTTAACTTTTTAGAAGGAATGGTGAGTAACAGCAGCAGCTGGCATTCAGTAGGCGCTTACTACATACCAGATGCTATACTAACCCATTAATACCATCTATCTCATTTCATCTTCTCCAAACTTAATCTGATAGGGACTAGTCTCTCCTTACAGATGGGACAACTAACATCCAGCAAACTGTGCTCAAGATTACAGAGCTAACTGACTTAAAAGCATTACAAAAAATGGGGTGTCTGGCTGGCTCTTTTGGTTAATTGTCTGCCTTCAGCTCAGGTCTTCGTCCTGGAGGTCTGGGATCAGGCCCCTCATCATGCTCCCTGCTTGGCGGGGAACCTGCTTCTCCCTCTCCCTCTGCCCCTCACTCGTGCTCTTGCTCTCTCTCTCATACATACATACATGAAAGTATTATGAAAAGAATGAACTGGATTTATGACTCACATGGATTGCTGGTCAAATGACCACATCAGACACACATGCATACAAAACTCACAAGATGAGCAACTGATGGGAACTGCAATCTTTTTTTTTTTTTAGTATTTTATTTATTTATTAGACAGAGAGAGATCACAAGTAGGCAGAACAGACAGAGAGAGGGGGAAGCAGGCTCCCTGCTGAGCAGAAAGCCAGATGTAGGGCTAGATCCCAGGACCCTGAGATCATAACCTGAGCCGGAGGCAAAGGCTTAACCCACTGAGCCACCCAGGCACCCTGGGAATTGCATTCTAAAGGTACTCATTCTCAAATAATAATAAATACTAGCAACTAAGCTGCAGACTTGCCACTCCAAGGAAAATCGATTGCTCTCCTCTCAACAGCAAAGGTTTAAGAATTTTAACACTTACATGTTCATCACATTTCAACATCTTGCTTTTCTTTTTCTTTTTTTTATTTTTTCCTTTGGTGTTGTTCTCTTCAGAATTTGCCCAACATTCAACACAACTATCACCATCATCCTCTTTGTCTTCACAGTGATGAACACAAGAGTCATCACCTGCAGAAATCAATAATCTCTTATTCATGTGCTTTAATCAGCCATGTAGTAGAAATAATTGGGAAGCTTCATCTGAACGTACCGTGTTCATCATGATTACAAATGCCTTCAGTGCAGGCAACATCCGAACCCTCCCGAGAACCTGTTTCACTCCCTTCCATGCTAGATGAATATCCACAATCACTACCATTACAGTGTGGTGATAAACCTGCGAATCAATCAGTTGAAAGTTACAATTAAGATACCAATAAATACATTACACAAAGAGTGAACCAACTGGAAACTACGGAAAAATTTCAAAATTGATGGCTTATTGAAAACAGAAAGTGAATTAAGTAACAAAAACATGATTAGGGGCTTACAGTTTTTTGTTTTCATCAAAAAATAACTGAGCCAGCCAGGCACTCCAAGAAAAAGGAAATATTAAGTGTCTAAGTTACAGGATCTCTAAAACTTTTTTTCTCGAAAACTTCTTATATCTATTTTATTTTTCAAGTTTTGTTTTGTGTTTGTTTTTTAAAGTAATCTCTATCCCCAACGTAGGGCTTGAACTCATGAGCCCAAGACCAAGAGTTGCATGTTTTACTGACTGAGCCAGCCAGGTGTCCCATTTACATTTGAAAAAGAGAAAAAAGAAAGAAAGAATACTGGGGTGGGGGAAAACCCAGGTGGCTCAGGTGGTTAAGCATCTGCCTTTGGCTCAGGTCATGATCCTGGGGTCCTAGGATTGAGCCCCACATTGCGATCTCTGCTCAGCGAGGAGTCTGCTTCTCCTCTCTATCAAATAAAATCTTAAAAAACAAAAACCAAAAAGCTGTAGAGGCCCCTGGGTGGCTCAGTTGGTTGAGTGCCTGACTCTTGATCTCAGCTCAGGTCTGGATCTCAGGGTCTTGAGTTCAAGCCCCATGTTGGAGCTCCACGCTGGGCGTGGAATCTATATAAAAAAGAAAAAAGAGGCGTGGTACAGTCAGTTAAGCATCAGACTCTTAGTTTTAGCTCACAACATGATCTCAGAATCATGCGATCAAGTCCCACATAAGGCTCCACTCTCGGCACGTAGTCTGCTGGATATTCTCTCTCCCTCCCTCTCTGCCCCACCCACTCGTGCTCTAAAATAAAAAAATAAAAATCTTAAAAAGAAAAAAACAAAACTGTATCTGGTTACCTTTCTTTATTTTAGGGGACCCCAAGAGATTGCCGCTGCTAGGACAGGTACAGGATGTATTTTCATTGGTAACAATGACTTCTACACAACCATTACCATCTTCAGTGCTGCCACAGGCTTTGCAGCTGTTTTCTATGAAGTCTGTTTCCTTTAAGGATCAATATTAAGAGATAGTAAAAAATATTACCTTCATAATGGATACATTTTAATTTCCTTAACATCAACCAATTAGATAGGAGCTAGGAGGTTAACAATTGAAAAAATTATTCTCATGAAAAAAATCACTAAACCACTGATCAAGACTATGAAACAACTAAAAGCAAGTTAAGAGTTAATGGTATCAGGAAAGTCTAGGAAAGTAGTTCTCAAAGTGCAGTCTGCTGATTCCCTAGGTCAAAACTATTTTCATCCAAATGTAAGATGTGACTTGCTGTTTTCCACTGTATTGACACACTGATGGCACAAAAGCAATGGTGGGGAAAAGTTGCTGGTACTTAGCACAAATCAAAGCAGTAGCAATCAAAGGGTACTAACGGTTACTATATTCCTTACTTGACAAGCACGCTTAGGAAATCAATAAGTGGATACTCAACAATGTCTTTGATGAAGACATTAAAAATATTTTTATTAAGTATCAATTCATGAGTATATACCTTTTTAATAGTCTATGTGACAAAGAGGAAGTATGCTTTAATTAAAGCACTCTTGCTGCATACCAAAGTACAATGGTCATCTCAAGGAAGAGCACTTGAGCAACTGTTTGAGTTATAAACTAAACCAGGTGTTTTTTTTTTTTTTATCCTGGAACATCAATTCTGCTTCAAACAATGAGAGACAAACTGTGGTTATTCAGACTTAGACACTTAAAAAGACATTTTCTCAAAAAATGAAGTCAGCCCATCACCTCGAGGAAAATAATGGACCGTATTTGTGGTCAGTGATTAAAAATTCAAACTTTCAAATCACAATCAAAATTCTGAAAACTTATATAAACAAGCACAATAAGCTTGAAGTGTCCCACTACTTAAAGACCTTTCTGATGAGATCAGTAGTGGTTTTAACATGATTATGTGATATTATGTAAAGAAATGTCAGTATCTGGCAAGATCTGCATAACTCAGTATATCCGTATCTTTCAAATGACCAATGCATGATGTTACAAAATCATGCATGAGTAAAAGATCTATTCAAAGTGCAAGACTGACTAATGGACTTTAATTTAACTGAGTTATGAAAAGGTCACTGATAGGTGCCAGGTTCCATATCATAACTAATCTTTAAGACACTACCTCTTGTTGAGTTGTAATGCCAAAGAAGAACAGCCACAACTATCTGAAAAAGTTTGTAATATTCCTCCGTTTTCTGAGACCAGACTTTCTTCACATGCTTCAACCAAGCAACATATGGAAACAGACTAAATGCAGAAGCAGATCTGAGAATCCATCTAATTCCTTTTAAACCAAATATTAAAAAGATCCGCAAAAATACAAAATAATGCCACTCTTCTCACTTCTTTTTTGGGGGGGAGTGGGGGTAGGACATTTAAAAAAATATTATTCATGTTAACATAATAGAAGGGCTTATTTTTAAAAATAATTTAAAATTTCTCCATTTTAATTTCTAATACAGTGAATGTTGGTAAGTATAATCCATATAAACAAAAAGCACATTGGGCCCTGTAATTTTTAAGAATTCAAAGGGGTCCTGAGACCAAAATGAACTGCTCTAGGTCATGCATGGAGTTAATTTCCCCATTTGATTTAACAACACACTAAGATCGGGTAAAAAGATAATTATTGAATATTATAAAAAGAATACATGACATTAAAAATTTTGGCTTTTACCAATTATAGTAGGAAAAAAGCCAATATACAAGTTGCAGCTCATCACATTCTGGAAACGCATGGTAAAAATGCCAAAATCTAGCAAAAAGCAATACTACATAATAATGAGTCAAAATTATGGAATATTACCTTCTCTTGGCTTACTTCCTTTTCATCTGCTGCTTGTAAGGGAGTAGGAATATCACATACACATTTATTTTTTCGTCTATTCTTCCGTTTTTGGCGTTTCTTTTCTTGCTTGAGTTCTCTTACTCGTTCCTCCTCTGAAAATTCCTCACAAAGTTGTTCTAATCGGCTAATACCCTGTACTTTTTCCACAGTCATCTATTAAAAAACAAAGTTGAGAATAAATATTGGTCAGAACTTCCTTTATTTTCCATGGAATTTCTCATCTGCTAATTAGATTTTTTGAACTCAGGGTTTTAACTCACGACCCTGATTGAGAAGACCTTAGCTGAAATCAAGAGTCAGACCTTCAACTGACTGAACCACCCAGGTGCCCCTCACTTGCTAATTTTAAATGATACCACATACAGACAGATAATTCATGTTGCAATTTTACAGGGCATCCCCACAAAGAATCTTCAATTTTAATACTTTAAATGATGACATCTTAAAATCCATAGCAAGTGAATATACTATGAATCCCTACAGGAAAGGCAGACTTATACACACTCCTATTCCAAACTGGCAATATTCTAGTTTCAAATTCCAAAATTTTTAACACAGCAGAGTAAATATTCATTTCTTCACACAATGAGAAGACTATTTAACCTGATTAGATGATCTAGTTTCTGAAGTCACAAACATACAGAGAGAAAAGGAAACAGGAATGTGTTCACCAAGAACCAGTACAAATCTCCTCAGACTCCCCAGAACAATGTTTAAAGCTCATGGATATGCTTCTGAAAAAAAGGGTTTATAGCTTTCATACTATTCTCAAAAGGGATCTGTGACCCAGTTAGGGTTAAGAACATGCCCTAGAATGTAACAAAATGTTCACTAGCCAATATTTTATGTGCTGACAGTGTAGAACCCCCCCCTCAAAAAAGTTATCAAATCATAAGCACTAAACCCAATACCAGCAATATAAAGAGGCTACTGGACATCAGCAGGTAAGCAGAGACTCGCTAAAAGTTTCTAATTTTGTTGCTTATTTTGGGGTTGCTTTTAACTTTTCATTAGATATATTTGATAGCAACATCTTGCTAAATTAAATAATCATAAACTTCAGTTTTCTACTCTGAGAAGTCTAAAAACCAAAGCTGGCAGAATAACAGGACTGAAAAACAAAGAAAAATCCACAACCCTCTTCTAACTTCCAATTCCCCTCCCTGAGCCCCTCCACATACATGACACTATCACTGGATCACAAGCCTCTGAGGTAAAATCAGACTGGCAGCTTATATTAACATTCAGTGTAATAATGTGACTAAGCAATCTTAGACACTGAAGCAGCCCACTGTTCTTACCTCAAAACTCTTGCGTAAAGCATCAACACCAAGATAGAAAAGCATCTGCCATGTTTGCTCCTCTGCTCGTAGTTTTTGCCAGATTCGATGCAGTCTTTCATAAAGATGAATTCCCAAGCAGGTCAGAACTTCCTCTTGAGCTATATCTATTGTCTTAGCATGCCTTTCTCTTCGCCTGTAAAGGAGAATAAATCATACATAATTCCTAATATCCTTTACTGAAACACTAAGAGACAGATAAACTTCTTCAAGTTCAGGTTTTAAAACACAATTTGCATATGTAATAACAAGCCAGTTATACATTCAAATTCAATATACATATAAACATAGAAGCACACATGTATATAACCAATAAGAAATACACATGCAAGCAGAACTCAGTCCTAATATTGCTAAAAATAAGATAATTCAGGAACTGGCCCTGAAGAGATTTTTTCTGCGGCACAGAGAAGTTATATATGTGTCCAGCTCACAGGTAGGCATGACAGCTCCTTTCACCTTCCAATTTTAACAAATGCCTACTTGCTTTGTTTCTTTTTTTTTGAGGGGGAATGGAGAAATGCCAACGTGATTCAATCATGGACAAAAGCCCTCCAGGCTAGTCTTCAGTAGAAGTGTTCACGGAATTTCAGTTGTAAGTCTTCATGTTCTAAATGGCTAGCAGAAAGTAGGCACTCAAATGAGAGCTGATACACAAAACACAAAGAAAAATGGATTCAATTTATTCTAGAACAACTTTCTCTGATATTATTTTCACAACAAAGCCAGAGATAAAATTTTAGGTTCTTATACAATTCAGTAATAATATACACAGTTCATGAATTACACTCAATAAAGTATTTAATCCCCTGCCGCAAAGACCTTTCTTCCTATGCAAAAACCATCATTATGAACAAAATTTAAACATGGAAATGCATGGATGGAGGGGGTAAATCCCTTCTAATCATTTTCTAATGAAAATGATAATCTATAATAATGAAAGCCAAAAAAAAAAAAAAAAGCCTATCTACTTCAAGCAACAAGGAGCAGAGGACTGAAATGAACACCACACAACACTTTCTCCCTATTTTTACTCCGTCAAATGCATACTTTAAAGAAAGCAGAATCTTCACAGGCACACTTTAATTTATACATATATCATATGTACTGAGGCAAAAGGTGATGGAAATAAACTTTCAGTAATAAAATGAAGCAAAGCGCTAGATAGCCCATTCTAGCAAATTACATACTCATACCCTCCTGCGAACTCTGGCTCAGCACGACCCAAGAGATGTGCAATGAAGTCTGTTTCACAGCAAACGTGTATGTGCCGTTCGTGTGGACAGCACCGCAAGCCTTCATAAAGTGCAGCACAGTAGCCCTTCTCTTTGCTGCAATCAAGTTCACCAATAAGGATGTTGTATGCTCGGAGGACTTTATTTTTGCAATCAGTGCAAAACCTGTTGAAAAGAAAAACTTCAAAATTAAGAACTAGCTGCATAATTATTTCATGAAACACGTTAACAGTGTACTAGACAATGACACTCCCCTACCATGTGGAGCATTAAAAAAAAAAAAAAATCCTCCAGACACACATTTAAAACATACACATGTAAGAGAAATACAAATTTAGGGATTACAGTATAGCTAGATCTCCATTTGCAAATAAATGATTCTTAAACAAGACAGACACATGAAAACAAGAAGCCACAAACCAGTGACTCAAGAATCCCATTCCTTTTAGCCTCTAAAAACAGTTGTGCTACCTTCATTCAGTAAACCTGAATCCAAATGTTGCTATGACATTTTAATATCTTACTAGTTAAACATAAGAAAGAGGGTAGGGGCAAGAAAGTGACACATGTAGTTTTAGTTTACTAGTAATTTCCAAAAGTCAAATTTCTTTTTAAAAAACGCATGTTTCTCAATACATAATCATAATATTGAGAACATATACATAGAAATGTAGTCTAAATTTCAGTGTAGAAGAGAAAAAAAAGAATGTGAACATAGAGGATGATGACATTTTATTTTAGAAGCCAAATATTATTCAATCAGAAAGAAAAACAGAACCTTGTTTCTTTAGCTTTGCTTTCCTGAAACAAGAAAGAACTTGGTCTGATAAAAAAAGATCATAAAATTAATAACTGCATCTCTGAGAAGATCAGCTGTGGCGGAATGAGGAAATTTCAATCTCTTTATATTCATCTCCCTAGTTGGCCTCTTCTGTTACAATGGCTTCAGCCAATAGGTACACCTCTCACCTCTATAGCTCTTGTTCAAGTCTTCTGCCCTTACCTGAGGGCTAAACCCATACTGTAAAATGGGAGACATCACAGATGTACAATAGGCAACATGTTTTAACTTCCTCTCCAAAACCAAGGGCAACATGAATGTTCCCTTACAAACCTATTAAGAACATCACCATTCATACAGTCACCCAGGAAGAAAACCTCAGTTAACCTCCAACTTCTTCTTAGGTCCTCTTTTAGGGGTGGAGCCAACTGGTATCAATTTTTTCTTACATATCTTACAGGTCTTCTTCCCAATTACCCCTGTCCTGTTTTAAACTGCCTAGACAATTTACCCTGCTCCTGTACACATACCATATAGACAATGGACTACCATGAACATAAGAGATTATGTCCCTACTTCAAGTTTCTTCTGCTTCCTCCCCACCCCTTTCTGCATCCTTTTCCATCTGCCTAAATCATGTCCATCTTTAAAGATGCCTTCTGCAATTCCCATAACTAGAATTCAGCCTTCCTCTGTCTTCCCATATTTGCAATTTATACTTCTTACTTTATTTACCCTTATACTGCCACACATTAGTTGATGCACACATTTGTTTCTTGAAATGAATACATGTTAATATAGAGTCCCTAAGCCCAATTAGTAAACACAAGCAATAATGTTGACAAGTTAAATCACTGATGCACTAATGCTTCAAAAAACACAGAAATATGCAAAAATTAACACAAAATGGACTAAAGACCTAAACAGTAAGACATGAACTACAAAACTCCTAGAAGAAAACACTGGAAGAAAAATTTCATGCACTGAATAGGTGATGATTTCCTAATCTTCAGGAAAATGTAAATCAAAACCACAGGATACTACTTTATATACATTTAGCATAGCCACTATTAAAAAAAATAGAAAACAACATGTGCTGGCAAAGATGTAGAGAAATTGGAACCCTTGATACTGGTGTTGCTGAAACTGTAAAATAATGCTGCCAATAATGGCAAAGAGTATGGCATTTCCTAAAAAAATTTAAAAACAGAACTACCGTATGATCCAGCAATCCCATTTTTAAGTATATATCCTAAAGAACTGAAAACAGGATCTCAAAAAGATATCTGCACACTCATGTTCATTGCAGCATTTGTATAAATAGCTAAGATGTAGGGGCAACAACCAAAATGTCCACTGATAGGCAAATGCGGTACATACATAAATGGACTATTATGCAGCTTTAAGAAGAAAATTCTGCATCATATGCTACAGCATGGATGAACTCTTGAGGACATTATGCTAAGTGAAATAAGCCAATCACAGAAAGACCAATACCGAATGATTCTACAATAATCAAATTCATAAAAAACAGAAAACAGAACCCTGGTTGCCAGGGCTTGGGAGAAGGGGTTGATGGGGAAATTGTTGTCCAATGGGTATAGTTCCAATCATGTAAAATGAAAAATTCTTGAGATCTACTGTACAACAATGTGCATACAGTTAACAATGCTGTAATGTTCACTTAAAAACTGTTTAAGAAGTAAACTTACTTTTTTTTTTTACCACAATAAAAAAAAGTCTTCCCCTTGAGGGGGAGAATAAAGATTTGGATGCAGAAATAACAAATTCTTCTGTGTTCTTTAGTTAAAAAGATTAAGTTTACATTTTCAGGTAAATAAATGGTTAGATGTCACAGAGTAGCAAAAATAAAACTTGAAAATATCTTCCTCTTATTTTGCTAACTTGAAATCCTCATAGTAGTTTAATCTTTGTACATAATCTTTAATATTTGTAATAATCATAAATAACATAAGCATAAGTAGACAGCAATTTAAAAATACTATATATAAGCTATAAGAATGAAAATGATTTTTCCTGTTTTCAAAAGAAAACTTGCACATAAAAGTAAAAAAAATGTTAAGGCAGAGGTTTCATAGTTTAACACTTTATTTCTAATAATTTACTACCATAATACTTAACCAGCCAGTGTTATAAAATCTTTATTGTAAGTAGGCTCCACACCCAGCACCAAGCCCAGCATGGGGCCTGAATTCACACCCCTGAGATAAAGACCTGAGCTGAGATCAAGAGTCGGACACTCAACAGACTGAGACACCTCAGTTCCCCATCAAATTTTTATTATAAAGTACTCAAAAAAGTCCACTAAATAAAATAGAACTGTCAAAAAGGTACATTATTCAGATACTTTTTAGGATTTTTTTTTTTTTTTTTTTTGACAGAGAAAGAGAGCGAGCAAGCGCACAAGTAGGGAGAGCAGAAGGCACAGGGAGAGGAAGAAGCAGACTCTCCACTGAGCAGGGAGCCCGATGTGGGGGCTGATTCCAGGACCCTGGGACCATGATCTGAGCCAAAGGCAGACGCTTACTGACTGAGCCACCCAGATGCCCCCATTATTAAGACATCAGAAATCATTTTCAACTGATTATACATACCTCAAAAACTCAAACTGGACCTAAAACAAGAACTAGATACACAGGAATAACAAGCATTTGCAAATCTGGCATGCAAACATTCACTAATGTGCTTACTATGTGCCAGATATTGGGTTTTTTAAATATTATATATAATACATTCACATTTTATTTATATATTTTTAAAATTATTATTTTTAATTAACATATAACGTATTATTTGTTTTAGGGGTACAGGTCTGTGATTCATCAGTCTTATACAACACCCAGCACTCATCACAACACATACCCTTTCCAGTGTCCAACACCTTGCCACCCCACCCCTCCAGCAACTCTCAGTTTGTTTCCTAAAATTAAGAGTCTCTTGGGGCACCTAGGTGGCTTAATCGTTAAGCCTCTGCCTTTGACTCAGGTCATGATCCCGGGGCCCTGGGATGGAGCCCTGCATCGGGCTCCCTGTTCAGCAGGAAGCCTGCTTCTCCCTCTCCCACTGCCCCTGCTTGTGTTCTGTCTCTCCTGGTCTCTCTGTCAAATAAATAAATAAAATCTTTAGGGGAAAAAAAAAAAAAGAGCCTCTTATGGTTTGTCTCCCTCTCTCGTTTCATCTTGTTTCATTTTTTCCCTTTCTTCCCCTATGATCCTCTGACTTGTTTCCTAAATTCCATGTATCAGAGAGATTCTTTTTCTTTCTCTGACTTACTCTGCTTAGCATAATAATACCCTCTAGTTCCACCCATGTTGTTGCAAATGGCAAGATTTCCATTTTTGATGCCTGCATAATATTCCACTGTGTGTGCCCCACTCTCCCCTCCACATCTTCTCCATCCATTCATCTGCTGATGGACATCTAGGTTCTATTGTGGAACCTAGCCAGATGTGGACATCTGGCTATTGTGGAACTCCTGCCATAAACATGGGGTGCAGGTACTCCTTCAGATCACACATCTGTTATCTTTGGGGTAAGTACCCAGTAGTCAATTGTTGGGTCATATGGTAGCTCTATTTTCAACTTTTTGATGAATTTACATACCGTTTTTCAGAGTGCTGCACTAGCTTGCATTCTCAGCCACATACTGTTCTAAGTAAGCCTGACCGGGTATCGTCTATCCCCATGACAAATTTAATCCTACAATTCATCCATACTATCATTATTTTTGTCTTAAGAAAAGAAAGGAAGGCACAGAAATGTTAAGTAACTTGTACCAAGTTATAATTAGTAGAACCCAGATTCAAAGCAATCTTTCTTAATCATACTTCTCCCCACCCTTCAGATAGTTATTAAATAGATTCCACCTTCTCAGAGCCCTAAAATATTGCCACCCCAATAAAGGAAGTATCTACAACCATTACAGGGAACTACTAAACATTAGCTGTTATAACTAGTCATTTATCACCCCAAAAAGCTATCTTTTGGATGGACCAATTAATGTTGACTATAGGGATCAATTCATATTGAAAAAGGAAGCAATCTATAATGGACCTACATATTTAAATGTTTTTTGTCTGTATAATCCCTCTCCGACAAAACTGCAAATACTTGACATATTCTCTACTCTCTTGGGTATAGTCAACCAAAAAGGCAAATAAGCAAGGAAGTTTGTAACTGAAAAAAGAAAAACACTGAATAAACTTAGTATGCAGATTAAGTCATTAGCTCATTGCCATATAAACATCAATCTTGATAAACCCTAGTTTTTATCATTCACGTATGTTTTCTAGAAGTATCCCCAAAGTAAGTATGTATTTATGTCCCAGGTCAAAGAACACAAAACCACACACCAAACATGTGACGAATTTACATTAAAAGAGTACAGCTCCCTCCTAGAATACCATCTCTAGGCAGCTCCCTTACCAGTTTCCTTTCCTACTGCACTCTCCCTCCCTACAAATTTCTAAATGCTAATGACACTTAGAAAATTCCTTTGTAGGGCACCTGGGTGGCTCAGTCATGTAAGCATCTGCCTTCAGCTCAGGTCATGATCCCAGAGTCCTGGGATGGAGCTCCACATTGGGCTCAGCAGAAAGCCTGCTTCTCCCTCTCAGCAGAAAGCCTGCTTCTCCCTCTCCCGCTGTCCCTCTCCTCCTTGTGCACTCTCTGTCTCAAAGAAATAAAATGTAGAAGGAAGGAAGGAAGGAAAGAAAAGAAAAGAAAAGAAAAGAGAAAATTCCTTTGTAAAATAGTATTCTAAAAAGAAAAACCTGAAGTTACTTTTTCAGTACATGAACCACACAAATTCCAACTCTATTTTTAGGTCTTGACAAATGATTATAGAAGAAATCATTCAAAATATTACTAAATGAAAGCCACTAATTTAAACTTTAATTTTGAAAATGACAACATTAAATGCTTCTATCATAAAAACAAGGAATACTAGAGTTTCTAAAGTGATTCAGTACTTTACTCAACTAAGTACAGTTCACTAGCCTGGAACCAAGAGGTAAAAATTACAGAAAGAGGAGATGCTGGCTCAACACAAGAAGGCTAACACTGAGAGTCATCCCATAAAGAAATGCTTATCCTAATATTTAGCTCTACCTAGCACCAGGTATTAATGGGAAGACTGGAGTGCTATTATATGAAGGAGGTAAGAGCTCAATCCAGATAACTGAGAGAGCACTACAGCACCTTCCAACTATATTGCAATGACCTTTAGACTTACCTGTGTTTTCGCAGGTAAGTTTCTAGTGTTTCTAAAAGACAACTAGAGTCAATTAAAACTACTTCATCCCTGCATTCTTGGGACATTAGTTCCCATACGTCCATCCAACAACCTCTGCAGAAAGAAACACATATTAGTGAAAGAAGGACTAGATAAACATTAAAACATTAAAAAAGGCATAGTAAAGGATTGCTTGATTTTACCTGGCTGTTCCCTGGAAAGGTCCATAATGGAAAATGATCCTACACTTGCTGTCCTTCCTGTGGTCTTCACTACTTCTCTTATCTGTACTTAACTTCTCTGAACTGACACTGCTACTGCTCCCTTCACTGTAGTACAGTATAGTACAAAGCTTAGTGACACTCAGATAACCTGAAGGAATAATTTCTATAGTCTAAATTAAAATCATGAACTCTTTAATACATATTAGTATAATAAGTTTACAAATTTATATATAATTACATATTCATTTTAGCCATATTAAAATATTAAACATATGCTCATACTTTTATATAAAAAGTTCTGCTCAACTATTAAGTTTATCTGACACAATTTAACAACATTTATATTTATCAAGGTACCAACTCATTAGATACTAAGCATTTCATTAAGCAAATCTACTTGGAATGCTTTAAAGTCAACACAGCTAAAAGAAATTATATTTTCACCTATAAACTTGGTCAATCTTCCACAAATTGAAAATTTAATGTTTTGTTCTACTTAATGTGATTTTATATCTAACCCATGGCAACAAAACTCAATGTTTTGTACCTTCACATTTATAAGTAGCTGAGGGAAAAAAAAATCAGATTAATCTAATTATAGTAAATAAATTTTTACATTAACTACAATAAAATTTTACATTTACTAAAATAAAGACAGCACACTAAGAGGAACATTTTACATTTTACACAGCCTATATCAGTAATAAGTACTATATAAATACTTTTTTAAAAACTTACTAAAACTTCCCGGACTCTCCCTCCCCCACAGGTTTCAGTGTGGCGTTGGTCCTGCATTTTGCTTTATTGGCAGATGTACATTCCAAAAGAAATGTGTGTCTATATTCCATTCAATGACAGTCTTCTTGATATTTCAGGATTCTGAACAACTGACTCCTGCCTGTTCCTCTGCAGGTCTGTCTACAGTCCCAGAAATGTTACCTTGGATGCTTGAGATGGAAAAACCTCTGAATCTTTACTTAACCTTCTCTATACAGCTGAATAGGTACTTTTCAACTCCTTGCCCACCATTTAAGTTCATCCGTACAATTCAGCTCCCTACTCCCTGAAACAAGACCTCAAGCAAGGTTCAGCACCCTAATTTGAAACAAAGACCACAACAACTGCTATCTTCCATGTTCTATCCTTCAACTCTCTATGCCTGTATTTCCTCTCTTTCTAATTATGCGTGAGCAATCCATAATTTCCTAAAACTGATTAACTCTCAAACTCAAGTTCTCATAATTCAGGAAAAGGTTCATGAAATCAGTGCGGGGATGATTATTATATCATCAGAACACAAGAGCATTAATTTAAGAAATACTTCTAAAAAAATGCTACAGTTAATATTAAGACTTTATCCATAACCTCTCTCGACTTTCTATCACTCCATCCTTTCAAGATCAAGATTTCTGAAAAAGAAGTCTTTCCACTCC
The DNA here is from genome assembly GCF_010015895.1 of Lontra canadensis. Classification (NCBI taxonomy): domain Eukaryota; kingdom Metazoa; phylum Chordata; class Mammalia; order Carnivora; family Mustelidae; genus Lontra; species Lontra canadensis. The sequence goes on from NW_022631037.1 coordinate 261,957, forward strand.
TGTACTTTCCACTCACAGCTTAATCCACCATAACCTTAGATTGCAATCACTTTTCTACCCATTCTTATCTGGATTGTTTCGACTCAACCACAGATTTGGTCATCAAGATCACCAATTACCACAGTGTTGCTATATCCAATGGACACTTCCGGGTCCTTGATTCAGGAGCATTCAACACAGCTGAACACTCTTTTCCCTTCTACCTCTCTGGCCACTCTTTCTCAAGTTTCTTTACTAGATTCTTTTCTACCAATACGCTGAATTCCTTAGCATTCTTCTCTCTTACTCTACTCCCTCTCTAGGTAGACTTTATATACTATTCTCTAAAATAATCTTCAGTCTTCAGTTACAGGCCTACAACTGTAGCCTAGACTCTTCTTCGGGATCTCAAACTTACTCCCAAGCAGCCAATAACTTGGGTTTACTTGCATGGATACAAGAATACTCTCAAAAAGAAGGCTGAGCTGGATTGTTGCCGTTGATTAGGTTGAAACCTAATCAACTGTTAACACTTCCCTGGAAGAGAGTCTAAACAGAAAAGGGGGGGGGATAAACAGTTGAAATGTGTAAAATGGAGAGTCACAGTATCATACAATGGCAGTAGCCATCCAAAATGGAGGAGGGGGGAGTCTTGGCTAAGCACACTGTACTCCCTGGCCTGCTATCCACATGGTGTGTGGAAATACCTGAAGCTCCCTTAGGAGACAGTGCTCAAGATCAACTCATACTGATTTCATAATTCAGCAAACAACCTTCTAAAACATTTGGCTTCCCATGCGGTGGGGCTGTTGCTGAAGGGGAATGTGAAGTCTGTGGAGGTTTATTTCTGTTTTTAAACTGAAAGATAGGAAAACAGAGCTGTATGCCAATTTAACACAAGTGGGTAATTGATAAAGCAGTCACTGAGAAATGGAACCTGGAGCAAAGGTAGAAGAACTGCTCTTTGAAGGAAGGTACCAACGAACAGCTATGTAAGATGTTGAGGTATCTGTTGCTCTTTTGGTTCCGCAACAAAGAAAATTCATAACAAGAAAATCGGAAGGCAGGCTTTTTGTAATAGGTTACCACTCTTGTGGCTTTAGCCAACAGGTCATTCAGGTAAAGATTACTGTCTAATGAGAAAATTAGACTGAATTTTACGTTTGCAAGATAGGAATTCTCTAAAGATATTTGTACATCAGTTGTGTAAAATAATAATTTTCTTTCGATAACCACTTTGAGTTGTGTGGAGCTTTGCTGCAGGTTCAGAGTACTCGCACATTAGGGACCATATACTTTGTGGTTCAGTCTGGATCCTGATTCTAACAAATCCATTTTTTAAAAACGCACTTTTAGAGAAAAATGTGGAAATCTAAATTGGGTATCAGATTATTATAGTTAATTCTTTTAAGTGATATAATGGCAGTGTCATTATGAAAGAAAATGTCCATGTATTTAGAGGTGGATGTGGAAATATGCAGGAGTAAAACAATGTGATGCCTGGGACTTGTTTTAAAATACTTCAGCAAAAAAAATAATAATAGTAATTAAAAAAAAATAAAGTACTTCAGCAAAGAAAAAGATGGATAAATAAAACAAATGTGACAAATCTTGATAACACTACTGAATCAGGGTGACGGTATCTGGTAGGAAGGAAGGTTGCTGAATAGTCTAACTTTCCTATACGTTAGGCAGTTTTCATAATAAAATTGTTTTAAGATTTTGTTCCCGAGTATAGGAAAACAAACAAACTTGCTAATAGAGTATCAACATACCACCAACTGGTCATCCAGGTCTTTTATTTAGGAAGGAAAAGGTCTATACAACAATGATGTCAGCACTACTCATGAGATATTCAAAAACTAATTTTTTAAAGGCAATCCATTATTGTTTTAGATCATCCCATTCTCCTCAAAACACAGGTTTCTTCTTAGAAGCCCCCCTTTCAAATTCAATAGCTTTTCCTTACCACCCCCAACCTAAAGCAATTTTGTAGGGGGCAAATGTAACAATGTGCTGGGAGATGAGGGCAAAAGCAGCCTTGGACATTGTATCACCTAACCAAAACAAAACTGCAAATTAGTTACATAAATACACATTGCTACAACTAATACAAGACTTTTTTTTTTAATCCTCGATAAATTATTAGGGAGACCTAGAGATAAGAAAGACAAGAAAAATAATTTATACATTATGACTATTATACAGATCAAAGAATTATGTCACTACCTTGAAAAACTCAGTATTGGCTAAATAAATTTTCATAAAGATCTCAACTTCCTTCCTTTGAAACATATTTAATATAAGAAAAAAAAAAAACCTCCAAAATAAAAATCAAATCTATACTGAGACCCTACACAGTCTCAATGCAAAAAGGCCTTACAGAATTAGGAGACAAGATTTATTTTAACCTATGTTACAATGTAACTAATTGATAAAGTAAAACTAACAGTGTTTTTTTTGTTTGTTTCACTAAATACAATCAACATTTATAATCTTAACAATTACTAAGGATCTTGACAGTCAATTCTACTTACCCCAAAGGTTTTGGTTTGTGCGTATCTAAGGAGTGCAACTGACATCTCTTGTTCTTTTTACTTTTTGGAATAGCATCTATCATGTCATTAAGTTTGGACCTAATCAAAAATAAATCATTAAAAGTTTGATTAATATTCATTTTTCTTCAGAATTTTCAAAATCTCTATTTACTACCTTTTAGTGCAAAAGTGTATTTCAGGTATTACAGACACATCACTTACCTTGAAAATTTCTCAACAAACAATTTCTAACCGAGAAGAATCCGTACACTTGTCTTCTCCCTTCCATTCCCAGTCTGTCAGTATGTTGAAAGAGACCTGTTCTATTCAATGTACTCATTCCCCCAGACTGCATCCGTCTCGTTCATCCCTGTATCTGCGCTGTATCTAGCAGTGTGCTTGACACTCAAATATTTTATGACTGACTGCTACCTCTCAGCGATCTTGCCCTGTTCAAACAATATCTAAATAAACATGATCCTTGATGAGGAACCATCAACAGAAATTTTACGCAAATACAGAAATGCCTACAGCTAATAGCCACACCCTACATCCAACCAATCAGCAAAGCCTATCAACTCTAACTTTTGAATTATCCAGAATTATATCATTTATCACCTCCACCATTACCATCCATGTCCAACTCGCTTCTCTAGCTTAGTCAAGTGCAATAGCTGACCTCCCAAATGGTCTCCTTGCTTCCCATCCTTTGCCTTTACGTTCTAGGCTTCACTCAGCAGCTGAAGTGATCTTTTCAAAACAAAAATCACATTGTTTTCCAATCAAAAACCCTCAAGCCTTTTCTCAGGAGAGTAAAAATTCTAACTCTCTACCACCACCTCTAAACAGAAAAGCCTAGGCTTTGGTTGTCAGACACCTTCTCACTTCCTATTTATATTCAGACTTTGGTGACCATCTCACATCTCACAGATTTAAATTATGTCCATGTGTTTGAGTGTGTGTGTAGTTTATACATAGTTCAAATACTACATATGTGCTGATGACACCAATTTTTATCTCTAGAGCAGACCTCTCTGAACTCCACTTGGATGCCAATTGGTATCTCAAACTTAACAGGTCCAAAAGTGAGCTCTACAAAATTGCTCCTCCCATTCTTATCCACCTCAGTAAATGGAAACCAATGGTCCTGTTCTTTAGATCCCAAATCTGAGAATCATCCTTGATGTCCTCCTGTATAGCCAATCTATCTAAAAATTCTACTGGCTCATTCCTCAAAATATACCCAGGATCCAACCATTTCTTATTACCTCTGTGACCACTACATTGGTCACCATCTCTTGCATGGATTATTATTATTTTTTTTAAAGATTTTTATTTATTCATTTGACAGACAGAGATCACAAGTAGGCAGAGAGGGAGGAAGAAGCAGGCTCCCTGCTGAGCAGAGAGCCCAATGCGGGGCTCGATCCCAGGACCCTGAGATCATGACCCGAGCCGAAGGCAGAGGCCTCAACCCACTGAGCCACCCAGGCGCCCCTCTTGCATGGATTATTAAATAGCTTTTGTTTCTTCCCCTTCCACCATCCTTCCACTTATTCTCAACACAGAGGTCAAAGAAAGCCAAACTTCAAGTCAGACCATGTCACTCCTCTGCTCAAAACATTCCCAAATCTTCCCATCTTACTCAGAGTTAAAAAAAAAACAAAAAAACCAATAACCAAAAACTCAGGATGGCACTACATAAGTAGGCCTTTTATTACTATTCTCTTCAATCACCTGGCTCAAGCCATAATGGCTTCCTTACTGTTCTTCAAACATGTCAGGAAAACTCCAAACTTTGAAACTTTACACTTGCTCCTCCTTCTGTGCCTTCCTGCAGATATGTACATGGTTTATTTACTCACTTCATTAAAGTCTACACTCAGTGTCATTTTATCATAGAAGCCTTCCCCAACCGTCCTCCATATTAATTCACCCAAACATTCTCATCTCTCTTATAACTTACCTGACAAATCACATATTTGCCTACTGCCTGCCTCTCTCCATATGAGCACAATATGTATAGTCACTGGCACACAGAAGATATTCAATAAAATTAATGGTTTTGGGGGCACCTTGGTAGCTCAGTGAGTTAAAGCCTCTGCCTTCGCTTGGGTCGTGATCGCAAGGTCCTGGGATCAAGCCCCCCACTGGGCTCTCTGCTCAGTGGGGAGCCTGCTTCTACCTCTCTCTGCCTGCTGCTCTGCCTACCTGTGATCTGTCAAATAAATAAATAAAATCTTTAAGAAAAATTAATGATTTTGGACTCAAGATTTGCCCCTACCAAATTTAGTAAAAGAGCCACCACTGTCTCAAAGTTTAAAATTTTTTAACAAAGTCATCTAACCCCTATTGATTATACTTACCCATGTACATAAAATAAGGTATAAAGCTTCTTTGCATCAGTCATGCAGCTTCGAGTTACAGATAGGACTCCCTTGGGCCCTACTGTCAGGGGTTCAAGTGCAGGATTTCCAGACTCTACAAGCTGGGAAAAGAGGCGCTCCACACTGCGACGACAACCAACACATGGGACAAGCTGAGAAAGTGCACTCAATACTTCACGTGATGTCACCACCATGGCAATACTTAGATCTTGCTGCTTAAGCATGCTATGTCGCTGAGAAAGAGGAAAAGAAAAATGAAGAACAGTCCTTAAGAAAGACATAAAATTTCTCTTCATTACTACTCTGGTTCCTGTCCTTGTGTAATGAGTACAGTATGGGCAGGGCTTGCCATTTCTATCTGACACTGAGTCAGAACAACAAGTCGGCCTTGCCCATGCTGTACTGAGTTTGCTCCACAAAGCCCTCTGTTCTAGCATCTAAGGTCTAAAAAACTGCTGAGGATGTCAGGGCTAAGCAGTTACGTGCCTCAGCATACAAAAAGAAGCCCTGCCTCTGGAAATTCAGTTTGTTCGGAGACGATTAACCTTAGTACACTCACTTGAAATAAAAATATTTTTAGAGCGCCTGGGTGGCTCAGTTAGTTAAGCAATTGCCTTCAGCTCAGGTCAAGATCACAGGGTCCTGGGATTGAGTCCCACAGAGGGCTCCCTGCTTAGCGGGGAGCTTGCTTCTCCCTTTCCTCCCTGCTATCTCTGTCGCTATCTCTGTTCTCTCTTGCAAACAAATACAATTTTCAAAAAAAATTTTCAAACAAAAAAGATGGAATGCAGCTTTGCCATGTCTTCCTCTCAATTTTTAACAAGAACACTATGTTTAGCTACTAGAATCAAGTTAGGATGGTGCTCATGCAAAGCAGCAATTCTCAACCTGGAGGTATGGACAGGTGTGTTACAGATTAGTGGCAGAGAAAAAGGCCTATCATACCTATGTAGAAGCCTGCAGTGAGTAACTAACAGGGTGGTACATATGAATGTTATCTGTTGGTTATGACAAGGTAGAAAAATGACTGAGAACCTCAGCTGTAGAGAAATGGGCAAAACTCTAGTAAATAACTTCTATCTGGATTGAGTTACAGTTATACTACAAATAGTGTTTCTAGCTTTACCAGAAAACATGGGTAAGATACTCCTAAGAATTTCCTCATATTTACCATTAATCTTTCATTCAAAGTTTTCTCCAAAAGCAGAAATAGAATTTTGAAGCACAGCAACAATCTACCTTCCATTATCTTGATTATATACAGGATTTTATAAGGTATCATACTGTTTAAAAATTAAATACAAATCATGAAGTTCACAGTACCAGGATTTTTTTTTTTTTTTTTAACTTGAACAAAACAACCACTACAGAAGAAAACCAACAAGTTCTCAATGAAAAGTTGTATACCCTATCTTTCAAAAACAGGGAAAGATGGCTTGGTGAAAGTAAAGCCATAGGGACATGTACAACACAACACCACCAAATTTCTTTCATATAACAAGTACATAAATATAGTAACAAGTACATAAATATGTAGCAATACTAAAAGAAAGCAATTTCAGTGCAATCTTAAGACCTAGAGAGCCCCAGATAAAATGATATTAATACTTAAAGCTAAAATTTTGAAATGACTCTTCAACACACACACACACACACACACGATTTAAAACATTAATTTTAAAAAATATTACCTGAATAAACTGCTTTAGTTGTGCACCATTATTCTGATGCCCATCGAGATTTAAAACATTGTCAGGGAATTCCATCACCATCTTAATATGCAAAAGAATGAAAATCAATTACTGTATCTTCTTTGAACACGTGCTACAAACTATTTTATACACTCCGAGGACAGAAATAGATCCCTAAAGCAGGATTAGTACATCCCAGTCCTGCCCCCTGTCAAAAGAAGCTAAGACAATCACCACCACCACCACCACCACCCACAAGTTTCTAAAGCCAGGAATGGTATAGTCATTAGAAGCAAGGACACTGAAGTCAGACAAACAAGAGTTCAAATCCCAGCTCCTCCACTTACAAGTATGTCATAAATCTGGTCAAGTTACTTAACCTGTTTGATTTTCAGCTTCCTCATTTGTAAAATGAGATTAAGTAATAATGTTTAATCTCTCTCACAAAGTAGACTGTAAAGATTAAATTACATTTAAAAATGTTTGTTGCAGTGGCCAATAATAATAAGTAATAAGTAAAACAGCCTGATATTTTACATTAAATATACATATTTTGAGTTATTCCTCTTAATTATTATGCAAATGGCCATACACATACAGATCTCACAACATATATGAAATACTCAGAACAATACCTGGCATATATTAAATGTTTGCTCTAATTAGGAACAAAAGGATACAGAGATATTTATTCAATTATCAAAATTCCCTACCAGAAGAAGAGGGATATAAAGCTTAAGGATATTTCTGCATATCAGATAATGGAGAATCACTAATTAGCACATGTCACTGATCTGTGACATCACTCATTTTAGAAAGTACCACAGTCACATACCACTAGGAAAAAGACTTTGTAACTGTTAGATGTCACCATATAAAAGAAACATCCCAGTTTCAGAGATGGTAAAATGTACAGGCAAAAAAAGTATGCCTTTCAAAACAATGAAATAAAGTAACACATTTATATCTTAACTAAAACATTGTTAAAGGTATTAAACATACTGTGCTAGGACAACTTCTATTTCCAGATGACAAGGACCACAAACTCCTACATACCCAAAGAGTGAAGTCATGATAAAGAGATATATTTGAGGCAAAAACAAAACACTAAAAATGCCCCAACCAGTTGAACATGATCTTAAAAAGATTCCTTCTTCAACAACCAGCACCACAAAAATCTGCTTTCTTAATAGACGTAACCATTCTTTTTCTTCCAGATTAGAAATGACAGCCCTAAAACATGCTTGTTCTAACAATACATGAAGGACTGAACAATAAAGCATAAGCAATAGATAGATCTTCTCTTGATCTGATATGAGGGGAATACAGGATATATGAAGTAGAGACAAAGGGATACCAAGAACTCAACAATCCAGGACACCACTGTATTTCACAGAACCAAAAGCTGCATTACAACATGATTCAAATGTTTGCATGTGGGTACTTTCTTACAGAAAAAGAAAATACATGATGTGTTAGATGTGGCCTATCTCTACAGAGTGAAAAGATAAGACTTTTTCCTTCATGTGTTCCTTCCTACCTTTCCCAAATTTATTACAATGCACATACATTGTTTGTTACCAAGGGGAAAAGTTAGTGTTCCTTGCTTCCAATTCTATGTTCATTATACCAAATTCAGAGACATGCTTCCATCTCAAGAGCTTTTATTGTTCTGGAAGTTTCTTCTTCCACACACATAGAATATTATGTCCAAATCTTATAGGTTCAAGGATCAATTACCAATTTTCAGGTTTACTGACTTCTCTCTAAGTCCTCCCTCTTACAGTCTTATTAGTATCTCCAAAGACTGGCAGTAGTAATAATAAAGACATTTAGTGTACTTCATATATACTGGGTGTTGTTCTAAGCAATTTCGTATGTTAACCACTAGTACTAAGCAAAATTGGTCACTGGTCTGCTTTAACAAGGTGTTTCTAAATGAACAAGTGAGGATGACAGAAGTAAGTGTGCAAAAAAATCTAATGATCCATACTGTCCACTGTACTTAATATTTAACAGAATCTACTCAAATTTTTTAAAAACTTAATAATCCCATTATTAGAAATCCTGGTCCATGAAAACGTATAAAACATAAAAGTAGTTAGCAATACTGTACAGTTAACCCACGTTTTTTGTCAGCACTACATGGTTTAAAATACAAAGAAACTGAACTGTCAAGTCAGAAAAAAGGTATAGGATAAACTTTTAAAGCCATACAAGACAACACTGCAGGTCAGTCCAAATCTACCACTTAAGCAACTAACACCTTGATTTGCATTCTCACTTGTTTGATACAAATGTACACCATTTTACTACATATCAATTGCCACCATAAAAAAATTAAGATAATTACCTGTATTATTTTAAGATCAAAACTACCAATTTAAGGAACATTCAAAGCATGCTTCTTATTTAACCAAATCAAGGTCTCTCCAGTCTGGTTTATAGGTAAAATCTTAAATTCTGACTCTGTATAAATGAAATTTTATTCTTATCAAATATGTTTTATTGTTTTAATAATTAAAGCAGAGATCAAAGAACAAATCTAACATACTGAGATCTAACGGCTGATGTTTAAAAATACATGGATAATACCTGCTTTAGGAATCTTTTTTTTTTTTTAAAGATTTTATTTATTTTATTTGACAGATGGAGATCACAAGAAGGCAGGAGGCAGGCAGAGAGAGAGAGAGAGAGAGAGAGAGAGAGAGGAGGAAGCAGGCTCCCTGCAGAGCAGCAAGCCCGATGCGGGGCTCGATCCCAGGACCCTGGGAACATGACCCGAGCTGAAGGCAGAGGCTTTAACCCACTGAGCCACCCAGGGGCCCTAGGAATCATTTCTAAAAGGTACAACAAAGGACAGGGTTAAGAATTTTTTTAAATCCTCATTTCAGATCATTTGATTTTCCCCTACCCAGCAGAGATAAATGTCAAGATTAAGTCTATTACTGTGTCATTCCTGGGTTTCACTGGCTTGTATAATACTAAATTTTCTCTTGTACTTACTCTATAGCACCCTGGTTACAAACTCTGCACTCACACTAAATTAGTCTGTTCTTACCTTTCAAACACTGAGGACAATGGCTTTTTACCTTGGTGTTTTCTGGACAGTCACTATATGCTCTTTAACACTGAGAGAGGACAATAAGAAAAAAGGAAAAAGGGAAGGCAAAGAGGAAAGTAGCACTATTTTTTCCCATTCTTTAAAACCACTTCCTTGACTTAATCTTCAGATTCTAGGTTACCTAAAGGAAGACAGTCATGAAAAGTATTTCAGGTGTGGTTTCACAGAGGAATCATTAGTGTTCTGCTTCATGATGAGGTTGCCTTTCCCTAGCTGGCCGAAAATAGAACCAGTAATTGTCCTGCAATTACTGCTTTATAAAGTTTATTGAATCCATTACCCACTTTCACTCTTAAATATCTGTCCTGGTTTCTCCTGACCACAAATAATCTGTTTTTAGCACATTCTCATAATCTCTAACCAACAATATTAAATTTGTATTTATTAAAAGTCATTGTCACTGTAGCTTTACTTTTTTACTTTATCCTCACAGCTATTTGTAACATCTATCACCTTTGGTAAAATCAATTAAATATTTAAGAGTTAAAAGAAAACATTAAGTACTAAATTTAAAAATGCTAAACACCTAATCCCCAAGTGAATATGCTACCATTTACTATCTTTTGATGTCTCCATTAAAACCCATTATCAGAGTCTCTAGTCCAGTTAGATCATTCGAATTATCAGGAGAGTAAACTGCTTCCAAGCAATATTATAGCAATGTGACACTATGTATCAAGAACTTTACAAAAGGCTCTTCTCCTTTGATCCAGCAACTGTACTTCCAAAGCCTGAGGAAAAAATTTTTAATGCATAGACTTATGCATTATTTATATTCTTGTAATATTATTCATAGTCAAAAGTAGAATCACCCCTATATCCACAAAGGAATAATGATTAAATTATGGATGTCACACAACAAATTATTACATGGCCAATAAAGCTACTTAAGAATGACAAGAACAAATGTTCTCAGTATTACATTTAGTGAAAAAAAGCCAGATATAAACTGTTACAGTAGACAATACATCTCAACTCTGCATCTAAGTGACTATGAGTAGAATTACAGCAAATGCTATCTCCTTAGGTTTCGCTGGGAAGTAGAAGTAAGGATAATTTTTTTCTTTGTTATATCATTATTTTTCAAGATTATTTTAAAAAGGGTTTAAATTTTAACTCAATTTTTAAAAAATACTACTTAAAAATTGCAATTCTCCAAAAATATCTCTAAAATAAAATCCATATTCTGCCTATTTGCTATTTTACAATTCCAGTAACACCAGAAAGCATTTTGGCCACACAGCATACCAGTTTCCTAAATATTCCACCAACTTACTTCTTTGGGATTTCCTCAAATACACCTATACTAGTTGTACTCAAGTACTCAAACCCATTTAATTACCAAATGAGTCTTAAACGTGGATTTAACATACCACATAAAAGAGGAGACTACTTCCTCCCATACAAGCTTCTCAATTTCATTTTACAAATCCAACCTAAAATCACCAGTAGAATTAAGGCTAGAGGGTTCAACTTTGTGTTACTAAAACGATACAACATTTATAATTGAACTGTGAAAGCTGTAACCAGACTTAACAAGAAGGCGCTAACAAGATTTTAAGGCTACATGAAATAAAGATCACACGTTTTTTCAACCCATTACCTACCAACCCTAAGAACAAAGGCCAGACCAAATGTTAACTTCAGGGATACACTGCCATCAAACCATTAGTGGACCAGTGCAGAGCATAAACTTCTGCTACAGATATCTTCCCTCCCTCTTCCCCAACAGGTGTGTGTTCTGCATTCTTCTGAGTAGTAATTAATAAAAAGTTCTGAAAGAAAGTTGTTTCCCTAAATATAAGACACTTTTGACAAGAAATTTCACTAAGCATTCAATGACTATGCACAAGTTCCAAGACAAAACAATAAATAGTCCCATTCATTCCTAGTGATAAAAACCCTTCTAAAGGAAAACTGCACCTTTTCCTAAATAAAATGCTATTTTGAGATATTTAAAATTAAATGACCCTAGATTTTACTGGCCTTGGTCACAAGTCTATAAAAAGAAAACTCAACCACCAAGTTCAGTCCAATCCCAATTTTCTGGAGAAGTAAGTACAATAATGTATCACAGTGCAAGGTTACATTTTTTTCCATGGAAAATTTTAGAAATCAGTATTGTTGTACATAGAGTATAAAAACAGCCACTGTTTTAAAGTGCTATATGACAGATGTGTCAATGCTGCACTCACAGGAAAGGTGGTTATGTGACCATAAGGAAGTGTCAGAAAGTGTCACTAAGTGTTTTTTAAAATGCTGTAAATATGCAAATTTATTTTGACGTTCCCTATGCTTTGATATTATACACTCATAAATAATCTTATGTCTAAACCCATTGGTTTTTAAACTTCAAAGGCATTCTGGGACAATAATCAAAGTTGATACCAAATTATGTGCTCTAGAAAAGTGTGTAAGAGGAAGAGAAGAAAGTAACAATGAACTCATATTAGGAGTTTTCAAATGGAGAAATGCATCATTTAATTTGATCAAAGTGCTAGTTTTTCTTTTTAACTTAAAATATAACTCCATTATACTTTTAATGTAAAAAATACACAAATCATAACCAAGGCATACAAACACTTCCTAATACATCAACACAAATTCTATTTACCTTTATGTCAGGCCAAATCATTTTTACCATGGGGAAAAAAAAATGCACTTTCTTTCCATGAAAAAAAAGATGTTTTCACATAAAAAGTTCTAACAAATTAAGTCACCAAATGGCTCTTCTACTCCTTTTAAAAGTAATGCAGCTCAATCAAGTCTTAATTGAGACTGGCAAACAGAAAGGCATAGAGTGGCAGCTCTACAATGACTTGCATTTTATATAAAATTTGAAAAAACTTCAACAGATATTTGCAAAAAAATATTCAAGAACAAAACAGAACTACCTCTGAAAAGCAATAAGGCAAACATAATATAATGAAGAGACTGAGTTACACCTATCAAAATAGGCAACGTATAACCCAAAGCTTCAGCATCATCAAAATGCAAATTTCAAGTTATTCAGAAAAGGTTCATTTCATTTCTTTAAGAAATAGTGGCAAGCAACTGCACTCATTTCCTGTTCAGATTCAATTCAAATTTCTGCCATTTCCTTTCAAAGGAAATAGTACAGCAACACAGGGCAGAGGGTCAGTAATGCTGTACTACCATCAACTCTAAAAAAGAAAACTACCCAGAAGTGGGTTTTGACACTCGAGATGAGCAATCAGCTTTTTAGAATGCTCTTCATTCAACAGTTTTGCTTTATTAAAAAAAAGAAGAAGAAAACGTTACCTGCAAACTAAAAAACAACTACTGCCAAGAAAGCCCATTTTGAAGAGTCACGGCCTACCAATACAGTCATTTCAGAGAGTTTTAATGTACTAGGCAATATGACACTATTTACAACGAAACCAAATCATTTTAGTGGAATCTTTACTGTGCGAGAGCATGTCACTCCGCCCTAAGTAATTAAGCTTCTGTAGTGAGCTACAGTATTGAGAGAAAAAATATACAGGTAGCAGTGCAGCTGCGACATTTCCAGATAATTAAGCTTCCCCGAGGGTAGGTGGATTCTGTAAAGGATATAGGCCCTAAACGCCCAAGATCCTTCAACCCCACGCCGAAGCGCGTGCTTTGGCAAAAGCAGCGCCTCACTGAGACACGGGGGAAAGGAAGAGGGTTCAAAAAGGAAGGAAAATCTGGCGAGAGGGGCTCGAAATGCTTACGGAGCGCTGGGCCAGGGGCCCGCAGAGGTTACCGTGCGACACACTGCAAAGGCGAGTTTGTGGGGCCTGCCGGAGAGAAGGCCTCGCCTAGGAGTTGCAACACACTCTTTCTCCAGTGCGCAGCGCTCGGCCTGGGGGAGGGGGAGGAGGGGAAACAGCTGCCAGGGGAGCGGCGAGCCCGGCCCGGCCCGGCCCGCTCACCGTGAGGGTGTCGTCTATGTAGAGGGGAATCTGCCTCCTCTCGAAGGGGAACTCCTCCTCCCCGTCCCTGCACACTGCCACCAGTCGCGCCATCGTCCCCGACGCTGCCGTTGCCACCGTCACCACCTCCTCCCAGCTGCCGCCGCCGCCGCTGCTGCTCCTGCCGCTGCCGCTGCCGCCTCCTCCCAGCTCCTGCCTGCAACAGCCAAACCCCGCGAGCGTAAGCACCCGCCGCCGCGCAGCACATTCGCCACGGGGGGGAGGGAGAGGAGCAGTAGGGCACGGGAGAGCCGGGCTGCGTTTCCCATCACCCGATTCCACACGCTCTCAGCCAATCAGCGCCGAGCAGCGCCGGGACCCGCCCCCTCGCGCCGCTCGCCCTCCCCAGCCCCCACCCCCGCCGGCCTCCAGTCAGGGTCCAAAGGAGAGGCGGAAGGGACCCGCTGGCCCCGGGGCTTCCCCAGCCCGTCACTGGAGTCCCAGCTCCAGGACCCCACCCACGGCCTCAGCTCCACAGCCCACCTCCAGTTTCCCGCCGCCGGGGAGCCCTCAACCCCCAGCTGACCCCTTATTCCCCTTTCTTGGCGCGCCCCGCCCAGTCAGTCCCCAGGGCTGCAGTTGCCCAGCGCGACCCCGCCCCTGGGAGGGGTCGACCCCGCCTCAGCTCTGCAGAGTCTGTGGAGGGAGGCTCAGACCCTTTCCTCACCCTTCTCGGAAGAGGCTCCTCGGTTCTGACCTTCACCGTTTTCGTGGTCGCCTCCCTGACCCCCACCTCTGCTCCCCGTTACCGGCTGACGAGGCCCGCGTCAGGGCCGGCCTGGGCGGGAGCGCGGCTCCGAATGCCGTTTCCTCTCCAGGTTCAGTCAGCCGCTCGCGCCACGGGGAGTGGGGGAGGGAGGGCGGGGGACGTGGGGAGGGTGGGGCAGGGAGGGGCCGAGAACTCCGGGCGGGGCCCCGCCTCCTCTCGCGAGACTGTAGACAGCCGCTCCCGGCTCGCCTCTTTCGAAACCCTGCTGGAGTGGTGGGGGTGTTTCCTTGGGTGTCTCGAATGCGTGATCGACCCCCTGCTCTGAGTCTAGCTACCCAAATAAACCCGAAATAGGGCTGCCAGGAGGAGTGAATAGGCCCGAACCTCTGTCCCTCTGCCGCGCGGGCCTGGGAACCGCTCTCCTGAGGGCGGAAAGGGTGCGGAGCCGAGCTGACTCCGGGCCCACCCGAGGGTCGAGGCCCTGGGAGGACTTCGGTAAGTGGGGAGGAGCTGAGGCGCTTTCCAGGTCAGTGGGAGCGGAAAGCGGGAGTGAGGGAAGGGGAGACGAGCGTCTGGAGGATGAGCGAGAAACTCCAGGCTTGGTTTCCACGTACTTGACGCCGCTTTCCCTGAACACCCTGATTCACCCGGAGCCTGCCGCATCACTGCTTCCTTGCCTGCGATTGCGTCAAGGTCCCGCCGAGGGAAACTACCGGAGTGCGGATGCTTTTGCGTTGTAGTTGCTACACTAGAGGCGGATGGAAGACTGTGTGAAGAGAGGCTAGTCCACGCACTGCCCAGAGAAACTTCTTGGGCCGGGTTAATATTAACTTAGGGACTCGGGACACGGATTTCCCTGGGCAAAGTACTGGGACGGGCCAGAGGCCCTTGTCCCTGACCCTCTCCTGAGCCGCAGAGCCGCTATGGAGGCAGTTCGTCTGCACTCTGCGTGCCACCGCGTACTCCTTTCCTACCTTGAAGGCTTTGGGAGGCCTGTTGTAAAGCCAAAACTGTTGTTGGGAAGTACTTTGCCTATGAAAGGCTTGATGATTTTAGGGATAAATCCATTTCCTGCTCTTACAACTAACTAATCCTGATGACAGATCTGTATATCCTGGTAAAATAGGCTAGAGCGGTGATACTGATCTGTAAAAAGAGTGTTCGTCATCACCTGAAATCTTAGACTCGCAACAACAAAAAACCCTACAGTGCATCTTTAGCCATGTTGACTTCTGACATTGTGTTGTCACTGTTAGGTTAGGTGACATAATAAACTGGAAGAGCCATTGTTCAGTCCCAAAGGTGTGATTATCCCGCAAGTACTTATTATTTGTGTCTTTTGGCCATGTTTGGAGAGCAGAACACGGGATCGTTAGCTTAGATCCAGAAGGCATGTAGGACGAGCATGCCGCATCTGACAGGTTAGACTACATAAACAAACTTTGGGCTTTTGAGAGAATCTTGTGCTTTATGTAAAAATACTCCTCTAAGAAAAAAAGAGTACTGTGGCTTTTAAGACCTAAAGGGCCTTTTTAAAATACTAAACTAATGTACCTACTTTATATCTTTTAAACTTTTTTTGGGTTGTGGTTGGTAAAGGACATTGAAAATGACAAGCTCAATATATAGGTGCTAATTTAAATAACTTTGGTTATTGAGTATGCACTGGGTACTAGGAAAGAACAGAGTTTTCTCCCTCCGGGATTTGAATCTTAAGTTAGAAAAGGTATGAAAACCCAGATAAAAAACATAATAGTACCACAGTAGTCTCTTTCCATCTGAGGTTACTTTCCCTGATTTGGATTTGTCTTTTATTAAGTAATCTCTACACCCCACATGGGGTTCAAACTCACAACTCTGGGATGAGGAGTTGTATGCTCTACCAACTAAGCCTACCAGGCACCCCTGGATTTGTCTTTTAAATTCACTGAGCATGCTGCTTCATGTCTTTGGACAACACATAGGTACTCAGTGAATACTCACTGTAAGGTTATAAAGGTGGGTAATTTGCTACGTAAGTTCCTAAGGAGGTAAGGTGATAGCCTGGGTGCTCTAAATATGATAAATATTCGAGGAGAAATGCTTAGAAAATTATTTCACTGGGAAACAATTTTTAGAGGTTTTAACTATGTTATCTTAGTTTTCGAGCAGGTACTCATCTTCACTATTGGTCTAGCTTCTACTAAAACCAGGACTGCTGCAGGAATTATTTCATGACTAAGCATCTGCCTTTAGAGAGCTTAACTCTAATCGACAGAATAAGTTATTACTACATAAAAAAGCCAGCTGTTGCCTGTTTTTAAATTTTGGTACAGGCATTGTGAGAGGCAATGTTGAAGGATTTGAAAGGCCAGGAGAACACAATCAACAGCAAAGGATATTTTGCTGGTACCTAGTAACACCTAGAGTGATGGAGAGATAATAAATTGTCAACAAAATACCTTTCTTTTTCTTATTAGATTCCCAGTGTGCGAGAGCCAGCCACAAGACTCAAGCATAAAAGAGATAGGACTATTTTCCAAGCAACCTACGTTTAAAAGAAATGAGTACCGATTTATGCCTTATGTTACTTCCTGTATTCATAGATTGTACACAAACTCCTAGGGAGCAAAATATGATTTTGTATAATCTATACATCATATTGGACAACAATGCTCAATAAAAATAAAATGTCCTCTTCTAAACACAAGCTATTGATACATATTGGTAGATAGCTCCAGTTTTTGTAAAGTTAAAGTCGTGGAAATGAGTCACTTCCTGGAGTCATGAGTAGGATAAAGTCATAGACCAAATTATATTCTTCCTTCTTTATCCCCTGCCCTTATCTGTCCTCAAAAACTGATAGTTGAGGGGTACCTGGCTGGCTCAGTCAGTGAAGCATGTGACTCTTGATCTCAGGATTATGAATCCGAGCCCCACTTTGGGTGTAGAGATGGCTTAAAATTTGTTTTAAAAAATTGATAACTGAAAAAGAAATTAGCCAATTAGAATACCTTTTGTTGTTTTCACTATGATAACCATGTTGTTTTGTGTGATAGTAAAATCAATAGCAGAATGTTATTTAAATTACCATGGTTGTCCAAATCTAGAATCTGTGAATTTGGATTTCTTTCCCATGAGCTGACAGTGGGAAGTTTTGTTGTGTCTGTTAAAAATAGATACATACTTTCCCCACTTAAAATTTTTCAAAGGGAGCACCTGGGTGGCTCAGTCAGTTGGGTGTCTGCCTTCAGCTTGGGTCATAGTCTCAGGTTCCTGGGATCGAGTCCCCTATCAGGCTCCCTGCTCAGTGGGGAGTCTGCTTCTCCCTCTCCCTACTGTTCTTTCTCTTTGCCAAATAAATAAATAAAATCTTCTAAAAATTTTTTTCAAAGGGAAAAAAAATTTAAGGGAAAATAATGCCTGTAAGTTAAAATGTGAATAAGCCCCTTGAAGGCAGGGACTTTGTCTTATTTTCTGTTGTTTCCCTAGCACCTATACCTGGTACATTGGAGCTCAGTAATCTATGTCGAATGATCTTTTCTGTAAACTAGAACCAAGTCAAAATTTTTAAACTAATTCTTCTGTTTTTATGAATGCTGTTTCTTTAGCTTTCTCTTACATGACTTTCATAACTGGAGGTAGAAAAAACAGAGAGTACACTTTGTTCCTTTATGATTCAGTATCCGTAATTGTGAGACATAAACTTGTTGAGAGAGATTTAAGATCTAGAAAAGATGAAGGAGCAGTTACCGAAAAGCAGCAGACCAGTTAGACAACATATTCATCCAGTCATCAAATAATTTAAATTACTTTTTTTAAATGAGAGAACAGTATGTTTAGATTCCTCAGCCCTCCTTTGAATGCTTTAAACAGATAGGTTGTGGGGTATTAATCACTCTGACATAGCAAGAGAACCAATCACCTTTCCTAGTCATGCTTAATTGATAGGTTATAATCTTAATGGTTAAATTTCAAAAATCTTTTTTTTTTTTTAAGATTTTATTTATTTATTTGACAGAGAGATCACAAGTAGGCAGAGAGGCAGTCAGAGAGAGAGGAGGAAGCAAATCCCCACTGAGTAGAGAGCCCGATGCGGGCCTCGATCCCAGGACCCGGGACCATGACCTGAGCTGAAGGCAGAGGCCTTAACCCACTGAGCCACCCAGGTGCCCAAATTTCAAAAATCTTTTTAATTGAAAATGGAATCTGATTTTTGTTTTTATAGCTGTATAACTGCTCAACATACTGATTTCTTTAGAGAGAAAATTCCTTTCAATAATAGATTGACTCCAAATATCATTGATTATAGTTGGCAAAAATGCCACATAAATACTAAATTAGCCATCATCAATGTAACAAATTGAAGTAAGCTAATTAGTGTAATAACATGACTCTATTTAACAATTTTGAGAATAAAACAAATGTTTAAGTTAGAGGCAACTGATTAAAACCACAAATCCAAAACTTAATGTTAGAGGAGGTGCTATCTACACAAGACAAATAATCCAGATTCCTTACCAAGTATAAAATTAACTTGAGCATTCTGACCCTTCACTATTTCTGCAAAGATCAGATTTTTTCTTGAAAATGGAACACAACAGAAAGGCAGATTTTAGGGGGGTTTTGCCCACTTTTTAAATTTATTTCTTAAGTAGGCACCATGCCCAGCATGGAGCCCAACGCCAGCCCAAACTCAAAACCCTGATACCGAGATCTGAGCCGAAATCAAGAGTAGGACCCTTAACCAACTGAGCCACCTCGGCACCCCTCTTTTTTGCCCACTTTAAACAATATACAGGGAACATTATAATTGGAAACTAAGGATTTTGTGGTTTTTAAATCTTAGATTTTGAACATCTGGTTCAAAGGTCTGCTTAGAACTTTTAAATGACTCAAATTCCCAGTAGGATATTAAATGTTAATATAGCCATCATTGTATTAAAGCAGCCTAGTACTTGACTTTCTCACATGTTCTCTTTCCCTTTAACATGGTAGATTAAATGAGGTATGTCTGATATGGTCCCTGCCTGCCCTCTAGCTTATTACCCACCCTCTACCTTTTTCTGAGCTCCAGCCTTGAGTACCAAGATGTGCAATTTTCCTTCTCAACTCAGGACCTTTGCTGAAGGATTCATTCTACCTAGAATGCTGTTTACCCCTTCTCTTAACACATTTTAACTCCTTATCCTATCCATCAGTTCTATCTAAAAACAGAACAAAACAAAAACAAAAACCATCCATGGGTGTGTGTATCTGGGTGGCTCAGTCGGTTGAGGCTCACTCTTGATCTCGGCTCAAGTCTTGATCTGAAAGTCCGACTTTGAGCCCCATGTTGCGCTTCCCTCCCACTGACCTGTGCTGGGTGTGGAGCCTACCTTAAAAGAAAAAAAAAAATAATCATTTGAGGGGAAAACTTTGACTCTACTAGATCAGCTCTTGGTTTGACACTCTTGATAACCTGTACTTAATGACAACACAGTTTATAATGGTTGTTCGGTGTCTGTTTCCCCACTGGATTACAAGCTCCAAGGTATCAGGAAACCTGCTTATTCGTAGCAGAGTTGGCTAAAAAAATTACTAGTCTCGAAGTAGAACTATTGTCTTATAATTACTAGGCATGTCAACTATATCGTACAATTCAGTCCATTCTTTGGAGCATTTGTTTTCTGACTTTATAATATGTATTTGATGATATATCAGACAGGGGTGTCTGGGTGGCTCAGTTGGTAGAGTGTCTGCCTTTGGTTTGGGTCATTATCCCAGGGTTTGGGATCAAGCCCTGCCTCAGGCTTCCTGCTCAGCAGGAGGCCTGCTTCTCCCTCTCCTTCTGCTTGCTGTTCCCCCTGCTTGTGCTCTAATAAATAAAATCTTTAAAAAAATAAAAAATTAAGAAGTTGACAATTTCGTGATCACACTGAGATGTTTTAATGTAAACTTTATTATAGAAGTCATACAATAAAAAAAATACAGAATGGTTTGTGATCTAAGATGGAGAGTGAATCTCCTCCTTCCCACCACCCTCTAATCTTTCAGTGTCATGACTACAGTTTCTTTAAAATTATATGGTGTTACGATACATTATAACAGTAAGCATCACTACTATTATGGAGGATTGAAACTCAATTCTATAATATGTTTTAAAAAACTGGGTTGCCAAAAGCCCATTTTCTTCACATTTAATATTCTCCCTCATTAAAGTAATATTTTTGTAACACAGGTACTTTGTACCCACATTGGTCACCAAAATTTTATAGTCTTATCTTGCAAGTGTAACACATATATAATTGAACAGTTAGTGAACATATAGAGATTGAGCACAATTAAGGCCCACAAGGTACTGCTGTGTAATGTATCTACTAACAGGTTGATCAAACCAGTAGTTATATTTGACAGCAAGAAAAAAATTAACTGGTTTCTGTTCATAGCTGTGATTAAACAAAGACTGGGTTCCTTTCTTTCAGCTTCAGAGACTAGAGATTCTGAATGCTTTTTATTTGTGGCAGACAACTGGATTGGTTTCCAAGAACATGGTACTATAGCCCCTTTAATTAGGAATTTGGCAAAACTCAAAATTATGTCACACAGTAATAAACTACTAAGAAGTATCAGGCTAGAAGCAATTATCCAAATACAAAAAGCTAAATTGGCCATTCTCCGAGATACTACTTCTACATTTACCTGAACTATGTAAAGAGATATGAAGAGGCTAATAGCTGTCAGCAGAATGTGGTATGTTCCTTTTACCCAGTCTTTGACATGTGATCTTTTTTTAAGCATATATGACCCTGTTTGCACACCAGCCATATGAATTGCCACATACCCCAAGGTAGAGATTATTCCTTCTCGGTTGGCATTTAATAAACCAATCCTTGTGCCACTGCCATCAGTGCCATACAAAATTAACCTTTTCAGTGGGGTAAAGTCAAGGGCTAGTTGGTAGAACACAATAATGCTAATGGCCACAATCCAGGATTTATTTAGAGGAAAAATAATTAAAAGCAGTGATGTTAACAGTTTCACAACTATTAAGGTAAAAAAAAAGTTCCAGTGAACTCCATACTCAGTTAAATGTTCCTGATAGCCTATGGATTTTATAATGACTAATCGTCCGACTCCTAGGAAGACTAGTGGCCAAACAGAGTACAGTGACTTTGTAAGATAATAAAATCTGGACACGTCAGTGTATTTTCTCCTAACCTCTGGACAAACCATTGCAGTCCCAAAAATAAAACCTCCTACTCCAAAATCCATTGCTCCTGTCCCATAGAGCTCAGTTTTGGCAAATCTTCTGGGAAAAATTGGGAAGTCCACAGCCAAAATGGCAATAGCAGTAAATGCACTGTTAATTACACGGAAACAAGAGATGGCTGGAACGTATTCTGATTCTAGACCAATTTTCAAGAATTTTTCAAGTATTTTCTGGACAGGCATTCTGGCACAGCAAGTTCTCCTGCGGTATATTTGATAGAATAGCCCTGCCCCAAGGATAATTACAGCAAGGTGCTCAAGGAGGACAAATGAAGACAAAATGGTCAAAGTGGCCACCAAGGGAACTATTAGGAAAACAAAGTCAGTGAAGAATCTAGTTCTCCAGGTATGTGAAGAACACAAGTGCTGTGAGAGAATGATCAGGAGCCCTCTGCACAGGATACAGAATGCAGGTAAGCATAGGCCCTGGGTGACTTCCAGCAGGCTGGTTCCATTGTGGTTACTGACAAAAGCTTCCTTCATCTGCTTTTGAGACATTTTTTCTTCTTCCTGTGAAAATAAGAGCAAAGGGATGCACTGGAAAAGCAATGTTCTTCTGGAATAGGCATATATATGTAGAGGACTTGATTTTACTTTTTTTAAAGATTTATTAGCACGTACGTGTGTGCAAGTAGGAGCAGAGGGAGAGAGAAACTTAAGCACACTCCTCAGTAAGCTCAGAGCCCGACAGGAGGCTCGACTTCAAGATCCTGAGATCATGACCTGAGCTGAAACCAAGAGTCTGGTGCTTAAACACCTGCCCCACTCAGGGGCCCGATTTTACTTTTATTCCTAGATTTCAGAGCAGAACTTTAGGCCTAATGATTTCAAATCAGGGCAGGAACTAGAATTTGTGATTCCCCTTCCAAGGATTGTGGGAAGAAGCCCAACACCTCAGGGTAAGAATGTCAGGGCACCTCGGTGGCACATTCGGTTACACATTCGACTCTTGGTTTCAATTCATGTCCTGCTGAGATTAAGCCCCACCACTGGCTCTGTGCTCAACCCAGAGTCTGAAATTCTCTCTCCCTCTCCAACTAGTGCTCTCACTCTCTCAAGTAAATAAATACATCTTTAAAAAAAGAAAAAGTAAAAAGGAGGGGCCCCTGGGTAGCTTAGTTGGTTAAGCATCTGCCTGGGGCTCTCTGCTTAGCAGGGAGTCTGCTTCTCTCTCTGTGCTCTCAGGTAAATAAATAAAATCTTGGGGCTCCTGGGTGGCTCAGTGGGTTAAAGCCTCTGCCTTCGACTCAGGTCATGATCCCAGGGTCCTGGTCATTGGGCTCTCTGCTCAGCGGGGAGCCTGCTTCCTCCTCTCTCTGCCTGCCTCTCTGCCTACTTGTGATCTCTGTCAAATAAATAAAATCTTCAAAATAAATAAATAAAATCTTTTTAAAGGAATGTCATGCCAATAGTATGAAATTATTGGTTAATGAGCTGTAGCTATTCTCTATATAAGGCAGACTCACAAAGAAAGTTACTTTGGGATATAAATCCTGAAAATGGAATCAGAGTCAGAAACGAATTTCTATTACAAACATGTAATATGCTATTAAAATTTTGTAATGCAAACAAAACTAATGACTTCAAGTCAAATCAGAAGAGGACAGGGAGAAAGAAGATACTTAAGTACACGCTGGAGTTGAAGACCTTGGTTTGTGTGAAAAGCCTCTCCGAACCCATTGCCTCCAGTACAAAATACTAGACCTCCAGTGACATCCTGAGCCCCGGGCTGCTCCCTACCTCATTCACAGTCATGCTTTCAGGTTAGGGTGGAGATGGGTAGAGTGGATGCTAATCCTCGGAAAGGGGGCGAACGTCCAGGAAAGGCCTGGATGTAGAGCACACGCTAGTATTCGTGGTTTCAAAGAGCTGTAAAACACCTCTCTCATATTTCGAAGTCCTTAAAGGGGCACACAGCAAGAACACGTTTGTTGACTAAACCAGAACCATGGAGAACAAATGGATGCATGCGTGCCTGACGACCTGTCTGAGCCAGCGATAACTTCACAGGGTAACAAACCGATCAGAATCGTCTGGCTTTTAGAAATAAAGGAGTCTTTTTCCTGACGGACACGCGCCACGGCCGCGCCGTCCCTTACACCTCACGTGCCTTCGATGTTCCGGCGCCCCGGTGGCCGGCCGTCTACTTGGGCCGGGCTGCACGACTCCCACCGCAGCCGCAGAGCCAGGCCGGAGCAACCCGCTTCCGCCTCCCGAGCCGCGCTTCCGGCCGACGTGAGGCAGACTGCGCTTCCGGGCCGGCGGATTCGGCGCACGCGCGCACCCCTGCCAGGACCCGATCCCGTTTACCAAACGCTTAGGCTCCGCGCGCCAATTCTTGCCTGTGGTGGGCTTGCTGCGCCCAGGTCCGTCAGAGCAGCCCGGAGCAGACGTGTCACGCGCTTCACCGCGGCCGCTCGAACCTCACGATGAGTCTCTCAAGAGTGGTGGGGTCAGGGGACCCGGCTCAGTGTTCGACCACGGCGTCCTCTACCGAAGGACCCCAGACCCAGTGAGACTCTGGAGGCCCCGCCTCCCGCGCCTCTCCAACGGGAATACGGGAGGCCAGCGTCTCAACCCCATCTTACCCCAGGTTCTCGAAATACTTTGCCCCAGCTGCAGCCCCTAATTGCGACCCCGGCATCCAGAGCGGGCCACGTGCGCCCGGAGCCCAGTGCGCGCCCCGCCCCGGGGGGAGGAGCCGGCTGGCTCCCGGCCACTGGGCCCGAGCGGCGGCGGGCCGGTGCGCTCTGGCTGTCCCGGCTTCCTCTCCTCCCCGGTTCGCTCCCGCCCTCTCTTCTTCCCTCCCCTCCCCGGGCTCTTCCCGCCGTCTCTCCCAGCCTGCCTTTCCAGTCGCGCCTGGCGAGGGCCGCGCACTCGGCGGCTCGGGCCGTGGGACTGGTGAGTGTCACCCGCAGCCCAAGTCCGAAGCGCTTCTCGAGCCCGAAAGGGCGAGGAGGCCGATCTGCCCCCGGAGCGCTGAGGAACGGGGGGCATTTTCCTCTCCTTTTTCCAAAGAGCCTTTGCCTACCCTTTCTCATTTCCTTTTTGACTGTCTCGTATCTCAGCAGCAAGCTCTTGGTCCTTGCCTAGAAAAAGAAACTTTCAGGGTCCCCATTCCACCTCTCCACCTTGGTGGCAGGCGGTGGTCCGGGGTCGGGAAAAGGTTTCAGCTGGGAATCTGAGTCCCATCTCCTGCCCTTATTTTCTCACTCCTAGGGACCGGGGAAGGGGCTGCTGGCCCGGATAAGCGTCAGGGCAGCCGCGCCCTTGGCTGGGGTCACATCCACCTTCCTGGGAAGGACACACTCTCCCCGTACCAGGTGCTTCCGGAGCGGCATCCCAGCTCGAGTCCCAGCGGGCACCTCGTCCAAAGAGGGAGTCCTGGTTCCCGCTGGGAACCCGGGGGCGAGTCCAGCTGGGTTCCCGGGACCCTTACCCAGCTCTTCTCACTCGCCCTCCCACTGTCCTCCAAGCCGAGGACGAACTGGTTGGGGAGGAGGAGGAAGAGCTAGTGATCAGGTTGCCTCTTGCCCTGACTCGGAGTTTCATCTGCATGTTACCATCTCCTTTCTGCCCACAGTGGTCACACCCTTTCCAGAAATTCTTGGTTGGTAACCGCGAAGCTGGGAGAACTGGAGAAAACCGCTCTAATCTGACTTGATTCTGGCTGGGTACGGAGACTGCATCATCAAAACCAACATTTGCAAAGCGTTCTCTGAGGTACTAGCCCAATTGATCCTTACCTCAGTATTCTGAGGTGTAGGTATTAGTATTCCTTTTTGCAAACGAGTAAACGGAATAAGGCTTAGAGAGCTCTTGTGATCTGTCTTGGAGGAGTTGTGGGCTTTGATTTCTAACTCCACAACCTATTTTACTCCCCCTAATCCACTCTTTTAAAATGAGCTTCAAGTTGAGGGAGCTTTGTTCTCCTTGACTCTCTGGTTGCCCTCTCCATAGCTGTCCCTTATATAGTCATGTCCCCATATGGTCAATGTCCAAGGTGAATATGCCCAACACAT
Organism: Lontra canadensis; assembly: GCF_010015895.1. Classification (NCBI taxonomy): domain Eukaryota; kingdom Metazoa; phylum Chordata; class Mammalia; order Carnivora; family Mustelidae; genus Lontra; species Lontra canadensis. The sequence continues at coordinate 287,592 of NW_022631037.1, forward strand.
TCCTGATGCTCTTCTCTGCCCTTTTTTCCAGCTTGTATGAAGTCCCTATCCCTGAAGTCTTTGACATGCTAGATATATTCAGAGCCTCAAACAAGTCTCTGCCAGGGTCAGTCCATTACAGACACCCCTCATCCTCATCCCTCCTTGCCAGGGAGGTGTAATGCCTGGGAAATTCTAAGTCTTAGGGTCTCTTAACAGGTTTTCAGAGATTGGCCTCTGTATAGCCTCACAATACCCCCTTCTCAGATTTTCCTCCTCTGAAATCTTTGCATTTTTAAAGTTGACACTGGACTGTTCTACCTGATTAGTGTCCCCAAATGGATTATCCATCCTCTGTAGTCCTTACAAGTAATAACAATATTCCCCCTCTGACTGAATTTCAAATTTATACTCCATGACATCATTGACCTTCACAACTACTCCTTGGGTGGTAGATTTTACTACCTCCATTTTCAAGATGAAGGATGAAGGTGGGCCAGGAAGGTGATCAGTGGCTTTCCTGTGAATGAGCTATGATTTTGCTCCCACACAACTGCTTTCCTAGAGCATCAAGAATTGACTTCAGCTTCCCTGGTCTATCAATTACTCGCTATACAAAAATAGGATCTTTCTGTTTACTGGAGAGGGTAGGGCATGAGACTTCTCTGTCTCCCAGTGTCTCCATCCTCCACAGCATTGATTCAGAACATATGCAGCCCCACCCCAAACCTCTGTAGTAAAACTGGCCCTGAAGAGCCTGGGGAGCCCCTGGAGGCTCTCATAAAAGTTTCCCCTGTTCCCTAATTGTCAGGGGATAGGACAGACTTTCCCTCTCTGCCCGGGCTCGCCTTGATTCTTGTTTTGGTTCCCCTTGCTTGGTGGGAGGAGCATGAGTGAGTCACCCTGAAGAAATCCTCACTCGTGTTTGGCCCTTGTCTTCTCTCTCATGTCATAGGCTCTGAGGTGACTCATCTCAGATTCCTCCAGAACTGAGCCTTTTGCTGGACCTATGTTCCAACCTGTGCCTCCATGACCAGGTGGCTAGCACTCCTCGTGCCTATGACCCAGAACCCTGGCTGACCACACTGAGGCAGGATGCTCCAACAGGTAAAACCTCACCCTTAGGTAACCTAGGCCCTGAAGCATCTAAGGCACTTCCCATCTGTCAGTTAGGTGGCTGAATGACGTTTCTACTTACCCTGACCTGGAAGGAAGGGAAAGATCCCTTAAAGGTCTTTCTTCTTCTCATTCTTGACCTAGTCACTCCGTTGCCTTTCACCTGTCATTGAGAGGCTTTTCTTGATACCTAATTTGAATCTCTCTTATTGTGGTCTTTAGCCCTTTTTTCTGGGATGAGTAAGATGGGACGGGTAAGATGGAATGGGGAGGGCTCTCCTTGGAGTACTTTGGTGACTTCACAAGCCTGAACCAAGGAGGGAGTCCTGAGAGATGTCCCTGCCAGCCTGAACTGTTGAGATACAGTGAAGGCCTGAGGCTTCCAAGAGGAGGTATTCTTTGAAGCTGAACCTTAAAGAATATGTAGGAATTAGCTAGGTGGAGAAGGGAAGTAAGCAGTCCAAGCAGAGGTGTCAGTGCAAAATGTGGGTGAAGATACCTGCATGGAAATACAGGAGTCTGATGAATGGATCATGAAGCGCATGGTGAGGGGTTGCTATTGTGGCCCTTACGCCAGGCCTCTGCCTCTCAAAAAATTCTACTGTGGCCCCAGGCCTTCAGGAGTCCAAATCACCCATCTCCTATCCGTATCATCCTTCTCATGCAGCTCTCGCTCCAAAGAGAATGCCAGTAGATAGATATTTGCTGCATTTTTATTTACAAAATGTGGCCAGGCACTGGGCTGAGGCAGATGTCTAAGGTGATACCTGCTCTCCAGAAGCTCACAGACTAGGTAAGTGCCTAAGACTTATTAGGATGACCAGGTGGAAAGCCAGCCAGCCTCAAGCCAGCCCTGGTAGACACTACTGCTTGATCATCTTCCAGACTTTTGTCTTATGAAATGAGCTTGAGACTGAGGAGAAGCTGGCAGGACAATTGTCTGCTCTGGGCTTTTTTGTGTTTAACTTTTTTTTTTTTTTCTTATTAAAAAAGCAGTAATGTTCATCATAACCATACTGGCAGCTGCTCTGTGTTGAGCCCCACCTAAGTAGTAGGTACTAGTCTAAGCATTTTACGTGAATAATTTTGTTTAGTCCTCAGGTAAGTTACAGTGTTACATGTATAGAGCTACTATATCCCCATTTTGGAGATAAAGGTCAGAGAGGTTATGTGACTTATTCAAGGTCACATTCACCATAAGCAATGTGGAAAATATAAGCACCGAGAACATTAAAATTATCTGTAAGTATACTACCCAGAGATAACATTTTAGAAAATATCCTTTTTTCCCCTAAGTATATATTTTTAAAATGTTTGAAGCTATCATACTTTTTTGTAACCTGCTTTATTCCTTTGTAAGGATATACTATAAATTGTCCACCATTAGGACATGTGAGTTGTTTTCAATTTTTTTACCATTATAGATAGCTCAATATATACTGAATATTCCTATGGCCTTTACATAGCATCATTTTCTAAAAGAATTGCAGGCTAAAGAGGTGTGTGCTTTTTAGGCCTTGATATATCATTGCCTAATTAAAGAAGAGCTGTTTTTAAAAGAATAATAATAGCTAACTTTGGATGCATATATCAGGTACCTTCTCTAAATACTTGATGTGCTTATTAGGGTCTGACGTAGGTGCTATCAGCATTCCCATTTTATAGATGAGAAAAACTGAAGCACAGAGAGCTTAATAATTTATATAACATTATGCAACTAGTAAGTGGTAGAATCAGAATTCAGATACAGAAAATCTAGCTTTAAGGTCTAGGCTCTTGACTGTTATACTCAGCTACCTAATTGGTTGGATCAGAGCTGATTTTAAAATATGGCTTGGCTTGTGATCCCCCCGGCTCCATCCCCAGAATAGAGTGATTTGCATGGTTCCAACCATGGTCTAACCTCAGCATTTATCCTGGAGGCCAAGAGCCTGCCTTTTGAATTATGGTGGACCTACATTCAGAGAACAGGCAACATCTTTAGAAAGAAACTTGTTGCTGGGCCTCTCAAATGACACTTCCCACCTTGGGAACTTCGAACTTTTCAGATTCACTAATCTCATTGAAACCTACACAGTCGTATTATGGATTCACTTCTCCAAAAGCAGATTTCAGCCGGGTACTACTTTCTTCCACTCCCCACCCCATCTTCACTGCAGTCTCCAGAGAGATAAGAGGAAAAATGAGAAATATGAAAAAAAGAAACATGTGGAAAGTGTTGGCATCAAGGATCGGAAAGGGCGAAAGAGAAACAGCCTTTTCCCCTTGGTGCCTATTCTTAACCTCATCCAACTTCCAAGTCAGGCTCCCTGTCAGGTGGACCCAGGGCAGAGGAAGCTAACTAAATAGCCAGGCTAAATTTAAGCCGAGAGAGCCAGGTGATGAAGGCATGGGGCTACCTCACAGCTAGTTTTTCATCAAATGGTAAATGTTCTCTTTCAAAAAACGCCCAAACCATGGTTCTTTCCTGGGGGAAGGGTGGTTTGTGATCCCCTATAGCAGTCCCCCACCTTGGTCCTCAGTCCTACCAGGCCCAGTAAGGCTGGTGGCTGGCAAGTCTGGAAGCTGGCACTCATTCAGAGGAGAGGGGATAGCATTTTTTCGTTTACTGAGTACACAATGTGCCAGGCACTAAGTGCTTTAGGTGTCTCTTTATTTTTCTGTCCCGTAGCCCTGCAAACTGGTTTTATTTTCCTTTATTTACAAATAAAGAAGCTGTGGCTCAGAGAAGTTAAGTAATTTAACCAGGCTCGCAGTCAGTATGTGGCAGAACTGAAATTTTAATCTAACCAGATTATGGTAGTAGAAGCCTGTTCTCTTTCTTCAGGCCCTCACCCCTATATTACTGCCAGCTGGTCTCAGTCCCAGCTTTCATAGCCCTCTTCTCATGGCTTCTCAGGTTAATGGTCACAGTTCAGGCTTTGGTGCCCAAGGTGGGGAGTCTCTCAGAGAAGACCTGCAGGAGTTCCTGAGCGGGGAAGCCCCGCTGCACCAGCTAGATGACCTCACCAAGGTGAATCCTGTGACACTGGAGACAGGTATGGGCCTCCCTCTCCTCGACAATGCCGTCTCCAAAGCAGCCCTTGGTGGTTGCCGGGCTCAGTTGGTGGAGCGTGCCGCTCTTGATCTTGGGCCTGTGGGTTTGAGCCTCGTGTTGGGTGTAGAGATTACTTAAAAATAAAATCTTAAAAAAGGTGCCGTCTCTAAGAGCGTGGAGATGATGTGGGTAGTCCGCACAGCTTTCCCTGGCCAAACCAAGGCAGGCAGGACCTCGAGCCAGATAGGCTGCTCCAGACCTCTGCCTGGCAGCTGCACACAGACTCCCCAGGGCAGACTTTGCTCCAGATTTGGGGCTCATCTTAATTAGATCTTGTACCTATTCATCAGGGAGCTGCTGGGATCTAAAGGCACTTGGCTAATTGCTAGTAGCACTGTTAGGCCAGTGTTTGTGTGGGCAGTTGTGTCTATATTTGAGCCAGAGTTTGCTAAAGGTGCCTCTGCCTCAGTCTTGAGGTGTTTGCAGGCTCGGTACGCAGCAGACACGTTCTACACCAATGCTGGCTGCACCCTGGTCGCTCTGAACCCCTTCAAGCCCGTCCCTCAGCTCTACTCACCAGCACTGATGAGAGAGTACCACGCTGCTCCTCAGCCCCAGGTAAGACTCAGCCACATCCTGGGCCTCAGGGTTCCGCCATATCCCCTAGGCCTCCTTGCAGCTTCCCCATCATTACCCATCTATTCACCAGCCATGCGGTCATTCAGAGTCTGCTGGTGCCACGGCCCTGCCCACCAAGGGATTGAAGAATTCTGGATACAGGACAGGTGCAAAATGAGATATAAATAAATATTTGTTTAACTGAGTTTGGAACCTAAAATAAAAAGATAGGATAACGGATTTTTTTTTTTCTCGTTTGTGATGTTGTTAATAGGGACGGATTTATGAAGGTATATTTGTGTATTTAATGAACCTTTTTTGGGGGGGAGAATAAAATTATGTATAATAAGGAGGGCCCTAGAAAATTCAGCACTTGTTCCTCTCCTCCAAGAGGAATGAGAGGAATAACTTCTGGTGGGGTTGGAGTCGGAGCAGGCAGCAAATAAGCTAGCTGGTGTTTAAGTGCATGATGTCCTCAGAGAGAGGGAAGAGCAAACTTGCTGGCAGGAAGGGTGCTGTCAGGGAGAGAGACAGCAGATGAGATGGAAGATGAGACAATCCAGGGCTGCTGGCAAAGGGTCTGAGGCAGCACAGCAGGTGGAATATATCCACGGTGCTGCTCCCCCAGGGGTGGAGGGACTGACTGGAGCCCACCATGGGGATAATTACTCTGGAAGCTGGGGGAGTCAAGTTCAGAAAGGTGAAACAAGACAGAGGGAGAACAGGGGCACCTGGGTGGCTCAGTGGGTTAAAGCCTCTGCCTTTGGCTCAGGTCATGATCCCAGGGTCCTGGGATCCAGCCCTGCATCGGGCTCTCTGCTCAGCGGGGAGCTTGCTTCCTCCTCTCTCTCTGCCTGACTCTCTGCCTACTTGTGATCTCTGTCCATCCAATAAATAAGTAAAATCTTCAAAAAGAAAAAAAAAAAGATATAGGGAGAACAGTTGGAGGCTTTTAACAGTTCAGGGAAGAGGAGGCTGGGGCAGAGGCAGGTGCAGAGAGGGAAGGCTCTGTCACTATCCACAGCAGTGCCTTCTCTCCAGGAATCTGTGGGTAGATGATGATTGCTGGGTGGGCCATGCTGGGCTGGCTAGGCATTGTGCAGATGGCCTGGCCCCCCAGAAGCTCATGCATGGTTAAGTGTCTAAGTCTTCCCTGAGAGCCCATATCTCACTGAGAGCCTCTTCAAAGGCAAAAGCCATGTCATGGTTTCCTGTTTCCCCAGTGCCCAGTTTAATGCCTAGCACATTGAGGATAATTAGTATTTGTAGATGGAAAGAAGAATAGTGGCCTTGAAATTCAAGACACATGGTTACAATTACTTGCTGAGTGGCCTTGGGAAGGTTATTTAACACCTCCAAACCTCGGATTTCTCGTCCATAAAATAGGATTAGCTATCCAACTAATGGATAGGTTTTTTAGGCAGTAACTTGTAGGAAAGTTCTTTGCATGCTGTAGAGTACAGTAACATAAAATAATAAGCAGCAGAATAAAACTAAAGGTAAGATAAAATGGGAGGACGAAGTGTTAAGGTTATAGACTGGTCAAGGCCAGCGCTGCTTCCATACTAAGAGAAGGTGAGTGGATACAGCCATCGTAGGGGTCCCACAGTTGGGTCAAACACTGTTATATCCAAGAGATTTTTCTAGAGGAAACCTCCTGGCGCTGCTGTTGGCAGCCTCCCCTCTCAGCCGTCATTTGATCAACCACTCCTTGGAGACAGGCGTTCCCTTATGTGACCTCTCCCCCCTTGATGTTTTAGAAACTGAAGCCCCACATCTTCACTGTGGGTGAACAGACCTACAGGAATGTCAAGAGCCTGATTGAGCCAGTCAACCAATCTATCATTGTCAGCGGAGAGAGTGGTGCTGGAAAGGTAGGAGGGCCTCTTTCTTACCCTGTCAACTTTTTGACTGGTGGGGTGGGCAGAGAAGAAGGAGGTCATTCCTTGTGGAGTCGTTTGCTGCCTAGTCATTCCCAGATAGGCTGACTAAAGCAGGGACTCAGCATGCAGTGGTAAGCAAGCGCTGGGCAGGAAGTCAAGACACAGCGTTTTAGTCCAGGCTCTTCCACGTAACCCTGGGTGAGATACTTTTTCTCTCAGTCTTCATTTTTCTCCTCAAAGGTCTGAGCTCTGACACCACTGGAAACAAAAGTCAGCTGTTGGGGATTCCAGAATATGGTTAAGAGGTTCTGCAAACCTCAGTTCTTTGATTTGTAACATGACAGGGATAGAACCAACTTGAAAATCATGGGACTCCTACGAGAGTTAAATGGACCAGTGCACATAGGCACTTGGTGGCACACTTGGCATGTGGCAGCACTCTAGAAGTACCTGGGGTTACTGGTGGGAAAAGGTTTAATGGAGTAGTCCACCCACTACATGGGTTGGCCATGATGGCAAGGACAGTGCATTGGGCCGGCTGTGGGGAAGGACAGAATCATTTGATGCAGTCATGTGGCTCCCTGGGTGCCCAAACCACAACAGGTGAGACAGAATGCTACACAGGGCTGGTTCAGGAGTTGCACAGCTGGTCAGAGGAGGCCACCAGGCCAGGCCTCACCACCTTTTTGCCAAGGCTTACCCAGCCACCTTACCCTTTCCACAACGCTTTTACCATCACAAGGGATTTTTTAGATCATAAACTCTCACATAAATGTGAGAGGATTGCTGAGCACTGAGCACCTGCCAGCTTCTAGGCCGTGGGCTAGCCACTAAAGAGTGGCAGAGGAAGGAACAGAGATGAAAAATGCAACATACGGCTTCCAGGGGGCTCTTAGTTCACTGGGAAAGACAAGGAAACAGGTGAAAATAGTAAGCTGCAGGGATAACAGCTTGGACTTGGGTGTGGAGAAGATCTTCAAGAGCTCTTTCAAAGTGGCCAGTGCAGTGGCTCATACCCAGCTCGTAGAGGAAGCCCATCGTCCTCCAGAATTGCTCTGGGGAGCAGAGGCGGACCTGGCCTGAAACCCATGCCACCGGAGCTCAGTAACTTTATTGACCAGCCGCTATGGTCTTTTGCTGGGTCTGTATTTTTTTTTTTAAGCTCATTTTTAATAAGTAGTAGCATAATTACATAGTTCAAAAATCAAGCAATACCGCAAGGCTTACAAAGAAAAACAGTAGGGGCACCTGGGTGGCTCAGTGGGTTAAGCCTCTGCCTTCGGCCCAGGTCATGATCTCAGGGTCCTGGGATCAAGCCCTGAATCAGGCTTTCTGCTCAACACGGAGCCTGCTTTCCCCCTCTCTCTGCCTGTTGCTCTGCCTACTTGTGATCTCTCTCTCTGTCAAATAAAAATTAAAAAAAACAAAACAAAATAGCAGCCCTACCCATATTTACAAAGACTATCGCTCTCTTCCAGAGGCAACAACTTTCATATCTTCTAGCAGTTTATTTGGGCATTTGCGTCAGTATTTCTTTTTTTTTTTTTTCTTTTTTTTTTAAGATTTTATTTATTTATTTGACACAGAGAGAGATCACAAGTAGGCAGAGAGGCAGTCTGAGAGAGAGGGGAAGTGGGCTCCCCACTGAGCAGAGAGCCTGATGTGGGGCTCCATCCCAGGACCCTGAGATCATGACCTGAGCCAAAGGCAGAGGCTTACCCCACTGAGCCACCCAGGCACCCTGCATCCATATTTCTAAACAACATCCTTTTATTAAGTTTTCAGTTTTTTAGCTTATCGTTCATTTTCAGGTATGATGAGGATTTAGCCCTATTTCTCTGCCCCCAGATACATAAATGTCATGATTTCTAGTTAATATGCAGTATTACAGCCATGTATATATTGCTCATAGCAAAGCAGTATAATAAACTATCCTTTCTTGTATAATTTTACTTTCCCTCTACTTCATAATTGCCCTGTTTTTTCACTTGTTTAGTTTCTGTATACGTATTATTAAGTTATTACTAAACCTATCACCAAAGCTGCATAACACCTGTCCACTGGCCAAAATATCAGATCCTTTTTTTTTCTTGGTGATGTTCTTCCCAGAGCTCCCAGATCTCTGGCTCCCACCTGTACTGGTGGCTGTCAGTGGCTGTTGCCACAAAGTTATTACTTGGGAGCTTCTCTGCCTCACTCCGGGATCCCCCAATTGCCCTTTGTCTATGACAAACCCCCTGCCCCCCAAAAAACTGTTGCTGGAGCCCATGGCTTCAGCTTCTTAACGGCCTTGTTTTTATGGAGCACGTTCTTTAGTAGCTTCTTGGAAAAGGTACATTTGGGCAGATTTTTGAGTTGTTGCACCTCTGAAAATGTTTATTTTGCCTCAAATTTTATATGTTGGCTGGATTTTATAATTCCAGGTTGGAGACCATTTTCTTTCCAAATTTATAAGGTTTTTTTTCCTTCTCTGTTTTTTGAGTGTTGTGATTGAGAGTCCCGATCCATAATGGTGATTTGTGTTTTGTTTTGTTTTGTTTTTCAAAAGCTTTTATAGTCTTAATTATTATTCATAGGTATTAAAACTCACAGTGCTGTGTCTTGGTATGGTTGTTTTGTTTTGTTTCATTTGCTGAGCTGGATATTTTGTGTGGATTTTTTTAACCTGTTCTTTTGTTGGGGGAAATTTGTATTACAGCTAATAATTTAATAATTTCCTCCCTTCTGTTTTCTCTTTTTGTATCTCCTGTTAGAAAGAAGTTTGATTAATTATCTAATATTCTTATTTTTCTCACTTATTCTTCTGTCTTTTAATATTTTTGTTTTACCTTCTGGGAGATAATTCTCTACCTTCCAATTTTTTGGATTTTTGTTATAAAAGGTTAATTCTGAGAGTTCTCTCTTGTTCTCTGAATATTATTCCCTACTGCCCCACCATCCTGGTCTTATTTCACAGATCAGTTTTTGTTTTTTTTTTTAAGATTTTATTTATTTATTTGACCGAGATCACAAGTAGGCAGACAGGCAGGCAGAGAGAGAGGGGGGTAAGCAGGCTTCCTGCCGAGCAGAGAACTGGATGCAGGGCTCGATCCCAGGACCCTGAGACCATGACCCGAGCCGAAGGCAGAGGCTTAACCCACTGAGCCACTCAGGCGCCCCAAGTTTTTTTTTTTTTTTTTTTTAATTTATTTGACACAGAGAGAGATCACAGGTAGGCAGAGAGGCAGGCAGAGAGAGGGGGAGAAACAGGCTCCGTGCTGAGCAGAGAGCCTGATGCAGGGCTCAATCCCAGGACCCTGAGATCATAACCTGAGCCGAAGGCAGAGGCTTAACCCTCTGAGCCACCCAGGTACCCCTCAGTATCTTATTTTTGAGCATACTTCATGATTTTGTGTTCTGCTCCTTGCATTGACTTTGTTTCCTTCTAGTTCCTTTACCTTCATTTGTTGTGATATTTGTCATTTGTATAAAAGAGGTTTATCAAATAGTTGATGATCACTAAGTTTCTGTTCATATTTAAGAATAACGCATTAAATGCTTCATTAAGCAACTGATTAGAATCTTCATGTTTATAGATAGGATTGTCAACCAGGGAGCCTCACTGTAGGTAGCTTTTGAAACCTGTGGGACCCTGAATGTCCACAACTTTTCTCATAAGCTTGTCAGGCTCCAGAAAAGATTCTTTAGCAGAGATATGGAAACTATAAAGAGTTAAATGAAAACGATAAAAAGTAAAAGTATAATGAATAATTGTTTCATGCTTATCAACAGACCAGACTTGCAGATGAATACATCAGTGAATTTGAGAGTAAATCAATAGAAATAATTCAAATTGAGAAACAGAGAGAAGCACATCTGAGAGCTGTGGTACGGTAGCCCATGGTCTACCATAGTTGTTCTTGGTGTACCAGGAGAAAGAAAACACATGGGTCAGAGGTTATACCTTACACAATGAACAAAAGATGACAAGCACAGATCCAAGAAGTTCAAAAAGCAAAAGCAGATGAATACAAAGAAAACAAATTGCTGGAAACCAAACATAAGGAGCAAACTTTTATGGGAACCAGAAAAAAAGAAATATTATGGAAAGAGGAATAAAAATAAGAGTGACAATGGGCATCTTTCAAAAACTGCAAGCCCAGGGATGCCCGGGTGGCACAGTCAGTTGAGCATCTGACTCTTGGTTCCAGTACAGGTCATGATGTCAGGGTGGTGGGATCAAGCCCTGTGTCGGGCTCCACACTCAGCACAGAATCTGCTTCAAATTCTCTTTCCTTCCCTCTGCCCATCCTGCTCATGCTCTCTCTCACTCTCTTGCTCAAAAAATAAGTCAGTCAATCTTTAAAACAAAAACAAACAAGCAAAAAAACTGCAGGCCCAAAGGTAGTAGCAACATCTTTAAAGTGCGGAAAGAAAAAAGTGCTGAAAGAAAATATCTGTTGGGGAACCTGGCTGGCTCAGTTAGTAGACCATGCGACTCTTGATCTCAGGGTAATGAGTTTGAGCCCCACATTGGGCATATAGAGATTACTTAATAAATAAGAAAGTTGGGGTTGGGATTTTTTTTTTTTTTTTAAGAAAAAATATCTGTCAACCTAGAATTCTGTTACGAGGAAAAATACCAAAATATCTTAAAAAATGTAAAACAAGGGATGCCCGGCTGGCTTGTCAGTGGAGCATACAACTCTTGATCTCAGAGTTGTGAGTTCAAGCCCCACGCTGAGCTTTACTTTAAAATATTTTACTTTAAAATTTTACTTTAAGATTACTTTAAAAAAAATTTTAAAAATTTTTAAAAAATGGAAATGAAATAAAGACGTTCAGACAAAAGTTGAAGGAATTCATTGCCAATAGGCCTATACTACAAGAAACATTAAAGTTCTTTAGGCCAAAGGAATATGAAACCATGTGAATATTTGGATTGATACAAAGGAGTAAAGAGCATTGGGGATGTGATATTTTTTATCTCTAAAAGAGAACTCATTTTGGGGGGGCCTGGGTGGCTCAGTTAGGCATCTGACTCTCAGTTTCAGCTCAGGTTGTGATCTCAAAGGTTGTGAGATTGAGCCCTGCATCAGGCTCCCTGCTCAGCAGAGCCTGCTTCTCCCTCTCCGGGTCCCCTCTGCTGTGTTCACTCTCTCGCCGTCTCCTTCTGTGAAATAAATAAAATCATTAAAAGGAAAAAAAGAAAATGTGCAGAAAGCATCCATATTAGCTCAGTGCCTGTCATAGAATGGTCAGTTTTAGCTGTGAGCCCTCAGAGACACTAAGTAGCCTGCCCAGGTCAAGGTCGGTTGTCCCTTCTCCTGGCTTCCTTCGTTTCTTAAAGGTGTCCTCTGGAACTAGGAGCAGCAGAAGTGAGCAACCCCCCATTTCACAGATGGGGGAATTGCCTTGCCCAAGGACACAGTTGAATTCAGCATTCCCCCATTTGGTCAGCACCGTGCCCGATGGAGAAGAGGGCTCTGGTGGGCCCCATATCCTGAGGTACAGTGGGAGGGACGTGGACACGGCTCCCACGGGGTTGTTTCTGCCACAGACATGGACGTCCCGCTGCCTGATGAAGTTCTACGCTGTGGTGGCTGCCTCACCCACATCCCAGGAGAGCCACAAGATTGCAGAGCGGATTGAACAGCGAATCTTGAACTCCAACCCTGTCATGGAAGCTTTTGGTGAGCTTGGTGTCCTCTGCATAGTACCTTGATTCTATTTCCCCTGGGATTTGCCACCTCCCAAGGAGAGGGGTAGTGCTTTGAGTCCGTCTCTGGGAGTTGGAGGATGAGAGTATCACTAACTGCCTTGGACCCGCAACCTCCCAGGTGCCCTTGGGCTCCTTCCGTTAGAGTCACCCCCTCCTCTGGCCTAGGCAGATGTAACAGTGTGCCAGAGAGGACCTTGTGGCTCACCTTGTTCAAATCCTGTTCTTACGTATGGTTTCCTGAGGGTTCAGAGAAGGGGACTTGTCTAAGAGTGCTCATCAGTGAGTGTCCATGTTGTGACTTGAGCCTAGGTGCGTCTGGCTGGGCCCACAGCTGTCCCGAGGCAGAGCGGAGAGAAGTCTGTTGTACCTAGATGTTGTCTAACTCAATAGTGACAGCTTGTTGGTTTTGGCCCTTTCCCTTCAAAGAATACAGTCCCTGACCACCTAGGCTTGCTCATTCCAGTTCGTTGCCAAGAAGCTCTAACCCTCCTGAAACACATTTGCTGAAGCCCAAGTGCCCATTCCCTAGTCCTGTCCCCTGTGACACGGAAACCCATAAAGGGGCTGTTAGGTGACTTGAGGATAGGGACGTGCCCTCATCCCGGCCCACGAGAACCCGGTCACACCGGGGGAGTGGTATGAACCTAGGTGTGATCTGTAGGGAATGCGTGCACCCTGAGGAATAACAACAGCAGTCGCTTTGGGAAGTTCATCCAGCTCCAGCTAAACAGGTAATGGCTGCTGCCACTCTGGCTGAGGGGAGGACGGGGATGGGGAGTCTGAAAGTGGCTAGGGCAGCTTCCAGCCTGGGCTGCTCCTCTGGGCAGAACCCTGCCCCTCCTGGCATGTAATGTTTGTGGAATAAATGAACCTGAGGGTGATCTTTGAACCTGGAGAATTCTAGCTACTCTAGCCTCTAAAAGACACTGAGGCAGTGTGCTTATCATGGCCCATGAGTTCCTCCTGGCTTCTACCCTGGTTCAGGGGCTTCCAGTTAAACCACCACCTCTCTGGATTGCACCCCTGAGCTTGAAGCAGGGGTTTCTGTTCCTGCCTTGAGTTGGGACAAAATGGTATATAGAGGTCTTGGCCCTGTCCACCTGAGCTGGTCACCGGGGAATGTTCTAAACGACCCAAGGACCTGCCAGGTGGTCCCTAGTGCTCAAGACCCACTTTGACTAGGTGGAAGAGCTTTGGGGGGAGTGGCTATGTTGCATTCTGGCAGACAGTAAGTCCTTAGTAAATGCCTACCTGCTTGTGCCCAGGGCCCAGCAGATGACCGGAGCTGTAGTCCAGACATACCTCCTGGAGAAAACACGAGTGGCCTGTCAGGCGTCTAGTGAGAGGAACTTCCACATCTTCTACCAGGTTTGTGTCCAGCTGGGCCTACAGCTGCCCAGATGTAGGGTAGAGATGGGTCTGAGTTTCCGAGCCCTCTTCTCTGTCCCCCAGGCCGCAGGCCTGACCCACCGCTTTCAGTGATGCCGCCACTTATTCCTGCAGACTTTCTGTGACTCTTCTGCCTCACGCTGGACCTTGGCTCCCAGAATGGTTTTGACCTGGAGATGCATTTGCTTTCTCTATCAGACCAAAAGGTCCTTGACACTGGGACTGTGTCCCCCTCATCAGACCAAGGACTCTTAGAATGGCATCTGTCTCCAGCAGAGTGAGAGCTTCCCTAGAGCTGTGTCTGATGTGTCTCCCATCAGACTTGGGATACCCCAGAGCCTGGATAGGATGTCTCCTGCTCATATGGACCTGGGGCTCCCCAGACAGGAGTCGTGCTTCCTTCATCAGACCACAGGCCTCCTCAGGAGGCTGTTTTTGCATTGGGTTGGAGACATTCAGAACTGTTGCTGCGACTTTTGTCCCTGGGCCTGTCCTGGGCTCTATGCCTTGGCTCTCTCCCCTCTCAGCCTTGTGATATCAAAGCATTTCTCCTCTCACAAACCCCAGGCTTATGCAGGCCTGGCTTCCTCACACCCTCACCTCGGCCGCCCGCCCACCCCTCCCCACAGATCTGTAAAGGAGCCAGCATGGACGAGAGGCTCCAGTGGCACCTTCCCGAGGGAGCAGCCTTCTTTTGGCTGCCCAACCCAGAGAGGACCTTGGAAGGTAGGGGGAGCCTTGTCCAGCACCCTGGACTGGCCCATCAGTACCCACTCACCCTCTGCACAGGGCCTGCCTTCACCCCTCGATGCCCCTGCTGACCTCTGGTCCTGACCCTGGGCTGTGACTTGGATTCCTTTTCAGAGGATTGTTTCGAGGTGACCAGAGAGGCCATGCTTCATTTGGGCATCGACACCCCTGCTCAGAACAACATCTTTCAGGTTAGAAGAAAAGGCACATCTCTTATGTTTGGCAGAGGTGATGAATGGGCAGCCCCTTTCATGGGTCCCTTCTCTGAACTCTGAAGATCTAGGACTTGAAGCCCCACTGTGCAGCCTCTAAGGAGTCAGTTACCCTCTGTGCTACTGAGCCTAGACGGGGTGTCAGGATGGATAGGGCATAGGGGACAATGATTGAGTGCACAGGTGCGGTGGTTAAAACCTAACACAGTGGTTGGGGGCTCAGCAGGGGGAGGGGGAGGTGCCTAGGTCAGTTACTACTGCAGTGATCAGAATACAGAATAGAGAACTAACGCTTTTACAGCTTCATCTAAAGTATTCAGACCTTAAAATCATGTTCATACCTCTTAGTCCACTTGGTTTTTTCAGTAGTCCTACACATATGGAGATTATTCCCATTTTTATGCTTGAAAAGACTAGAGAAGTAAAGTGACCTCCCTAGCCCTAGGTCAGACATCACTGACGGTTTGTATCAGGTATAGATATTCCGACTTCCCACTTTTCCCTCCTCTCAGAGTGTTGACCCAGGTGAGCTGGGCCCACCAGTGGCCTCCCTTCTCACCCTCCCAGAGCACCAGGGGGTTATATAGGGTGGGTTGGCAGCAGCCACAGGGAAGCCTATGTGGGGAGATGGTGGTGCACTGGGAAATGACCTCTGCCTCTGGATGGGGGCTGCTCAGGCAGGAGGGGGTCGTGGCCTGTATATGCACTCTAGGGCTAGAGTTTGGCCAGAGGGAAAGTGGACAGCAAGTGGACAACAGTTGGGTTCTGGATAACAGTGTTGGCCTTGCAGTATCCTGACGCTCTGTCCACTGGGCATGGTAGTCTTCTCCGAAGGTAGGCTGTGACCTCAACTCTAGTAGCATGTAGAGACACCCTGCCTGGAACCAGACAGGGATGGTAGGGGAGGTCCTATTCCCCCAATAAGGGTCTGAGAGTTTTCAAGTTGCTGGACTTGAGTCTCTTCTCTGTAGCCCCTGGGGACTCATCCGTGTGGATCAGTGAGTGCACAGTACGAGTGCACAGTCCGCTGTACAGTGTGGACTGGGACAGAGAGCCCGCTACACAGTCCCAGATTCCACCCCAGGCTGAGCTGTCAGAAACCTCACAGTGCTGAGAAAAGGCCAGAGGGAGCCAGGACCAAACCCCCACTGGCCACACAGCAGTGAGCCTGGCACCCAGGTAACAGTGGTGTTGTCATAGCCTGCCGCTAGAGAAGGGGAGGCACAGGGACAGGCAGTGGGTGACTTAGGAGCTCTACTGGCTGCCCTGGGAGGCATCTGAAGTCAGACTGCCTGGGTTCTCATCCTTCTTTCGTCTTTTACTAAGTCTGTGGCCTGTAGGCTTGTGATTTGAAGATTTTATTTTATTTGAAGATTTTATTTTATTTTTAAGTTTTGTTTTTTTTAAGATTATTTATTTATTTATTTGATAGAGATCACAAGTAGTCAGAGAGGCAGGCAGAGAGAGAGAGAGAGAGGAGGAAGCAGGCTCCCTGCCGGGCAGAGAGCCCGACGCGGGGCTCGATCCCAGGACCCTGAGATCATGACCTGAGCCGAAGGCAGAGGCTTTAACCCACTAAGCCACCCAGGCGCCCCTTTATTTTATTTTTTTAAGTAATCTCTACACCCAACGTGGGACTTGAACTCATGATCCCAAGATTGAGAGTCACACACTCCTCTGAGCCAGCCAGGACCCCTGTGTGATTGAACTTCTCCCTCTGTCACCTCTGTCATGGGCATCATCACAGCACGTTGCTCACTGGTAGTTGACAGGACTAAACAAGGTGATGCCTGTAACTCTTACAGAATTGTGCCGGCAGGGTCCCTTCTCAGGGGGCATCAGTTAGGAGGTTCTCTTCTTATCCTGGTACTGTTCAGCAGGAGACGGGCCCTTCCTGGGCGAGGCTCCAGCCCCGGAGAAAGAGCTCACAATGTGTCCTCTCCTGCCCGCTCAGGTCCTGGCCGGACTGCTGCACCTCGGCAACGTCCGCTTTGCCCACTCTGAGGACGAAGCCCAGCCCTGCCACCTGACGGGCGATGCCAAGTGTGAGAACAGGGTGGGGCCTGGGGCTCAGGCTGCGGTCACAGCACCAGGGAGCAGGGCCTGCCCTGTCTGGAAACGGGCCAGCATGGGTGGGACTGGGCGGGGAGGCCTGAGGGGGGAATTTGGAAGGTGATGCTCTTGAAACTGTGGATGTTAGTCCTCGCCCCATCTCTGGGAAGACAGCATCGTCCCTATCTTACAGATGAGAAAAAAGAGGGTTTATAAAGTGATTTGTCCCACATGAGGCAGTGCGGACTGAGACCGAGAATCCTGGGTTCAAGTCATGTCTCTGCCTTAGGCAAGTCCCACTCACCTGAACCTAGGTTTATTCTGTCCGGTTGGGTGGGTCATAGTTCCACTGTGACGACTTCCACGTGGTCTTGTGAGAAGGGCTGTTTGGATGGAGGGTGATGTGTCCCTCTCAGGCTCTCTCAGGACATCAGCCTTGCTGCTGCAGCTTCCAGAAGACCCGCTGCTGGAGACGCTGCGGATCAGAACCATCAGGGCAGGCAGGCAGCAGCAGGTGTTCCAGAAACCCTGCTCCCGAGCCGAATGCGACACCCGCAGAGACTGTGTGGCCAAACTAGTCTATGCACGGTGAGCAATCAGGCCCTGCCCTCATATCACGTTCTCTGCCTATCTAGAGCTGGACCAGGCACCCTCAGGCAGTATGCCTACGCCCCTGGTGAAGGCTTCTAGATAAATCAGACACATTCTTCTCGCTGCTTTCCAGACCCTTCCCAGATCCTTGGGACAGCAGGGAGTGCCTCCTGGGTTTTCCCTGAGCAAGGCCTTTGACCTTAATTCCAGAGTCCTCTGCCTGGGGAAGTTGCCACAGTCTGGGTGAGATTCAGCTCATTATGAAAGCATAGGAGCCTGCCTTGCCCTTGGCTGTGGGTGAGGAAAGCCTGCCTGACTCTGCTGGCAGAGCGGGCCTGGAGGGCAGTCTGGGGCTGTCACAGTTCCAGGCTTAGACTTCTGGGTGAATCGGCTCCTCTGTCTCCATGTGCCCTCGTACTTCATGTCTTTATGTTACCTGGGGATAATGATAGATGATGGAGGCAGAGTGTGGCCCACTATCTCGCACAGCATAGAGTGTCGCAAGTGCGAGCCCAGAACATGGTGAAGGTGGGGTCCTGGCCTTTCCCTGGTCGGTTATTTGGGCATCTCCACCCTCTGGCCATGTGGTTAAGGTTGATTTCTCACCCTGGCTTCTGAGAACCTTCAGGATACCAAGTAAAGGTATCAAGGGCTCAAAATCCTCCAAAACTATGGGACCGAGTGTATGCATGTGCTTATGGGAACTCGGGCCCTGGGGATAGAGGGTCCCCCTGCTTTTGTGAACTTCCCAAGAGGCATTACTGGGGGAATAAGATCCACTGAGATGAAAATGGCCTGCTGCATCTAGGCTCAGGCTGACCCCAGTTCAGCAAGAGACTTCATTCCCACTGCCCCAAAGCTGATTTCAAGCCAAAGACTTTTAAAGCCTTTGTGTCAAGTCACTGCAAAATGAGCAGATAAGATAAATATGACGACCACAGACAGAGTGAGCCTGTGTGAAATAGAACATTTCATACAGGTTTACTGTATTATCAGGTCATTTGTGTCTAGTACCTCAGATGGGTAGTTGAATCCCCTGTGGCAAAAACAGAAACCAGAGCCTGATTGCAGTAAGTTGCAGAGCAGTCACTTTAAGAAAAACTATAAGAAAGAGGCCCCTTAATAGTACCGTACATAGTGCTGAATGTGTCCCCAGGACAGCGACTGCCTTGTCTTCTTGGGGGTAGGGAGCAATGGTCCAGAGTACAGGATGCCACCTTGGGCCACTGTGGGATTGAGTCTGGGGATGTGGCAGGGTCTCAAGCTCTAGGCACTATAGGTCTAGTTTTGCAGGGGAGTCTAATGAACTTGGTTCTTTGCAAGCCTAATGCAGGCCTGCCCATCAGTTCCTTCCCTTCTAATCAAGACACCAGCTGAGTGTCTGGCCAAGTGACTGATGGGAGATGCACTCCCCATCTAGCCGCAGGGTCTCGTCCTTTGTTCAGCGTGCTGGCAGGACAAGACAAATTTCTGTCTTGTCAGGGGACAGGCACGACTATGTTTGACCCTTTGGCCTGCCAGGTTTGGGATACGGGCCCTTCGGAGCATGGCACCTTGGCTGGAGGAGAAGTGCTGCTGCCCCTCAGGCTCACCTGACCTCTCACCGGAGTCCTCTCTCCCTCCATCCCCATCCCAACAGGCTGTTTGACTGGCTGGTGTCCGTGATCAATAGCAGCATCTGTGCAGACCCTGCCTCCTGGACCACTTTCATAGGTAGCAGGGGCTCACCTTTCTGGGAGCACTCCTTCAAAAAAAGAACCATAGTGTCCGCTGTGCGACTCCGGGCAGCTCTCTGTTCCCTTCTCTGCACCCCCTTGTCCTCAGCCACCAATGTCTGGGCAAGATGGCTCGTGTTCTCGGTGTCCACATCTGACCCGTCGGTAGCTCTCCAGGCAGACTCGGATGGTGTCTTGTCTGTGAGGGTCCCTCTTCCCCTGAGACCCTGGTCCAGCCTCAGGAAAGCAGTGGGGGGAGAGGCAAGATAGCTAGATTAGAGGGATTTGGGGGACATGCCAGCATGGTTGGAACTGGGTGGAAAAGTCAGGGAGGGGAGGAAGTCAAGCTCAAAGATGGGAAGTTTGCTCAAGGGACAGTGGCATTTTAGATACCAGCTGGGCTGGTGAGATTAAGGCCCTCCAAATTGGATTGGACACAGAAAATGTTCTCTAGGCCGCCCCTCAATCCGCATTCAGCCTTTCTTCCTGCTCTGAATTCTGAGGGGCCATGAAGTGGAGATGGGCCCCACCCCAAGGTGGGGTGTCTGCTGTGCCCACTGCCGGGTGTCATGCTCATTCAACTCCATCTCCAGGCTGCCAAGCGTGCACCTTTGCCCCGGGCTCCCACAGTCCCCCCAGTACTCCTCCTGCCTGGGCAGCAACCCCATGGGCTCTCCCCCATCCTCTCAGGCCTGCTGGATGTGTACGGGTTTGAGTCCTTTCCCAACAACAGCCTGGAACAGTTGTGCATCAACTATGCCAATGAGAAGCTGCAGCAGCACTTTGTGGCTCACTACCTGAGGGCCCAACAGGTGAGGGGTGGAGAGCTTCTTCCGGGAGCTTACCAGGAGCCTTTCGTTCCTTCTTTGATGCCATTCTGGAATATGCTCTGGTATGGAGGCCAGCCATGGATGAGCCATCTCGGCCTCAGATCACATTTGCCTTCTCCTGCCATCTTTATTCCCTAGGAGGAATATGCAGTCGAGGGCCTGGAGTGGTCATTTGTCAACTACCAGGACAACCAGACCTGCTTGGATCTCATCGAGGGGAGTCCCATCAGCATCTGTTCCCTCATAAACGAGGTGGGGTCAGCTAGTTTGCTGAGCACCAGAGTGGGGCCTTTCTGGGGCCTTGGAGACTATACTGTGCCCCTGTGCCTCTGTCTTCCCATCTGCCAAATGGGTTTGCTAATCCCTATGTTCCTTCCCTCTCAGTGTCACTGTGATGCCTCTGTGACAACTCTGCAGTTGGGGGGTGCCACAGGGCATGAGGACTGTGAGGGTTGTGGTGAGCCCATCTCGTGTTTGTGGCTGACTACCCATCCCATCCCACGTAGGAATGCCGCCTGAATCGGCCAAGTAGTGCAGCCCAGCTCCAGACCCGCATCGAGAGTGCACTGGCAGGCAGCCCCCGCCTGGGCCACAACAAGCTCAGCCGGGAGCCCAGCTTCATCGTGCTGCATTACGCGGGGCCCGTGCAGTACCACACTGCAGGCCTGGTGGAGAAGAACAAGGTGAGGCCAGGCCATGGCTTGGGGAGACCTGCATGAAATGAGGTGTTGAGTTACTGCTGCACATAGATGGACGTTTCCGGTCATGCACTCTCTCTCCTGAACATCCTTACCAGAATCCAAAGTCACTTCTTAGGCTTACCTGCCTGAGGCCCCTCAGGCATGAGGGATGAGCTGCCCCGAAATGACTCCTGTCACAGTGGGGCTCCCATGAAGCCATCTTCTGGGGCCTGGTGAGCAGGACTGGCGCACCAGATGGGTGCATGCCACTTTCCCTTACCTGCTGCCCTTATCCTTTTTCAATAGGACCCTGTCCCCCCTGAGCTGACCAGGCTCCTACAGCAATCCCAGGACCCCCTACTCAAGGTGCTGTTTCCTACTGACCCCGAAGAAAAGGCCCAGGAGGAGCCCTCTGGCCAGAGCAGAGCCCCTGTGTTGACTGTGGTGTCCAAGTTCAAGGTGGGTCTGGGGGTGCTAATATGTGCCTGGTTCACTCATCAATCTCATATATTTACCAAGCACCTCCCAGGGTTGGTACTGTGTGCTGGGGAGCACTGACGAGTCACAGAAACATGATCCCATCCACATGGAGTTGGTAGCCTCACAGGGAAGATCGAGATGGGAAACTGACAAAGAGACATAAAATTGACATGATTGAAAGCCTAGGATCTTGTGGGTGGCACAATGAGGGCCTCTCACCCACTGCTGATAGGGTGGTCATGGACAAGCAATAGTTCCTTGAACTTCTGTGCCCCATTCCTTCCCAGTTCTCTAGCGTCCTGGTCCAGCTGTCCTTGGCTAGCAGACTGGCCATCTCCTCTAGCACCTTTTGCTTTCTGCCCCCTCTCAGCCCTTGCACATTCTGCTCCCCCTTCCTGGGACGCCTGTTCCCCTGCCCCTGCCATTGCCCCCAGACTCCCACTCTCCATACCCCTTGCCCTAGTTGATTCCTTCTCCTCCTTCAAACCTCAGCTTGATCATCACCTCCTAGAGGAAGCACCTTGTGGAGCCCAGATTTTGTTGGGACTTTCCTGCCTAGCCTCAAACACGCCACTGAGGGGGGCCCACCCCATGTCTCTGTGTCCCATCAGACTCTGGGTTCTGAGCCCCAGACTGACCATGTCATTACCCCAGCACAGGTCCCCCGGCACACAGGATAGGCTTCATGAGAGCAACTGTTGCCTGAATGAGTGGCAGTGGCTTCTGAGATGGTGCTCTTCTAGGAAGATTGCACTGGTAAGGGTGGGGGGAGAGGAGCAGAGACCAGCCAGGTGTAAGATCGTAGGTCAGGAAGATCCCTGGAGGCAGGGGGTGCGGAGCAGTGGGAGGTAAGGCCAGGAGGGTGCTTAGACTCCGTGAGCACCTCCCATAATCATCCCAGGACCCGGGAGCATCCCCGTCTCCGGGCTGTGAGGACCGCCGGGCGTGTTGGAGGCTGTCACTAACCAGGGCCCAGCTGACGTGCGCCGGCAGCCCCAGTCTGCCTGACCCACAGTCTCCCTCCTGCAGGCCTCCCTGGAACAGCTTCTGCAGGTTCTGCATTGCACGACTCCCCACTACATTCGCTGCATCAAGCCCAACAGCCAGGGCCAGGCGCACAGCTTTCTCCAGGAGGAGGTAATTCACAGAGCTGGAGCTGCTTTGCAGTGAGTTCTATCTGGCCAAGGCTCTGAGGGATTGAAAGGCAGAACTTACCCTCCAGATGGACTGACCAGAGTGTGTGTCTCAGGCTGAGTCTCACATGAGGGCGTCTTGTGTTCCCTGCTTTGGCAGCATGGTCACGTATGGTTTCGTGGTCTGTGCACGGCATGGTAAGCTAGCCGAGATGTCCCCCTGCATCTGACGCTCTGTGCGCTGACTGTGCCCTGCTGACACTGAAGCTGCCCTGTGGGACAGGTGACTCTTGTGATTCGCTGAAAGCCTGCGTCGCCTTAGATGAGCTCAGTGCAGCCATTTCTGTCAAGTTATTGCTGATTTGCATGAATGCAGTCGGCCAGCAGCTGCTCTTTGTTCAGGGTACCGGGCTCTGAGGTGTGGATGAAGTCTGAGTGCTGCACAGTGCTGGAGAGGGTCCCACAGCCAAGTGGTCTAGGGTTGAAGGCCAGGATCTCTCCACTCAGGTCCCGAAGAACCTTTACAGTATGATCTCTCCTCCCTCTCGGCTGTGATTTACTCTGTTGTCCGCAGAATATAAAATAAATAGAAAACAGATTGGGTTGGGCTACATGGTGAGGCAGAGCCTCTGCGCTGCTTGGAGAGCTGAGACAAAAGCAGGACCAGCACTTGCCTCAGCTGCATCCAAAGCCAGGCATCCGATAAGGGTACCTGGGGCCACCTGGACCCTTTCTAGCAGGGAGATCTTCTTAAGGTCCCAAGGAGTAGACCCCCAGCAGCCACTCCTCTGGACAGCCTGCAGGTTCATACCGACCAAGGCCAGGGTAAGGCCTCAGAGGGCAGAAGGAGTGGTATTTCTGACCTGCTGGCCCCATGCCACAGGTGCCCATCCTGTCTCTACCCTTGCAGGTCCTGAGCCAGCTGGAGGCCTGTGGCCTCGTGGAGACCATCCACATCAGTGCTGCTGGCTTCCCGATCCGGTGAGTGGGGCGAGCCAGGCGCGGGGCAGGGCCAGTGCTGGGGTGGAGCTTGGGACTCGGGCGTGATGAGCTGCCCAGCCCAGAGCAGGAGGTGGAGGTGAAGAGAAAGTAGCAGGGCTGCGGAGGTCAACCTGGAGCTCGAGAGGCTTCACTCATTCATTTCGTTTATCCGTTCACTTTCAGTGTACTGTTTTGTAGCAGGCATTGTTTCAAAGTGTCAGTGAATAAGGAGGGTGAGCCTCTGCCTCTTGGGGCATACGTTCCTTTGGGACATACAAGAAGTACGAAGTTAATCAGTGCTAGGAAAGAAACAAAAAAATGCTGCTCAGTAGACTAATGGGAGAAAAGAATCTTTGGGCTGTTGAGGGAGGGGCCCCTCTGAACAGCTCAGGCCTCTGTTAAGGAAAGGTTTGGGGGAGGAAACTGTAAGCACAAAGCTCCCAGTTTAGGAACTAAGATGCTAACGTGACGGGCGCATAGAGACCTGGAGGAGAGCGGCCGCACGGACCCCACAAGGACTTGGCAGTTTGTCCACAGGGCCTGGAAGCTGCTGGATGTTGTGAGAAGAGAGTGCTGTGCTCACATTGATGCTCTGTGGCTGCTGTGTGGAGGATGGACATAGGGGTAGGAGAGAAGGGACATGTTTGAGAAGGCTGTTGCTGGTGTGCAGGCAGGATGGTGACCCAGATGAGGGGGCAGCCATGAAAAATGGAGTGAAATGGGGGAAATTGGAGTATCGTTTCTGATAGAAACGGGATTTTGGGCTGGTTGACCATGGGGTGTGGGCAGGGGAGCAATCAGCTTCCAGGTCACACAGGAAACTTCCAGGCTTCCATCTGAGGCTAATGGATGCATCAGGAGGCAGTTCCCTGAGATAGGATGTCTGGGGAAGGCACAGGCTGGAGGTGGGATGGGAGGAGAGACAGGAATGTGACCTTACCAGGTTTGTAGCGCCTGTAAGATAGGCTTGGAGCCCAGAGCTTTGGGAACTAGAGTGCGTGAGCATCTGTCCTCATCGTGAGCAAGGAGGAAGTCATGGTGGGGAGAGAGAAGTGCTCTGAAGCCGTTCCCTGAGGAACATTCACATTTATAGAGAGGGTAGGTGACAAGAAATCAGCAATGGCAACTTGGCAGGAGTCGTGGGTGAAGGAGGAAGCCAGGCTCCCGGGGGTTGCTGGGGCTGAGAGAACTGCATGAAGACGGGGGCCAGCTGGGCACCTCCCAAGGCCAGTCAGAGCGCTGACTGTTAGATTTGGTGGCGTGGTGTTTGCTGATGGCTGCAACAAGAAGCACATGGGAACAGCGCTGGGGACAGAAGCCAGACTCAGGAGGAGGAGGTAGAGACAGATACAAGGTGTCACCAGCAGTTTAAGTGTTGCAGTGGAGGGGAACAAAGAAATCAGGAGGAAGCAAGGGAGGCTATGGGGTCAGAAGCCACAGATGTGGCTGACTGCATACGCGCCAGGAGCCATCCAGCTAGGGAGAAGCCTGCAAGTCCCTTGGGCAGATCACCTTGGCAGGAAAAGCAGACCCAGTTTAAAACGGTCTCCACTGGCTTCCGTGAATGACTACAGTCCTCCCTCCAGAACCACACCGCATCCATTCACCGCAGGCACTCTGAGGGCAGCGCCTCGCTCCACTGTTGAGTAGATTAAATCAAGGAACTCCCGTTGGCCCCAAGCTCTGTGCCAGGCTCACAGATGAAGTCACTTCATTTCTTCTGCCCCCCCCCCCCCCCCCCCCCGTCCCCTCGGCTTCCAGGATCCCTCACCAGAACTTCGTGGAACGATATGAAGTACTGAGAAGGCTCTGTGCTCGCACATCCTCTGGCCCCCACAGCCCATCTCCTGCTGAAGGGCACTCCGGTGAGTGGGACCCGTGTGCTAGTCACGTGTCCAACCACAGTTGACCGAGTGCCTATCCTGAGCCATCTCGGATGGGGCTGGGCATTCAGAGCAGAGGAAAACACAGCCCTGCTCTCATGGTTCTTGGCTCAGTAGGGGAAACAGACTAAAAGAAGACAAACACTGGGGAAAGTGGAAAGGCAGAGCTGAGAACAGAACGCCTGGGTAGTGCTGGGGAACTGTGAATCAGGGAAAGCTTCCTGGAGGAAGTGGTGTCTGAGGACAGATGGCATTGGCCAGGTGAAGAGCATTCCACAGGACAGGTAATTGGATGGAGGGCTGCATGCAGTAGACAACACTGTGTGTGTGAGGAACTCCAGGCCAGAGTTGCTTGTCCATAAGGACAGAGAACAGGTGGAGCTGGGACTGGGGTGATAGGCATGTCACAGAAGCTGAGCTGTATTCTCTGGGTAGATGGAGCCACGTCAGAGTAGCAAGAGAGTGACATCAGCCTCATGCTTTCTGGAGACCACTCTGGGGCCCCTATGGCAGGCCATGGGAGTGAGGCTATTAATACTGGCCAGAGTCAAGCTAGAGGTATGGGCACAATGGGCAGTGTTGGGAAGAAACTGGTCAGACTGTGCCTGGCCAGTGGGGAAGAGAGGTTTGGGGGAGCTGCTGAGCCCCATAGGGCTGACTTGAGCTCCAGGTCCCTGGAGTCATCCTGTGGAGGCATCTGCAAAGCCCTCAGCAAGCTCTAATGTCAAGGGAAGGTCACATGTGGCCCCAGTTTGGGGGTTGTCAGCATGTAGGGTAAGCCCCCTGCACAGGTGGAGGAAGAAGAGGCCAAGGACAGAGTGGGAGGACCCTGCCCAGCAGCAGTGGCTCCCACGCACACAGCCCTGCCCTGGAGCCTGGCAGACCTGGGACAGTTCTGCTTTCCCTCCTCTCTTGGGCACAGTTTTGTCACTTGCCTTTCACTCTTTTCCCCCACTTCTTTCCTTCCCCTCTCTTCATGATCTGCTCTACTGCTCTGTGTCTCGTGCCCAAAGCCCCCTTCGCCCCTGGTTGATTTTGCGGTTTCTCGTCTGCGGCGTCTTCTTTGGCAGCCTCTGTCTCCAGAGTGGCACTGGGCAGCAAAAGGTGGTCAGAGCCCTCAGGTAAATCCTCTATAGGAGCCAGCCCTGCACACTGCGGGAGGGCAGGCAGGGGCACCTGTTGGGCCTCTCTGGGACCGGGATTTGTTCGCCCTTTTCTCACGTGGCAGGAAGTTGAGGGGTCAGGCAGAGGGAACGGCCCAGCTGCCCTACTTGGCCCTCAGCATGTTTGGGGCCTTGGAACACATGCTGGCAGAGTAGCCTGGGCTTCCAGATTGGGGTCCAGGCACCAAGTGCTCTTTGCCAGCTTGCCCAGGGAACCCGTGGGGATGGAGGCTATGGGCCAGCCCAGGGCCCAGCCACAAGTAGGGAGTTCAGTATGCCTCAGAACACTAGGGTTCTCCCCACAAAAAGGGTGGAGAAGTGGTTAGAGGCAAAAACAGGAGCAGAGAAGCCTGTGGAGTAGTGAGGAGACCAGAACCAGTTTCTCAAGTCCACAGAAGTGTGTAGATGACCAAGAGCTGATGGGACCTCCATCTCCCATTCCACAGAAAGGTCTCCGTGCACCGAGGCGGCCACTCTGCAAGCTATCCTCCAGGACATCCTCCACACTCTTCCAGCTCTGACTCAGGCAGCAGCCACACTTGGTGACCCTGCTAAGGCCACACCAGCCCCAGTTCACTGTGGCAGGACCAAGGTGTTCATGACGGACTCCATGGTAAGCTGGTTGATGGTGAGGAGGGGAGTTCTCCGAAGCCAGCCGCTTGCTCTCCTCAGCACCACGGGGTCTGGAACCACTTCGGGGCAGTGGGAGGAGCGGCTGAGGCCCTCAGTGGATACCCCTTCTCCCAGCTGGAGCTTCTGGAAGACAGACGCGCCCAGGTGCTGGAGCAGTGTGCCCGCCGCATCCAGGGCAGCTGGAGGCGACACTTGCATCGCAAGCAGGAGAGGCAGAGGCAGGCGGCGGTGCTTATCCAGGCAGGTAGGAGGCAGACCCTGCGTGATCGGAGTGATCGGAGTTTCCTGCAGAACCTTATGCCAAGGCCGTGTCTGAGCCTCAGCACATGGATGGCACGACCCTATGGTGCACTGGGATTCGAATTCCAACACACCTCACCCATTGTCTCCCCAGTCCAGTGAAAACCAGGTCACACCACAAGTAAGGCCACTCTGTAGGCAGCAGAGACTTAAAAAATTGCCTTTATTCCCCTTTCCCAGACCTGGAGGGTGGCTTATGCCACCTTCCTCTGCTTCCACAACAAATCATTATGTGCTGGGTCCAGGGCTTGTAATGAGTTTGAGAAGATTTGATTTATCAAAGGAAGAGACATAGAAAGCATATTCACAGCAGTCTTAGCTTGAAAATACTAGAAACCACCCACATAGCTGACCGTAGTAAAGTCATGGTTATGTCATGAACCAAACTTATGATACAGCCAAGAAGTCTTTTTGAAGAGTATTTTAAATTTAATGGAAAACCACTTGCAATGTGATGTTCAAATCAGGATACCAAACTGCATGTCAAGCATGATGCCACCTTCCTCAGGTGTGTTTCTGTATTTACAGGCCTAATAAAATCGTGTAAGCAAACTGTAGAACTCTGCATTGGTCAGATAACAGGATTTGGATCTGTCTTTAAACTTTTTAGTTTTCTAAAATCCAAACTATTAATAGTGAATGGAATAGCCCCTTTTCTGAATGTAAAAGAACGAGAAAATGCTCAAAGTGCAAGAGAAGGAAATGAAAATTGCGACACGATCAGTCTACCATCGTGGGCGCATGGTGGGGGCTCTGTTTATGAATTCTTAAGGCCAATAAGCAGCTTGAGCTGAGGATTTCCGCCTTGTTCCCCAGGCACTGCCTCGGGCAGTGCCTGAGGCGGAGGTGAGCTTGCTCCCCGCTGCCCTTCCACACGAGGTCTGTCCCAGCCTGACGGTTCCGAGCCTGAAAGCCTTCCAGAGCTTACAGAGGGCCTTTGTTCCCTCCTGTAGGCGGCATCGTGGGCTGGCCGTTCACCAAGGAGGCACAGGTTCTGGGCAGCTCGGGCGTGGCCGCAGGGCCAGGCTTGCAGAGTTCTAACGTTTCATTTACTTTCTTGTCTCTGGGCAAACCTGCCAGCCATCCGTTCCTGGTTAGCTCGGAAACACGTGCAGAGGCTACACACAGCCGCCACAGTCATCAAGCGCGCGTGGCGGAAGTGGAGAGTGAGTATAGGACTCCCGCAGGCAGGATGGGTGGTGGCTGGCTGGCACCCAGCGGCCCTGGGCTGGAGCGCTCGCCGGACACTGCACGGAACACCACCTGTCCCCCGGGGCGCCTGGGGTGCAGAAAGGGCAGCATCAGCAACTCGGCATATACTAAAAACCATGGAATTCTGCACTTTCAAGGGGTGAATTTTACAGTCTCTTAATTAGATCTCAAGGCTGTTACTTTTAAAGTAGCAAATGTAAGGCCTGAGCACAGGTGCCTTGGGCACAAAGATGTTTGGCCACAAGGCACCCATCTGTTTGAAGGCATCCAGCTGTTCAACAGCCCTGTGCCCTTCAGATCACCTTGTTGAGCTATCTTATTATAGTTTGGGTTTCCATTAAGAACTAACAGATTGAAAGCTATAAAGTGGCATTCTCCTTTTTTAAGATTGGAATGGCCTTCCTTGCCTCGAAAGAACTGGATGGTGTGGAAGAAAAACACTTTTCTCAAGTTCCCCTTCCCACGGGCTCCTCCCTGCTGCCACAGACACAGACCAGCCTCCTGGCAGCAATAATCCGCCTCTGGCCCCTGGGACTGGTCCTGGCCAACGCAGCTGTGGGGGTCCGAGGCTTTCAGAGGAAGCTGGTGGTCTGGGCCTGCCTCCAGCTCCCTGCGGGAAACCCCACTAGCTACCCAGTCCAGACAGCACAAGGACAAGCTGGTGTCACATCCATCCGAGCACTGCCTCAGGTAAGCTGTGTGATGGGACAGCAGTCCTGCCCACAACGGCTCTGGGTCCCTCACACCTCCTTGTAGAAGGCAGGAGCCAAAGCCCAAGTCCACAGCAGGAGCAGGACTGAGGCAAGAGCTGTTATGACCAGGGAAGCCAGAAGCCTGAGCTTCCCAGCTGGCTACAGGTTTGGGTGGTTTCCATCATTACAACTCAGAATTTTCCAGATTCCTCCCACTTTTTATTTATTTATTTTAAAGATTTTATTTATTTGACAGAGAAATCACAAGTAGGCAGAGAGAGAGGGAAGCAGGCTCCCTGTTGAGCAGAGAGCCCAATGTGGGGCTCAATCCCAGGACCCTGGGATCATGACCTGAGCCTAAGGCAGAGGCTTAACCCACTGAGCCACCCAGGTGCCCCCCTCCATTCCCCTTTTATAAACTGCCTCTAAGTGTTCTGGCTTCTCCTCTGAAATCTCCATTTAATTAGTCCCACTTTTTGTGATGACAGTTTATTGTCTCAAATAGCACTGAAGTTAGCATCCTATTTTCCTCAAATTATTACTTCGTTTATCTCCTGCTCCAGCTGTGCAAATGACAAGCAGGTAAGTCAGTGGTCCAAGATCTCTGTTTTTATAGTATGGGCAGCCAGGGGAAAGACTCAGCCAACACACATAATGGGCTAATGCTCAACCTGCCACATGAGGTCCCAGCAAGGGTTAAGTGACACAAGTCAGAAGGAAGGAAACAGCGAGTTTTCATACCTGAGGAATTACGGTAGGACGGAACCTAGACATCTCCGTGACAACACATGGGTCAGCCAGATAAACAGCAGTGGGACTGTTTGCCAGTTTTAAGCAGTCTTAGGACTGTGACAGGCAACACTCTTACAGGAGAGAGCTCACGATATGAAATGTTGTATTTTAATTTGCCACTTGTTTAGAATGAGCAGAAAGCCTGCATTCAATCCTGCTCCTGCTGGGACTCTGCTATCAGTGCTTGTCCACACCTCTGCGTTTCTAGCACTGGCGCTGTGGGGCACCGAGAGGGCTTGAACTCCCGGGATCTGGGATTCCAGCAGTCTCTCTCTCTCTCTCCCTAGGGCTCGATCAAGTTCCACTGCAGGAAGTCTCCACTGCCGTACGCTGACATCTGCCCTGAACCCTCACCCTACAGTGTTAGTGGCTTTAATCAGATTCTGCTGGAAAGACACAGCCTGGGCCACGGGTGAGGTCTTCTCACCTTCTAGCCTCACCTGGCTGGGCAATCCTTTGGTGCCTTTGTGTCTACAAGGCCTTTTTCCTGCCAGCTGCGTTGCCAAAGACATTTAATCCACACAAAGCTGCCAAACTACTCCCACAGCAACTCCAAGCACTTGTGACCAAGCAATGTGTTGCAGCCCCTGCACTAGGGGCCTGGGGCTGCCCTCTACATCTCAGGCCCTGACAGGTGTCGGGCTGGTTAGCAAATCAGGGCTAAGAAACCTCAGGGCCACAGAGGATGTCCCCCATTTTACTACCTTCATAGATCCAACGCAGCAGGGCAGTCCATCACTACAGTGGGGCACCCCGATTCCCTGCAAATAGAACAGGTGGGTCAGCTTGAAATTAGCCCCCAAATTTCAACTAGGATATTTGCATTTAGTTCCTTTAAAAGGAACAAATCCTCACTATTTTTAATATGTTGATTTATTTAATGTAATAATGTAACAGAAGGGTGAACAATACAATTTACCACAGAATTACCATATCCTGATTTTATTTAGCAACAGTGAGCAAGTTTTAACTCAAATGGGTATAAAACTTGACCAATCATGTGATGTCTAAACTGTACCAAAATTAAAATATTTAAATACCACCATCTGAATGTCCAGTTCTCCCTCCATCAAGGGTTTGTCACCTTGAGTATCCTCCTCTTGTCTGAAACCCACGCCCACAGTGCTGGAGACAAAGACCTTGTGCAGCCAGCCTGGAAGTCAGCACTGTGGCCGAGGGCCCCACGCTAGCTCTTCTGGGGGTAGCAGGCAGGACAAGCGCACGCGCACATGCCAGCAAGCAGCCCGGGAGTCCAGCTCACGAATCCTCCTCCCGGGATGGCTCCACGATCCGTAAACAGCAGTCCGCAAACTCCACGAACAAGGGCTCCTGCATGCAGGCTCGCATGAGCTTCGCCTTGTTGTCACCCTGATCGAGGCTGACCATCAGCTGTCGAAGGTGCGGGTTAAGCAGCAGGCTTCTCAGTGCTGCAGACTTGCCTGAAGGACGAACGAGAAAGCCGATGTGGGTTCAAGTGGGGACAGATGGAGACGGCTAAAAGCTAAATGCGTCCAGTGTAGTACACGTCAAGGGTGCTGCATACCCTAAACCTTTAAACCCGAGAATGGAACCCATGCTCCACGTTAACAAGGTGAGGTCACCAGAGCAGCTGATCTCCTAGTTAAAGGCCGTCAGATTCTTGTTCTCAGCATCTCTATAAATAGTTTAACTTTATGCCATTTCAACTAGGAAAAAAATACCAGCACATACACAGAGAACAACATGAATTTGTTGGCACGTTCTGTTTTTCATGGGCCTGAAGGTTCTCCCGGGTGAGGAGAGTTATACCAAACAGTCTGAGTGCTGTAAAAGCCAGCGCGTGGCCCTCGCACCGCAGCCTTGGTAGCAATGAACAGATACGGACATCTGCCTGCTGCCTCACGGTTTACAAAACGGTCCACACCTGCCCTCAGCCTCACTGCCGTGGGACTGGGTGCGTGGCAGGGTGGGCCTCAGGTGACAGAAACAAAACCTTCCCCATGCAGGAACCACACTGGCCCGTTCATCACACCCTTCACAGAACCGCCCCCAGGCCTGACCATGTGGGCCTACAAAAACGCCAGGCGTTATGAACACCTGAGTCCCTCTAAAAATCTGTCTGCCGGAGTGACCAGACCACCTACGGAGCACGGGGGAGGTGGGAGTAAATGCAGGCCCTGCTCTACAGACTGGCGTGGGAGAAGTTACCATCAAGTATGAGTGGTGTATTTCCAGGCCCTATGGGAAGGTGAAAGTGTTTGCTTCTGAGAAAGACAAAAGGTCAAGGAAAGTTAAGGTGAGGAAGGGTAACCTGAACCAAGCCTTGAGGGAGAACTTTGCCAACCCACAAAAACAGCAGGATTCCAGGCAGGGAGATGTGAAAGCCCCGAGTGTTTATGGAGTCAAGTGGCCAGAGGGCTCTGCGTACCACACTCCGTTACAGGGACCCCTGAACACCACAGGTTTGAGCTGCACGGGTCCACTCCTATACAGTCTTCCCCCACCAATACAGCAGTGTTGTAAATGTGTTTTCCCTTCTTCGTGATTTTCTTAACATTGTCTTTTCTCTCATTCACCTTATTGTAAGAATACAGCATGTAATACATGTAACATACAGAACGTGTGTTAATCGACTTAAGTTATCGGTAAGGTTCCGGTCTACAGTAGGCTAGGAGTAGGTAAGTTCTGGGGGCGTCAGAAGTCACAAATTTTCAACTGGAGGGTGGACGAAGGGGAGCCCTACCCCTGTGCAGTCTAAGGGTCACCTGTATTTAGTAACTTAAAAAAAATCAGACTCTATACATTGAATTAAATATATCAGTGGTTGATGAAGAAGCAAGCACACACTTACC
This sequence comes from Lontra canadensis, assembly GCF_010015895.1. Classification (NCBI taxonomy): domain Eukaryota; kingdom Metazoa; phylum Chordata; class Mammalia; order Carnivora; family Mustelidae; genus Lontra; species Lontra canadensis. The sequence continues at coordinate 320,245 of NW_022631037.1, forward strand.
TAGATTCTTTAAGTTCTGCAAAGACACTCTGTCCTCTTCCTCATCACTATTGAGAAAGTCAGCTACAGAGTCATCGTCATCTGAGGAACACAGAGCACAACTAATTATGACTAGAAACAAAGCCTGGACGCCAGACTTGAACAACTCCAACAGATAAAAGTGCACATAGGTGACAGTAGCGAGGGGAAGCAGGTACTGACAAAACAAAAATGACCTTGTCTGGAATTCATGACTTTACCAACATTCCTCTTTTTGGGGAAGGAGGGTGAAGCCAAGAATTGGGGAGTTTAACAAATGTACCCTAGTGTGTTCACATGCTTGTTCTATGTGCTTGTCTGGTCTTTAGGCCAGGAGCCTGATTTTCCAATCCCTATCACCCCAGCTCTCCTCACTATGGCTCCAGCCCTGTCAGGGGCCAAAAAATTCGGTGCTCAGTAAAAACCTGCTGACATGAATACCTTGTGTTTTCAGTACAGTCAAAAATTTCTGACACTGCCTAAACCCAACAAGGAGGTTTCTCAAAGGGCAAAAATAGGATATCCCATGCTGTGAATGTTCAATACCTCTTTGCTGGCACCAGGAGGGGCTGCCTTCAGAGGCTGGCATGGTGCCTGACACCCAGGGGAGACTAGTCTGTAGAGATGGCTGGGATAACTGCGCTCCCACAATAAGCTGGGAGGCGCCCCCAACAGCAGGAAGGAGAGCTTGGCCCAAGGGAGCCTCCCACATGAGCCTGGCTCAGGTGAACCGACGCTCCAGCCAGGCCCAGGGAGGGAAACCTGAAGCCATGACTGGAGAAGGCTCCTGTCATGAGGGTGTCCCCCTCCCCCGAACACCACAGCCAGCTGCCTCTCACACCCTTATTTCCTGTCCTTAACAGTGCCCTCAGGCTGCTCTAGACTACACAGCAGGGGCCCCCACTCCTAGTGCTCTGGGCTATGGAAGCTGTTCTTAATGAAGCCATCTTTCCTGACTCCCTGTCCCAACCCACATCTCTTTTCTTTCAGTTATTACCTTGAAACCCTTTCAAGGTTAGTTTTTTTGAAGTCAAGCAACCCACCTTTGTTTTCTGCGGGCTTTACAGTTTTTGCCATAACAGCGGACCTTATTTTTTTCTCAGCAGGACAAGTTTTGGGGTTGCACTGCTCTGAAAGAGACATAAAGAGATGCACATCACCTCCACTTCAGTGACAAGGCCACACTGCCCCACCGAGCCAGCTTCTAGGTAGGAAACATGTATGTGGTTAGGGATGGCGGGGGGAGGGTGGAGATGGATGCAGAGAAAGTGAGGGACCCTCTCAAAGGGCAGCACTGAGAAAACAAGCAACCCTGGGCCCGGCAGAGGATGGAAGAAGCAGGCCTCACGAACCTGAAAGCTGTCCCCATCCTCCTTTCCCCTGCCTAACCTCGCTGGGCTCTCCCTAGGATTAAGTGACACACTGACTTCAATTAGCGAACGATTTTCTCAGCAGTTTCAGGTACCAAATTTGCATGTACCACATGCCGCTGGGATGACAGAGATGAAAGTCATCAGGCCCACCTCAGGGGGTTAAGCCTTAGGGATGGCAGCTAGAAACCTGGATAAGAGTCCGATCGATGTCACCTGAGAGGACTGGAAGACAAAGGGGAGGTGCTGCCAGGTGGAAAGAGCATTCCTGACAGAGAGGTCTACAGCTGGACCAGAACCCTGGAAGAACAGGGTCATGTGCAAGGACAGTGATACGCAACTAGCAGCTGACTGACAGGGCAGGACTGGCAGGTGGCTGGGATGCAAGTGGAGGAAGCAAGAGCAGGAGAGGGCCACACGGGAGGCTGCCCTTTCTTCCCAAGAGCAGTGTCTCTCATCAAAGGCACTGTGATGTTCAGGGTGGAAAGGTCTTTAACAGTGTGAGATGGTCTCACACTCCACACGATGTTTATTTGCACCAACACCAATTACCAGAAGTGCCCCCAACCCTCCTCAGCTATTGTCACAACAGAAACATTCTCACAATGTGTCTCCATACAGAGAGCAATACCCAGGCTAAGAACCACCACCTACCTCTGCAACAAGGGAGTGAATTACTCAAATGTGCATTTTAAGAGAAACCCTGGCCGCAGCAGGGCCACACAGTGAAGAGCTCCAGATTGCCCCGTACTGCCCTAGGGTTTCTTAGAGGGGCCACTCAGGACCGCACTGCCAGAGCAAAGCTTACCAGCCCGGCTCCCCAACCCAATTTTCAGCAAAGCAGTTCTACCTCTTTCTATCTTGAACGGAAAAGTTTCCTTTGAAAATGCTCAAGAAATACTAGGGTAAAAAACAAAAACAGCAGGGGGAGGCGTACAGCTCGAAACATACCTCTAGGCCAAGGAGGGCGAGGGAATCACGCTACAGGCAAAAAACCAATAAGGCACTTCAATAACCAGAATCAACTCAGCATGAGGTCATGGGAAAGGGTCCCTGAGGACTAAGAGGCTGCTCCAGATTGGAATTAAAATGTAGACTTAACAGCACTAACCTCCCCTTAAGGTAAACGGATCTACCTCGTTGTTTCTAGCCAGGCATTTAAAGAAGAAAAAATTGTTAACTGCAGCCAGCGCAGCTTTTGAGAATACTAAGAAACTACTAGGGCTGACTTTGGCGGCCAAAGCAGTCACCTATTTTTAAGGGGAAGGGGCGGTCTCTAGGAGGAAAGGTATAGCAGAAGTTTCTGACTGGTCCAAGTCCCGGGAAGCATTCACAGGCAGAGATTCCCCCTGGGGCTCCAACAGGATTGGGGGAGGCAAGGCCGGGAGAGACGCGGCGGGACGTGGGGGCTGCCCGCGCGAGAAAAGGGGCGGCTCGGGGGCGCGGGGAGACTCGGGGGCCTTACCTTTGTGCTTCCGGAAGCAGGTCACGGAGCAGCTGTAACAACAGAGGCCACGGGCCGCGTTAGCCCGGGAAGTCGCGCGGACCCTCCCGGGGTCCCCGTCCGGACCCCGCCGCCCCGCCCGGTCCCCTTCCTGACGATTCCCGCACTCACTAAGGCACACGGCAGGCGGGGCAGCGGTATTTGGGCTTCTCCAAGCAAATCACGCAGACGGCGGCGCTGCAATTGAGCGACGCCATAATCCCCCCACAGCCTCTTCTCCCCGGACGCGCCAGCCTCTGACCCGGAGTCCCCCACGTGCACGCCCTTTTTTCCTCGCTTCCTTAGCCGGGACCAATCGTCGCGCAGCACTCAGCGGCAGTCAAAAGCAATGGACTGATCCTGCTCATTGCTCCAGTCCTGATAAGTAGAAAGTAGATACACTCGATCCTTCGGCTTCCCGGAGTAGGTCTCGCAGTCGTCCCTGGGTGGGGGCAGGGAGAGGGAGAGAGAGAAGGCGGCTCCCCACTGAGCAAGACGTCCCACGCGGGACTCCATCCCAGGACCGAGGGATCATGACCTGAGCTGAAGGCAGACGCTTAACCCACTGAACAACCCAGGCGCCCCTTAGACTTTCTAATTCTTGCAAGGGCACTGGGTCCTCCCCCTCGACATTCCATTTGCTTATATCTAGCAAATGAGAAATCCAGACCCTGGTCCAGAATGGGTTAGATTGAGTGACACACACATGCTCTTCCCTGCTTAAGCCCTTTTTCTCTCAGGAAAGAAAGCTGAGGCTTGACCGCTGACCAATGTTTATTGAGCTCCAAGCAACAACACTGCACAGCCCAGATGTTGGGCTGGGGGCCCCAAGGCAGTAGCAGGCACAGTCTCTGCCCTCTATGAGCTCAAAGCTTAGAGTGGTGGCAGGAGGGAGAAGAGACCGTCTTAGGGTCCTGCCGGTGCTAGCCTGCACTTGCACGGCCCAGAGAGCCAATGCCTCTTCAAATCTTGCATTCTGGGCTCCTCACTCACTTGGCTTGGTCATGGAACAGATGAGTGAGCTCTGGCCCAAAGGAGGGGATTCTGGCCTAATGAGTCCAGATAGATGAACTGCGACGGGCCTTGAGTGGCACCTCAGGCTTTAGGAACAGTCATGTTTCATTAGCACCCTTACCTCCTTGAAGCCCTTAACACCGCCCAGCCCAACCAGGGCTGCCACCACACACCTAGGGCCATAAGTCATTCTCACTCCCAAGTCCCTCCTCCCTTGTGTTGAGCCCATTAGCTCTCAGGATTCCACTACTCTAAAGGCTCCACATGATTGTCATTGTTTTTGCAGATAACCTGGTAGGACCAAAGAAATTGTTCGAGTCTTGGCTCAATCCCCTCCCTGGCTATGTGACTTCTACAGTCTCTGAGGTCCCTCACCTATTAGTGTGGATGTGCAGGCCTGATGTCCTGAGCTGCTGAGAAGCAGAGAAAAGACCATGTGTAAAAATGTATGTAATCTGAGCAGAGACAGAGTCTCAATGATTGCGGGCTGGGGCTTGCAGTGTGGCATGAAGGGACCAGATTCCAGATTGGCTCAGATTCCATCCCGGTATCTACCTCCCTCCTTGGAGACACAGCGACCTCCACTGGCCTTGCCCAGCACTTAGCCCGGAAGACCAACAAACAGGCATTTACAACAGCTATAACCTTCAAAACAAAGTAACTCCGAATTACTGATGGAAAACAGGATCGGGGCGCCTGGGTGGCTCAGTCATTAAGCGTCTTCCTTTAGCTCAGGTCATGAACCCAGGGTCCTGGGATCGAGCCCCACATCGGGCTCCCTGCTCCGCGGGAAGACTGTTCTCCCTCTCCCACTCCCTCTGCTTGTATTCCCTCTCTCGCTGTGTCTCTCTCTGTCAAATAAATAAATAAAATCTCAAAAAAAAAAAAAAAAAAAGAAAGAAAGAAAACAGGATCAAAGGAGAAATAGAGTTCTAGCAGCATGGCAGAAGTGAGGATTTGTAACTTATGTAGAATATATACATAAATAAATAGATTGAATGTTTTTAAAAGTTTGTAATTTGAAGCACTACAAAGGATTTATTTGCTAACCCAGAGTCTGTAACTCCTGGAGCTCAGGTCCCAACCCTATGAGTGCAGGTGTTGCCCCCAAGTCCCTCAAGGCCAGGGTCCCGAAGCTCAGGCCCCTCCAAAGGGGTTCTGCTGTCAGCCTCTATGGGCCACCCTCGGTGGGCCTAGGCCACTATCCATCTCGGCTTTGGATTTGCCCAACCGCCCTGGGGATGCTGTTCAATCCTTTGTGCGGGAGTAGCATCGACCCCGACCTGCCCCACATGCAGCTGCCCCCGGGTAAACCAAGACCTGCCTGAAATCTAAGACATGTCCACACTGACCCAATAATCAGCGGCATCTCCTGTATTCTTCAACACTTGTGACCACCCCAGAACCATCCCAGAAGGTCCACGCTTACCTGGGAAGGCCAGAGAAGGTCAGTGATTTGCCCAGGCCATGGTTGAATCCTGTGCCCTGTCTCACACCTGGTAGAAATCTGCTGACTGTGGACAACACCACCACCCATTCCAGATTTTTCCTGTGAGTTGTGTTTGGAGAATGAGGCCAAGGAGAGTCTCCACAATTTTCAGGGCTCAACCCCACGTCACCCACATCCAAACCACGCTTATTCCTCTACCTTGGGGTCCAGAGATGGTGACTTCAGTGAAAAGAAAGTTTCTGGAATTCCTCCCATGCACATTCCACGCAGTAAAGGCAGCCTTCCCTCTACTCTGGGAGACACTGCAGCATCCCAAAACAGCTGTACCCCTCCTGCTCCAATGTCCAGGAAAGAAGGTGGCTCGGCGATGGTGATGAGGTTGGGGAACATCAAAAGGCCAAGCAAGGCCAGTATAGATCTTCTTGGCAGTGGCCAGTTCAGAAAAAAAATGACACATAAGACTCCAGGCCCAGCAACGCACGTCCACACTGATGTAGCCACCCTTAGCAGCACCCTGATTCTCCCTGGACACCCGTCCAAACCCATCCTAGCAGCTAAGGCTGCCTCACACCTTCCAAACCCGACCTGGAGAGGGGTGGGGTAGAATGATTTTCAGAGCTCTGCCACCCCGCAGGCGCTGTCCAGCACATTCCGGGGACCAAAGCCAAAGCTTGGCGTTGCATGTGGAGGTCCAGGCCCGCCGCTAAGCACCGCCAGAGGGCGCTCCAGGTCCAGACTGGCCTGGTGCCGCGGAACTCGAGCTGGATTGGAGTAAACACCCCCTCCCCGTCAGAGCGAAGTCTGTCTCGCTGCACAAGGGAGGGTAAATCCAGGCATTGGCCTCTTTGTACCTCGAGCATCGCCAAGAGGCAGGAAAAGCGTGGAGGGCGCGGTGCTGAAGCCAGCCACCGGATGGGCAGGAGTGTGTCCTCCACAAAAGCAAGACCCTTATCAGCAGAGGGTTCCAATTGCAACTGGCCTTCGAGCGGCAACTCCCCGCCCAACGCTTCCTGGCATTTCCAAGGGTGGAGATCCAGCTGCAAGCTGGCCACCCACATTAACTGATGAAAGTTTAACCGTGCTTTGGGAGCATGGGCTTACTAACCAGGGCCTGAGCCACTTCCCTGCACCTTCCCCGGTGCCATGATGGGGTTTGCTGAGCCATCTAATCACCCAACCTGAGCTACATGTTCTGGTTATCAGACGCAGGAGGTGCATAAGGTTGGGCTCTCTGCTGCCTTGCCATATCTCAGCTGCTGCTGCTTCTTTAAGATTTTATTTATTTGACAGAGAGCACAAGCAGGGGGAGCAGAGGAAGAGGGAGAAGCAGGCTCCCTGCTGAGCAAGGAGCCCAATGAAGGATTCGATCCCAGGACCCTGGGATCATGACCCTAGGGGAAGGCAGCTCATTAACCAACTGAGCCACTCAGGCACCCCTCAAATCTCAGCTTCTTGTTGCAGCCCTAACACCTCTACCCCTCCCCAGGGCATGGGGGACCCAGGGTCAGCACCAGGAGGAGTGTCTGAGATTGGGATATTTGAGGGCCTTCTGCCTCATTCTCATCTACTCCTCCACTGCTGTTTCTCCTCTGGTATCTACATAGTTCAGACGTTAAAGTGAGTGAGGCTGCTGGTGGGAATCAAATTAAGGAGGCCCGAGGTTCAGGTGGAGTGGAGTGGTCGGTTTCCAACTCTGAGTGTTATCTTACAGCAGTGAAGAGATATTCGTTCCCAAATTCTAGACCGTAACAGTCTGACCTACAATTAGACTTCAAGGAGAACTTCCAGACAGCAAAAGGGATAAAGAATAATTGCACTAGGTAGGCCTGGGTGGCTCAGTCAGTTAAGCTTCTGCCTTTGGCTCAGGTCGTGATTCCAGGGTCCTGGGATCGAGTCCTCCATCATGCTCTCTGCTCAGCAGGGAACGTGCTTCTCCCTCTCCCACTCTCCCTTCTTGTGCTCCCACTCTGGCAAATAAATTAATTAATTAGATATTTTTAAAAAGGAATAATTGTGTTATTCCCGGTCCCAGAGCTGTTGAGAAGGCACAGACAAAAGAACTCACCATTGTTTCATAAACATATCCTACCACCCAAACCTCACACTTTTCTCACACCCTCTCCCACTTGCAGATCCACACAGATCCCACCTTACACTCCGTAGGACAGAGATCAAAGGAATCAGGACTTCCCAGCCAGATTCTCCAGGAAGCCTCTCGGGGTCCCACGTGGACAGGGAGTGGATCTGGGCTTTGCACCAACCTCATATCCATGTGACGGAGAAGCACAGGAACTCCACTCAGTAAGGAGCGGAGAAACTGAGACCCCAAACTGCCTTCCCCCTTCTCAAAAATAAAGACCGAATAAAGAGTCCAAACAGAAACCATGAGAATTCTTCACTAGCAGATCTGCACCAGAAAGTTATAAAAGCCAAAGGAAAATAATATCAGATGGAAATGATACCACCACACACCGGGTGGAATGACGAAAATGAAAAAGACTGGCAATACCCAGTGCTGGCGAGGAAAGAGGCTGCTGGAGTCTGGATTTTTGTGCCCCGCCCCCCAAATTCATACATTGAAATCCTATCCCTCAATGTGATGGCATTGGGAGGTAGGGCTCTGGGAGGTGATAGGGTCATGAGGGTGCAGGCCTCGTGAAGAGGATTGTGCCTTTGTGAAAGAGACCCCAGACAGAGAGCTCTCTTGCCCTCTTCCTACCATGTGAGGATACAGTGGGACGATGGTGGCCCGTGAAACAGGAAGCGGGTTCTCACCAGACACCCAATCTGCATGTGCCTTGATCATGGACTTCCCAGCCTTCTCCAGACCTATGAGAAATAAACATTTGTTGTTTAAGCCACTCAGTCTCTGGTATTTTTGTTATAGCAGCCCAAGTGGACTAAGAATTGGTACTAAGAAGTGGGGTGCTGCTATAAGGAATACCGAAAAATGTGGGAGCAGCTCCGGAACTGCACAACAGGCTGAGGCCAGAGTTCCGAGATGCTCGCTAGAAAATGAGATGTCTACATTGCCAAGAATGCACCTTAATGGGCAATTCTGCTGAGGGCTCAGAACGAAAAGGAGAGCGCTGTAGAGAAAGCCTCCCTCTTCATAAGGAATCCATAGGTGGTCACAAACAGAACGCTGGTAGAAACGTGGGCAACGCGGGCCATTCAGGTGACGTTGCCCAGAAACGAGGAACATGTTACTGGAAACGGAAGGAAAGGCGATCCCTGCTGTAGAATGGCAAAGAACTTGGCTGAATTGTGTTTGCGACCCCTATTTTGTGAAAGGTGAATCTTGCAAGGGATGGACCGGGCTGTTTTGCTGAAGAGATTTCTAAACAAAGTGTTGGAGGGATGGCTTGGCTCCTCCTAGCAGCCTAGGGTGAAAGGTGAAAAGAAAGATTTGACTCGGGGCTCTTGGGCAGCACAGTCGGTTAAGTGTCTGAGTGCGGAGCCTGCTCCTCTCTCACTCTGCTGCTCCCTCTGCTTGAGCTCTCCCTCTTTCTCTCTCAAGTAAATAAAATAAAATCTTTAAATAAAAAAGTAAATAGTAAAAGGGGGGGGAAGGAAGGAAGAAATAAATGACTTAAAGGTAGAGTTGCCAAGCAGAAGAGAGCTGATCTTAAAGATTCTCAGCTACACATACTGCAAAAAAGGACACACTAGTGGGTTGGCCACCTAACCACTGGACCAGGAGGTTAGTGTGGGTCAGTCATCTCAACAGGAGCCAGGCACTCTTCTTCAAAATACAATGGGACAATGGCCCCAAATGCGATTCAGAGATCAGCAGACTGTCATGCCCACCACGGGCCCAGAGTACTCGGCCCATAGACAGAACAGTTTTCAAAGGGTAGGACGGCCTCCCTAGCTCAGGGGGGCCAGATGCTCCCAGCCAGTGCCTCAGGGTGTCCTCCTACCCCCCACAGAGAGCCTCAGGCAGGGCATCAGCCAAAGGGGATCATTCTTAAGTCTTAAAGTTTAATGTCTGCCTTATTAGATTTTGGACTTTCTCGGGACGTGTTACTCCTTCTTTCCTATTTCTCGATTTGGGGATTACATTAGCTCTGCCTTCTTTGGCCCCCTCCAGTCTCTTTGATTTGTTTTGTTTTGTTTTGGTTTTTTTACTTTTTTTTTAAAGTAAAAAAACTTTTTTAAAACTTTTTAAAAATTTTTTAAAGATTTTATTTATTTATTTGACAGATTGAGATCACAAGTAGGCAGAGAGGCAGGCAGAGAGAGGGGGGAAAGCAGGCTCCCCACTGAGCAGAGAGCCGGCTGCAGGGCTTGATCCCAGGACCTTGAGATCATGACCTGAGCCAAAGGCAGAGGCTTTAACCCACTGAGTCACCAAGGCGCCCCTTGTTTTGTTTTTTAAAAAAGATTTTATTCATTTGTCTGAGAGAGAGAGAGAGAGAGCGCACAAGCAGGGGAGCAGCCAGCAGAGTGAGAAGCAGGCTCCAAGCTGACCAAGTAGCCCAATGTGGGACTCGGTCCCAGGACCCTGGGATCATGACCTGAGCCGAAAGAAGAGGCTTAACAGACTGAGCCACCCAGGTGCCCCTCCTTCAGTCTTTTTGATCTTATGGTTTCTCTTACAGTGGCCCTGATTTTAGTCTTTGATATTCTTCCCCATCCATTACCCAACGCACAGGCTTCTCGCCTAGGTGCTGGCATGGTGGAGAAGTGCAGCCTTGTCACTAACATGCAAGCCATATGTGCCTGAGATTTGTATCTCTTTCAGAGCAGTGCAACTCTAAAACTCCAATTCCTGTTGAGAAAAAAGTCAGTTCAGCTTTTACTGCAAAAACTAAGCTAAGGTAGCATCCATATGCAAGGTCCATCTCTTCCTGTTGGGTCTGCAATTGATAGCAAGCTATAGGGCCTGAGAGCCTGCCCTGCCAGACTCCCCACTCCATTCTATTTTTTTTTAAGATTTTATTTATTTATTAGAGAGAGAGAGAGAGAGAGGGAGCGCACAAGCAGGGAGAAGGCGCCAAGTGAGAGGGAGGAGCAGGCTCCCCGCTGAGCAGGGAGCCCGATGCGGGGCTCGATTCTGGGACCCTGAGATCATGACCTGAGCTGAAGGCAGATGCTTAACCAACTGAGCCCCCCAGGCACCCCTCCACACTCTATTCTAGACAAGCTTTCCTTTTATTGATTTCCACATTTCTTGCTTTTGATCAAGATCTTTCTTTGAAAGCATCACTGATCAAGAGTAAGATTCTCCATACTTGGTGGTTTGTCCTGCAGCACCAGGAAGGACCTTTCCTGGTCATCATGTCCTACATCAGAGGGAAAGTGCGTAGCAGCTGGAAACCACTTAAGGCCACATTTGAGCAACAGGGAAGATCAGAAGGGAGAACTCTTATGTAGCTTCCATGTAAACTCTGTATTTTCTCAAGGCCGCAACTGCCAGCGAGTGTCAGAGATTGTCCTGAAGCACTGAGCCAGCACCAGCGTATTGGGTACATTGTTGTTGTTTTTTACAGTGTGACAGGTAACAAAATACAAAACCTAAAACAATTATACATAATGGAAGAAGTAACATACCAGTTCCAGGGGTGAGTGGGTGGCTCAGGTGGTTAAGCGTCTGCCTTCGGCTCAGGTCATGATCCCAGGGTCCCAGGATCAAGTCCCGCATCGGGTTCCCTGTTCAGCAGGGAGCCTGCTTCTCCCTCTCCCTGCTGCTCCCCCTGCTTGTGCTCTGTGTCAAATGGATGGATGGAATCTTAAAAAGAAGAAGAAGAAGGAGAAAAAGAAGTAGTAGTAGTAACATAACAGTTCCAAATTGTATCATAGTTCCGAACCAAGACTCTAGGTGGGAAAGTAACCCACTGAAATATTCGTTGGCACTTACAGACCTGTTGTCACAGGTCTGTCCTGTGACAACAGACCTGGTGTCCGTATGTTTCCTGCCGTCTCTGCTTAAGAACGAACCAGGTGCGTTTGGGAAGATTCGGGGCAGGTATAAACATGGAGCAGCAGCTAATGTACTTTTTGCAAAACAGCAAAACTTCAAAGACGTTTTAAAACACTATTGTTATCTCTGGGGCGCCTGGATAACTCAGTCTTTAAGCATCTGCTTTCCACTCAGGTCATGATTCCAGGATCCTGGGATCGAGCCCTGTGTCAGGCTCCCTCTCTCGCTGTGTCTCTCTGTCAAATAAATAAGTAAAATCTTTAAACAAGAACAACACTATGTTATCTCAAAATAACTGTTTAGAACCACATGCGTTTTCAATAATAGTCTGTAAAGATGTAAATTCAGAAAGCCATGAATTTGAATAAGAATCCAGAGTTTAGATAGTTTAGATGAAAGAAGACTTTCATGAATTTAGAACCTTCTTACCCTTTAGAAAAATCAAGTGAAAAATTCCTTTGTCATGGGATCATGATGAGATGGTTTCCAAAAAGCCATAGTCACAGAAGAGGTTGCCCCCTTCCTTATGAGTTTGGGAAACATGACAAGGGCATTTTCTTGCCACAAAAGAGACAGAAGAAGCAACAGTGAGAAAAAGGTACACAGACCTAGTCTGGACATCTTGGCAAAGCCATGTCATCAGCTTCAGCTCCTGGAAATCTTTCCTTTCAGGTCATCAGATGGCCAGCAGGTCTCCAGGCCAAGTTTGGTGCTTGCTTTAGGCGTGTCACGTGACTCCGTGAGTCTGTTCCCTGGTCTTCGGTGGCACAAGAGTTGGTAAGCAATTTCTTGAAAAGGGCCTTTCCAGAGAGGTGGAAGAGTCTTTCTGGAGGTCTTGTCTTTACTTTTAATTTTTTTAAACAGAAATTTGTTTTTAAAGTAATTTCTACACCCAGTGTGGGGCTTAAACTCACAGCCCTGAGATCAAGAGTCGCATGCTCTACTGTCTGAGTCATCCAGGCGCCCCAAAGCATGGTTATTTTTAGTGGAACCTTAATTTGAATCTTGATGGGGTGTGTGCTGCGGGTTCTACCAATATCAGTTGAGGTTTTTGCCTGTAAAGAGGAAGGTAGCTGACCCAATAGGAATAAACAATCAGGGTCCCCAGACTTGGGTCAGAGGTGGAGCAAGTAAGAGACGGCAAAGGGCCATTTAATTCTCCTGGTTTGGCTATTTTGATCACTACCATCAAATTCTAAAATTATTTCCTCCTTTTGGGAGAAATTTTGGTGTGATAATTTTCTAAGAAATATCAGCCCAATAAATGAGTAGGGGTCAGAGGAACTAAGGAGAAAAGGGTGTGTATCTCTCAAAGGACCTAGAGAAAAGGGAACGTGTTCCTAGGCAAGAACCAGTTGAAGTTTACAGAGACCTGTGCTCCTTGAAATGTTTTAACCATTCAAGCCTTCACCCATCTCCACAGACATATGGGGCTACTCAAGGCGACAAATTCCTTGTGGAAAGAAAACTTGACATGACATTTGCTTACTGCCAAATGGTTGTTTTTAAACATTTGGGTTTTTTGTATAATTAAGGTAAACCACATAAAAGATTTTATCATTTGGAAATGTTTTCTTTATTAAAAACTAAGGTTTGGTTCCCTTTCAAAAGTAACTCTGTGCCAAATCCCTACTTCCTCCCCAGCCAAAATTTTAAGTCACCTTTCATTTTGGCCTCCCCTGAGTGATCGCACTGTTCTCTTCCAAAGAGCTCGTAGGGAATCTGTAAAAATACTATCATAAAATGTCATGGAGGAAACTACCCATCAATTAGAAAAACGTCAAAGAGTACCTAAGTAATGGGATGCTAATCCTCTGTACCCAAAATGCCAATTATCCCCTAATTCATCTGAACATTTGAAGAAATTCTAATTAAAATAACCCCATGGAAAGTCTCCGGCTAGAATGGATCTCCATCGAATGGACCTGTGCTTTCCAAGCAGGATTTGATGTGATAAATCCAATCCCACTTTGGGCTTTGAGTTCACTGATGCTCAGTGGACACAGCCTGTAAGGGGCGTGGACAGAGGCCAGGAAGATGTGCAGCCTTAGCACAGGTCCTGGGAGCACCACAGCCTAAGACAACTCCCAGAGGGAAGGCTGCAGGGTGGGTTGGATTCCATGTACAGGAGGAATATGAGGCCCAAGAGGTGCAGTGACTCACCTGAAGTCACCCAGGTTTCTGTGACAGAGCCATCCTTCCACCTCAGGCCTGTTATGGGGCTGAGTCTCCTCCCTAACTCCCCAGGCCCGATAATCAGATACTCACTGCGCTATGCAGAGTCGGCGAAAGCAGCAACCACCGGCAGCCTCCAGATATGTTTCCAGGTAAGCCAGGAACTAGCTGCTAATAATTTCAGCTTCAAACAGAAAAAAGAGAAAAATTTAAATGTCATTAGAGCTGTTAGGTATCTGTCTCTGATCTGAGCCCAGCATTCCAGGAAAGGTTTGAATATATTTTCCATAAAGGTTATATCCTAAAGTCAGCACCAAAGAACTCAGAAATGACCTTGAGAAATAACCCTCGAACCACCTGTAGCTTGAAGAGATGGCTGGCTCTTGCCCCCTCAGCACTGCACAGGCTTCTCCTGTCATTCCTGCCTCTAACCATTTCTGTTCTTCCCTCTGGGCATTTTCTGAGGAGCTCAGGATCTGGCCATTCCGAGGCGTCTTGCCATCCCACTTGTGGTTTTACCTGGACTGGCTTGGAGCCCCCGTTGCTGTGGGTTCCCCTGGGCAGGGTGGCAAAGACTGCTTGGTGGTGAGTGGGATGACCTTCCAACCTGGAGTCCCAAGCCTCCTAGTGAATGCTTATGAGGCCAGGTGCACCTGGCCCTCTCACTGCCACTATATAGGAGTAAAAGGTAGATGAGACCTGCCAGCCCTGTGAAGGCCCAGTGGATCCCACTGCCTGCCCTCCTGCGTTCACGGGACCTCCAACTTGGAATTTACCTGAGTGCTCTGACCAGTTGCCCAGTGCCTCTCTGGAGACAGAGGCTGCCCAAGGGGAGACTGCAGATGATAAACAGCAACAAAATCCATTATAAGCAGGGGTGCCTGGGTGGCTCAGTCAGTTAAACGTCTGCCTTCAGCTCAGGTCATGATCCCGGGGTCCTGGGATCAAGCCCCATGTCAGGCTTCCTGCTCACTTCTCACTCTGCCTCTCCCCCTCATTTCGCTCATTCTCTCTCTCTCAAATAAATAAATTAAATATTTTTTTAAAAATCCATTATAACCAGAAGCCAGAGGCCAGAGACACTGAAGAGGAAGTAAGCCATGAAGAAGAGGGAGGTGGGGGGGGGGAGTCAAAGTGACAAAACTTTGCCCCAGACTCGAGAAAAACTAAACAGACTGTCTCAATAGGGCCCGTGTGGGTGTCATACTATGTTTAGACGGGACTCACTTCCTACTTCCAAGCCCCATGCCAAGAATCTGGTCCTCCTGAAGAGAGATCACGCTGCTGAAAATGGTCAGTGGTGGTCAGGAAGTGGCAGCAGGATAATTCAGCCCCCTCCCCAGCTCCAGCCCCTGAATGGGAGCTGTTCACTGATGTAGGGACTAGAGCCGGCTTCCTCTCCTGGTTGGGCACCTCCCCTGACAGAGTTGGGGGGGGGGCGGTTACCTGCCTTTTGAAGGATGCAAACAGCCTACTCCATAGGCTCATTGAGGAGATGAAAACCATGAGATCCAGGCTCCCCCCGTGTCCCCAATAAATTGATCACTCTACTTAGATCCCCACCTACCCCATCAGGCTGATTCCCCACTGGGCTGTGGCTCCCAGTGGTGCCCAGTGACCGGGCTCTTTCACAGACTACAAGCAGATAAGACCTATACAACTCACTGGCAAGCGGTTCAAAATAACAGTGATAATAACACATATGAGTGTGTGTACTCAAGAGACAGGGAGGGAAGGAGAAAATGAGAACAGAGAATAGTAGAAACTTGGCAAAACATTAACAAGAGCTGAAGAGGAGCAATGGGTTTACTGAAGTTCTTTGAACCACCTTCTCCAGAAAGTTTCTAAGTATTTCAAACAAGAAGCTTTAAAAATTAGCATAGCGAGCAATCGGAGCTTCCAGACGTGCCCCTCTCCTGGTTTCGTGGAGTTTCCTCACAGCATGGCCCCCAAACGCCAGTCTTCGCTCCCGCCTCAAACGAAGAAACTGAGACTGCCTCCCGTCCCCAAGCCAGGGCAGACGTCAACATCTCAGCACTTGCGTAAGGGAGAAAAAGAACAGCAAGAAGCAACTGAACATATTGATGAAGTACAAGATGAAACAGACAGACTTAATGAACAAGCCAGTGAGATTTTGAAAGTAGAACAGAAATATAACAAAGTCCACCAACCATTTTTTCAGAAGAGGTCAGAATGGATCTCCAAAATCCCCAATTTTGGGGTAACAACATTTGTCAACCATCCACTAGTGTCGGCACTGCTTGGGGAGGAGGATGAAGAGATGCTGCATTATTTGACAAGAGTTGAAGTGACAGAATTGGAAGATATTAAATCAGGTTACAGAATAGATTTTTATTTATTTTTTTAAAGATTTTATTTATTTATTTGACAGAGAGGAATCACAAGTAGGCAGAGAGGCAGGCAGAGAGAGAGGAGGAAGCAGGCTCCCTGCTGAGCAGAGAGCCCGACGTGGGGCTCGATACCAGGACCCCGGGACCATGACCTGAGCTGAAGGCAGAGGCTTTAACCCACTGAGCCACCCAGGCACCCCTAGAGTTTTGTTTTGATGAAAACCCTTACTTCGAAAATAAAGTTCTCTCCAAAGAATTCCATCTGAATGAGAGTGGTGATCCATCTTCAAAGTCCACTGAAATCAAATGGAAATCTGGAAATGATCTGATGAAATGTTCAAGTCAAACACAGAATAAAGCCAGCAGGAAGAGACAGCATGACGAACCAGAGAGCTTCTTCACCTGGTTTACTGACCGTTCTGATGCAGGCACAGATGAGTTAGGAGAGGTCCTCAAAGATGGTATTTGGCCAAATCCATTACAGTACTACTTGGTTCCCAATATGGATTATGAAGAAGGGGAAGGAGAAGAAGAAGATGATGATGATGAAGAAGAAGGATCAGAAGATATTGATGAAGAAGGAGATGAGGGGGGGCGCCTGGGTGGCTCAGTGGTTTAAAGCCTCTGCCTTCAGCTCCGGTCATGGTCTCAGGGTCCTGGGATCGAGCCCCGCATCGGGCTCTCTGCTCAGTGGGGAGCCTGCTTCCTCCTCTCTCCCTCTCTGCCTACTTATGATCTCTGTCAAATAAATAAATAAAATCTTTAAAAAAAAAAGGAGATGAGGATGAAGGTGAAGATGAAGATGATGATGAGGGGGAGGAAGGATCGGAGGATGGAGAAGATGACTGATGGAACACTGATGGATTCTAACTTTCCTTTTTAAATTTTCTTCAGTCCCTGGGAGCAAGTTGCTGTCTTTTTTTTTCTTCTTTTTCTTTTTCTTTTCTCCTCTCATGCTCATTTGCCCTGTTTTTTGAAGTCTCCTTTTTCTCTCCCTTTATACCATGGTTCTCAGCTTATTGGGGTGGGGGGAATACCTTGAGCAGAATTTCAGTGGGAAAAGAATCTTTACCCCTTTTTGTTCCAAATTCATTTTTGTCCCTTCCTGTCTCAACAAAAACAAAAACTTATGGAATCAACACCACCGTGCTCTGTGGGAAAAAAGAAAAATCTGCTCCCTTAGCTCTGCTGGAAGCTGGAGGGTGCTAGGCCCCTGTGTAGTAGTGCATAGAATTCTAGCTTTTTTCCTCCTTTCTCTGTGTATTGGGCTCAGAGATTACACTGTGTCTCTATGTGAATATGGACAGTTACCATTTACCAACATGTACCTATCTACTTTCTCTTGTTTGAAAAGAACTTTAAAAAATGGGGCTATAGAAGGTCAGCAAAGGGTGGGTTTGAGACGTTTGGGTGGGTTAAGTGGGCATTTTGACAACATGGCTTCTCCTTTGGCATGTTTAATTGTGATGTTTAAAGGACATCCTTGCAGTTTAAGATGACACTTTTAAAATAAAACTCTCTCCTAACAATACTTGAGCCCTGCTATTCAATGGGAGAATCAGCAGAACCTGTAGGATCCCATTTGGAATTGACATTCTCTATTGTAATTTTGTTCCTATTTATTTTTAAATTTTCTTTTTGTTTCACTGGAAAGGAAAGAGGATGCTCAGTTTTAAACGTTAAAATTGTACAAGTTGCTTTGTTACAATAAAACTAAATGTGAAAAAAAAAAACTAGCATAGCTTTTAAAGAGTGCCCCCTCCTGCACTGGGGTCTCCCCTGGACCTTTCTGATCCTATGAACAGGCTAAAGCGTCACTGCCTACAGGTCTCAGCTGATGGCGCAGTACCACCCGCCTCTACCCGAACCCTCCGCTACTCAGAGAAGGAACAGCGCCTATCTGCACTGCTTCCTCCCAGTCACATCCAAATAGTTCTGGTTCTCCTGGTAGCTGAGAAACGACCGCTCTCTCAAGTCACATTCTCCTCTTATGTCACCTGAGAACCTGTCTTGCTGCCTCAAGGCTGGCTTTCTGGGAACAGCCACCCCTAGGACAGTGTCCATAAAGGTACCCAAGGCTGCCAGGACCTTGAGAGCATGTTTGGACGTCGTGGCTCGGCAGCATAATGCTATGATAAAGGCAATTAGTGGAGAGGTGACACAGACTGAGGGCCCCCAGGCCCATAGCAGGTAAATTTAGGGCTGCTTGTTTGGTGGTTTTTCTCACAGGTTTGAGCTGAAATGAGGTTTTCCCGATGTTTCAGGTCCTACCTAGTGCTGGCCCTCCCCTGCCTCGCTGTGTGGATTGGGGCGATTCTTAAGCCCTCCCTGGGCCCATCGCTGGTCGTAGCGTTTGCTAGATAGGGTGGCTTCCTAGGCAGGGATCCAGCATCCCCGCGAAGCCGCTTCTCCTCGCGTTTGCATAATGCCATAAGTCCAGGCACTGGCTAATGCGGATTGGTGGCGCTGGGTCACGTGACACCTGCCTCGCTGCCCTGGGACAAGGACACCCTGCCCCTCACCCCAGCCCCAGCTCTGGGCCCACCCTGGAAACTCCGTCCTGTTCCTGTCTCGTTCCTTCCGCGCGAAAGGTCTGCTTAAGAGAGGACAGCCGTCCCTGCTGCGCGCCACCAGCAAGCCCTGAAAGGCGCTGTCCAGCCCGCGGTGCTGAAGTGTGCTGGGCCCTGCCGCCGGAGAACAGAGAATAGTCAATCCATCCCTACCTACAGCCACCGTTCCCAAACCAGCGGACTCCAGGCCTTGTTCACACGGGCCTAATAATCCACAAGGATGCTTGTTCGCCTCAGCAGGCTTAAAGAGAATCGACTTGGAGGTCCGAACTTCCCAGAGCGGGCCCAGGGAGGGCCAATGTTTTCAGGGGCTGCTCAGCATAGGAAAGTGGACTGTACTCAATTCCCATGCTCCATTCCGGAGTAAGTAGGCATTCACGCATTATGGGCATCTCCACTGCCCTCTCCCCGCTTGTCCTATGAGCTGTGCGGGGAGACTGGGCCCAGGGGAGGGTCCCCTTACGTTCCAGGAACTCTATTCTTCCCACCTGCATCCAAACCCGGTAGGCCTGCTACCTGAAGACGATGAGGTGAGACAATCCCTGGAATTCCTCCTGTATACATTCCCTGCAGTAAAGATGCTTCTCCCTCCACTCTGGATGACCCCCAACTTTTGTGGATGCCCACAACCCCTCCCCCCACCACCCAATGCCCAGGCAGGTGGGGGAGACCAGATGTTCCCGGTGAAGGGCTCTGCAACTTAGAGTCTAGAATCTTGTCCCCAGAGGAGTAAATGGCACAGCATAATGACAATGATAGTAATGTTGGGTAGCATAAAGAAGCTGCATATATATAGCTCCTGGGGCAGAAATTAGTCCAGAAAAGAGGGCCAATAGAACCCCAGAAAGAGCAGCCAGAAGACTGCACTGGTGTTCATGACCAAACCCACACATGCCCTGGCTTGCCCCAGGATCCCATGGGTGACCCTCATGGCAGACCCTCATTCCTTAGCATCAGCTGGTCTCAGTTCTGGCTGGAAGAGAGATGAGGTACTAGTTGAGGCAAAAGGGTTTTGAGAGATCACTCCAGAGTTGCTGAGCATACGGTTAGCACCTAGCAAATATTCTCTTCATAGATTCATGAAAGTACACAGGTCCGGTGCTTACAAACACCAGCAACTTCAGTTTGAGGATCTCCAGGGTATTGAGAGCATTCTGGCTGGACATAATTTGCCAGGCCCCAGGGGACTGTGTACTAGTGGAAGGATGAATTCACACCAGGAGGAAGGGCAGGCAGTGGCCTCAGGACTGTTGAACCATTCAAGAATGAGAATTCTTAAAATTGATTATTGCACTGCAGAGTGAATCATGTTGCTTGACTCATGAAACCTACCCCTCTCCTTATCCAGGGTGCTTGCTAGTACACCCTGGGTGAGTGTCTAAAGATGGGCAGTGCTGCTCAGCACACACCTGCATGGGAGGGAGTGGACACTCAACCAGGAGATAAGAAGGTCTAATCCCACCACCCATGAACACATGGGCTCCGCAGAGTGGCCTCCATGGCAACGCACAATAACTAATGTCACCATGGGCATCATAATGACCCCAAGAGGCAAACTGGATATTAGCAAATCAATTTTAGGCAGATGGGAAGACAGAGGGGCAAGAGAAGGCATGGGACAGTCACCAATGCCCCCTGAGAAAGCCTAAAGACCAACTTCTGATGTTCAACTCACTATGACACTCTCCTTCCCGTCCTCTGCCTTCCACTTTATCCATCAAGGAGTTGATGCTAACAGAGGTCCCCTCAGTCGGATCCGAACAGCTCTGGTTACCATGGTAGTTAAAATACCACCACTCTAGGCTCTCAACAACATAATCCTAGGGGACAGGAGGAGGGCCCATGTGGCCTGAGGGCCAATGTGCCACCCCTTGGCTGGCCCCACAGCCAAGGCAAGGACTCAAACAGTGTCCAAAGAAGAAAGGATGCTGCTGGGAAGGCCATGGGAAAGGGTGAGGGCCTGGAGAAAGTGCAAATGTCTTCCAGATTTGATTGCCTCCCACATATGCTAGGCCCTCAGGCCTAGTGAACCACAGCTGGAATTTGAAACTCCTAGTGCTCCTTCTATGCCATCTCCCTGCCTTCTTCTCACTGGGACCCCCAACCTCTGCATCCTCTGATAGGCAGTGATTCCAGGAAGGGTCTGCAGGGATTCTGGGTACCCCAGGTGTCTGTGGAGATTAAACCCAACACAAAATAAGGCTTAATCAACAGCAATGGAGAGCAAAAACAGGAAAAGTTCTCTTCTTGCTAGGCCTGAAAAAGCTGTTGCTCCCCTCCCTTCCCCTTCACTCCAACCCTACAATTCCTCCATGGGCTATTGAGGGAATCCTAGAAGAGTGAACAAAGCAGGGAGAAGGCTAGAGGTGGTCACAGGAGTATGACGGGGCCTCCTCAGCAGAGTGAGTGAAAGAACATTTTGCCTTTAAGTACTTTGAAATAGCAGCAGACACAGGAAGTACAAATAGTCCCTACAACACAGATGGCATATGTTCTCCTCCAGCCTAGGGGCCCCACCTCCCAAAGCCCCACATACATGAGCCCAAGCTCACACCAGCAGGAGGCTGGGACCAGAGCTTCTGTGGCCTTCCCAAGTGTGCTAACTTGCATTCCTGTGGGCCCCTGAGGCTCCCACTGAGGTTCTCAGTGTCTACTGAGGAAGAAAAAACACAGCCCCTGACATTCACAATTGATCTGACATTCACGGTTAGACCTCAGCTTTGCTAGGAACTGGTCAAACAGAGCCAAGTATTTTCTTCTCCTGATAGACATAAGCAATCAACAATACCAACCTCAGATAAAGTTACTCTGAGACCATGATAAAATGAGACAAAATAAGGCCACTTCATAATTTTTAAGCACAGACAAAAATAAGATCACCGAGCTGACACCCAGCAAATATCAAACATACCACTCTATTGGCTACAATGAGTGACTGGTATATTTTTTAGCAACTCTATTTTTTTTTAAGATTTTATTTATTTATTTGTCAGAAAGAGAGAGAGAGAGAGCACAAGCAGGGGAAGCAGCAGGCAGAGGCGGAGGGAGAAGCAGGCTTCCCGCGCGAGCAGGGAGCCTGAAGCAGGGCTCAATCCCAGGACCCTGGAATCATGACCTGAGCTGAAGGCAGACGCTTAACTGACTGAGGCACCCAGGCATCCCTTTTAAAAGCAGCTTTATTGACATATAACTCAGATACTGTATAATTCATCCACTTAAAGTGGACACCTGGCTGGCTCAGTCGGTAAAGTACGCAACTCTTGATCTCAGGGTTGTGAGTTTAAGCCCCATGCTGGGCATAAAGCTTACATTGAAAATTAAAAAATAAAATAAAGCTTACATTGAAAAATTTTTAAAAAGCGTACAATTCAGTGGCTTTAATCATATTCACAGAGTTGTGCAACCACCACTGTGGCAAATTTAGAACATTTCCATTACCCCAAAAAGAAACCAAAAAGAAACCCTGCACCCCTTAGTCATCACCTCCAAATCCTCTCATCCCCTAGGCAACCACTAATCTTTGTCTCATAGATTTGCCTGATCTGGACATCTCATATAAATGGAATCACACAATATGTGGCCCTTTGTGACTAGCTCTTTCACTTAGCACCATGTTTTCAAGTTTAATGCACACTGTAGCAATGCATCAGTAATTCACTTCCATGATAGCTAATTTCATATGTCCATTTGACCAGGACACACACACACGTAAATGTGCATATAGACCTTACTGGTTCTGCGACAGTGTGCACCAAGAAGCTTAACCTTAACCTTCATGCCTTTGCCCCCAATAATTCTACTTCTACGAATGAACTAATTCCACTCCTAATGAAATAACCAAATCGAAAGACTTTATTTAGCATTATGCTCATAGCAATATTATTTAAAAAACTAAAAAAAATCAGAAACGATCCAAGTATCTGATAGCAGAGGAATGACTCAGTGATGGTACACCCTTCATTCCATTTGTGAGTGTTCAGAAAAAATCCTGCAGGAAAATACAGCAAAAGCATGGGGGAGGGTGAGGTTATAGGTGATTTTTAGTTTCATCTACAAATGTCAACATACTGAGTCTTATGTCATACCAACAGCATTTCTCATTTTGATACAAAAGTACCAGGTATACCTCCTCACACAAGGAGATGGAACCCTCATACACTGTTGGTGGGAATGTAAAATGGTACAAACACTCTGGAAGAGAGTCCCACGGTTTCTTAAATTGTGAAACATACACCCACCAGATGAGCCAGCCACTGAAGTAATATTCTTTTCTCTGAAGGTTGTGTTATGCTTCTTCATAAAGGTCATATTCTATTTTTTTTTATAAGTAGGCTTTGCACACACGTTGGAGCCCTACGTGGGGCTTGAACTCATGACCCTGAGATCAAGACTTGAGCTGAGATCAAGTCGAATGACTAACCAAGTTAATCACCCGGTGCCCCTCAAAAGGTATTTTAAAAACAGACGAACACCTCCAACTGCCCTTAAGCCTGGAGAAATAAATACCTGCACTTTAAGAGGTGTAAGAAGCTGGGACCAGCTGGGGGCCTGACCCTCTCCCCCAATCTCAGGCTCAATTCTGGAATGGAAGAAAATGGAACTGCCTGCACTTTTGAAATTCCTCCTCTCTTTTATTTTTTGCTTGCCAATCCTCCATTGAATTTATCCATGATATGACTACCACAGGAGAGAATGCCCCACCAGAGCTCCCGGCCCCACTCAGC
Source organism: Lontra canadensis (assembly GCF_010015895.1). Taxonomy (NCBI): domain Eukaryota; kingdom Metazoa; phylum Chordata; class Mammalia; order Carnivora; family Mustelidae; genus Lontra; species Lontra canadensis. Next base: position 343,325 of record NW_022631037.1, read on the forward strand.
CCCTGCAGAGGCTAGGCAGGCAGTCTGCACCCCCCAACTCTGGCAGAAACCTGCACTTCCGGAGCTTTAGCTTTGGATTATTTGTACCCATACAGCGAGGAATTTTCCAAAGTCCCATTACTTCTTAAAACCTCCCAGCGAAGTGTTCTGGCATTTCCTGTGAATTTTTAATTAATTTCGCTTCCAGAGAATTAACTAGTCCTATTTTTGTTGACAACTTGTTCTGTAAAATGGCACTGCATTACATAACATGGCTTTTTTGGTGTTGCAATTTGTTTTTCAAATCTCATTACTCTAATTTATCTCCCTCCCCAGCTGAAGAAATGGTGACGCGGCGGTGGGGGGAGGGGTTGGTAGTGAATGTTGCAAGGCCGCCATGCTACTTATATTATGGGCAACCAAGGAAGAACGGGAATATGCTTGGAGGCAAACCCCCAGAGTTCTGGAGTGTAGACAGGCCTTCAGGAACCTAGATGCCCCCCAACCCTGCTTTAGGCACAGAGGGCTGCTTGCTGTGATTTCTTCTGAAAAACAGGGCTTCTCAATGGGGGAGCTACAAGAGCAGGTAAGACTAATGAGACTGAGCAGGAGACCACAGGGCCTCTGAGCACAGCCAGGGGGCAACGTAAAGGGCGGGCTTGACCAGACTTAGAACCAACTGCACTGGGGAGTCAGGGGACCCCTGTCCCCGCGACAGGACCCCGCACTCGGGCTTCAAGTACCTCCTGCAGGCGGTGCTGATGCCGCACGATGCCCCACATCCTGGGCACCCGCCTCCACCTGCTCTCTGCTTGCACCGTCTTTTCTGGGTTTCCAAACCACAGCCAATGCGCACTCAGCAAGACCTGGAGGGGAAAACCAATCGATTGTCCTGCTTGGTCTTCGAGACCCAGAAGCCAAGCATCATGCACTCGATGCGTGGGAGGTCCTGGACCCGAAGGAGGGACGTCTGCCGAGTTGGAGGACCTTGCTCTGTGGTTGCCTCCTGGGTGGTTGGGAGATCGAGATTCCAAGGCGTGTTATGAAGTTGTTCTGGAACAGTTCAGGTCCTAGAAGAACACCATTCCTGGTCCTCCCCTTCCCGCACCCCCAACCTCACAGTGTGGCTTGGGGCAAGTCATCTCTTCTGTCTGGGTCCTTTGCTCCACCTGTACAACATGAATAGGACAGAACAGTATGGTCCCTCATTCATGCATACCCAAGATCAGCGCAGGTATCTCTTGGCCAATGTCAGTGGTTTCACCTTGGCCATGACCTTCTGAAGCTCTTGGAGCAGTAACACACGCAGCCAGGTTTCCCCTAGTTCTGGTGAAACTGAGGCTGAGGGGAAAAAAATGGGGGGCTTGTTCATGGGCAAATATTTTGCTCCTGCTACATTTCTGGCCCTGGATTGCTGCTGGGTGCCCTGGGAGAAACCAGGGTGGTCCTTGCACCACCAGTGAAGGGCCATACTTCCCCCATCAGACAGTGAGCTCCCCAGGGTGGGAGTTGTCCTCTTAATCCAGGCTGCTGTCACCAGGAAAGACGTTATATGCTTTTTGCAGTCTATATGCTTCTTTGCAGTGTCCACACTGACTGCCCCACAGATACTTCCAGAACTCTTCCCACACCTTAGCTACACAATTTTACGCCTTCATGGGCCTGGGCTCCCCTCGGTCTGCCACTGGCTCTCTCTCACCCACAGATCTACAAGGAACCAGTGCCAACCGGAGGCTCCCGTGGCACTTCCCCACAAGAACTACCTTCCCCTGGCTGCCCAACCCTGAGAGGGAAGTTTTGGGGGAGCCCCACGCAGCCCGAGTCGGCCAGAATGCACCCAGCCAGCCTGCCCGGGCTCGCCCCTCTGCTGGGATTCTTTTGCAGAAGTTTGGCTTGAGCTGACCAGGCAGGCCATGCTTTCCTGAGCACCAAAGCCCCACCAAGAAGAACACCTGGAAGGCCAGGAGAGCGTCCCAGAGTCAGCTGAAGTCAGGCTGCCCTAAGTTCAAATCCTAGCTTCTCCTTCCGTGACTGTGTGGTCTGTGCTGGTGACTTAACTATTTCCGGCCCCATCGGTATGGTGGGCGCTGTCACAGCACATGCCTCCCTTCTAGTCAGTGATGGATACAAGCTGCTTGCATTGTGCCGGCAGGGTCCCTTGTCAGGGGGTGTCAGTCAGTTATCCTGTTACTGGGACTCTGTTCAGCAGGAGATGGGCCCTTCCCGGGAGAGGATCCAGCCCCGGAGAAAGAGCTCACGCCGTGTCCTCTCCTGCCCGCTCAGGTCCTGGCCGGACTGCTGCACCTCGGCAACGTCCGCTTTGCCCACTCTGAGGACAAAGCCCAGCCCTGCCACCTGACAGGTGATGCCGAGTGTGAGGACAGGGCAGGGGCCTGGGGCTTAGGCTGCGGTCACAGCGCCAGGGAGCAGGGCCTGCCCTGTCTGGAAACGGGCCAGCGTGGGTGGGACTGTAGGGGGAGGCCTGAGGGTAGAATATGGAAGTCGATGCCCTTGATGAAACCATGAATGTTAGTCCTCGCCCCATCTCTGGGGAGACAGACAGCATCGTCTGTGTCCTACAGATGAGAAAAAAGAGGGTTTATAAAGTGATTTGTCCCACATGGGGCAGTGTGGACTGGGATGGAGAATCCTGGGTTCAAGTCATACCTCTGACATTTACAAGGGCCTTTTGTAAGTCTCCTCGCCTACCAGGACCTGAGTTTCCTCAGTCTGTCTGGCACAGCACAAGGGGACAAGTGTCCCACTGAATGACATAGTGACTCCAAGAGGCCCATTCTAGGCAGACGGGAAGACAGAGGGGCAAGAGAGGGCGTAGGACAGTCACAGAAGCCCCAGAGAAAGCCCAGGGACCAACCTATGGTGTTCAGCTACCTGTGACACCCTCCTCCCTGTAGCTTGCTCTCCATCTCCTTCCTTCATCAAGGAGCAGATTTTGTTCCCTCTGTCAAATCCAAACACCTCTGCTCATCATGGTAAGTAACACCCACTCCAGGTCGTCAATAACAGAGTCCTCCTGGGGAGGACAAGAGGAGGGCTTTTCTCCCCTGAGAACCAACATGCACTCCCTTTGGCCAGCCTGCCAGGCACCCAAGCACACACACGACACTCCATGAGGAAGGAAACTGCCGTCAGCCCCCGAGGCTGTGGGGTAGGGTGGCTGGAGGAGGTGCAGGTGCAGGTGCAGGTGCATCCCACACCTGCTGGGCCCTCAGGCGGTGAGCCGGGAGCGTGGCTTCAGCTTCTCATTGCAGGAGCTGAACCACAGTTGTGCCAAGCCCTTGTTGGGACGAACGTGGATCCAAACACCTCCAGCAGGCCTGGCAGAATGAGGGAAACTGAGGCACCACCAGAGAGGGTTTCCCCAAAGGCCAAGGTAGGAGCTCTCCCACCAAATTGAATGATTGGCAGCCTAAACATCTACACTTGACCAACATGAACCAGAAGAAACCCACTACCAGGGTGCCTGAGGACGAGGTTAGGGAATGCGATGCTGGGAGGTGAACAGAGCAGTAAACTCTTCCCCGTACATACCCAAGGTGGTCCATGCCCTCCTCTGCCCCCCTCTGTGAGCCCATAGCAGGCAGAAAGTCCCAATGATGAGGGAGAAGGGCAGCTCAGGGCATCAAGGCCCATGCAAAGACAACACAAGGAACACGTGAATAGATCAGTAGGTATAAGTGATCTCAGGGGCCACGGGTGACACACGGTGAGGGGCCCCTGCCCACTGCTGGTGGCATGGTCATCGGGATGTCCTAATCACAAGCACTTCTGTGATCTGGCCCGTTCCTACCTGCCAGGTACATCCCCAATCTCTGCCTTGAGCCAGAACCAGTTTGTGGCTTCCTCCAATATCCCACACTCTCTCCTTTTCTCTGAGCCTTTCCAGGCACATACTGTTCACCTTCTGGAATGCCTTTCTTTTTCATTTTTTTTTAAATGCTTTTCAACCACTGCCCCCCTCAACTCTATCCTCGGTCCCATCCTCCACATCAGTTTCTTAGTTAATTCGTTCTCCTTATAACACCAGCTTTACCATCAGCTGCCACAGAAGGACCTCTCGAGACACCGAGGTTTAGTTAGTGCCCTGTGCCTGCCCTGGCATCAGTCCCAGGCATGGCCACTGTGACCCATTAGACTCTGAGCTTTAAGAGAGCAGAGATGGATCATTCATAGCGCCGACATGGCTGCTGGCACACAGGAAGTGTGGTCATCAAATGGGGCATCCCAGAACACACGAGGAACCTAGCCTGGGGACCCCGATCACAGGGCTGGGAGGGTCTATCTAAGTGTCTGATCCAGTCAACAAGCCCCTGGTTTGTCCTCAGCTGTTCCTGGGCTGCTTTCTCTACCTTCTGAAGGCTTTCTTGGCCCATGCCCTGCAGGGCCTACACAGCACCACACTCCCTACATCCTCTGCACCAAACCCAACAGCTGGACAGGCACAGACCATATACCAGGAAGAGGGAATTCATATAGGACCTCACCTCTGCACAGAGACTAGCTTGGCCATGGCCTGGGGTGATAAGGAGCACGACCATGGACATGGTGTAGTCCGTGCACTGCATAAGGGCTTAGCCAGTAAAAATATGGGCTTCCACCCAACCTCCCCCAGAAAGAGCCAGCTTTTCCAAGTAATAGGAAGGCCCTCTCTCTTAAACCACTCATGGGCTCTGTGTCTGACTGGGGTGGGTGAGTCCTCCCACATAAACCATGCCCCAAAAAACAAAGAAAAAACCACTTACCCATTAGCAGTCACTTCTACTTCCCCCTCAACACTGCCTGCCACATGCAGTCACGGATCCACTTTCTGTCTCTCTGGATCTGCCAGTTCTGGACATTTCTTTTTTTTTTTTAAAGATTTTATTTATTTGTCAGAGAGAGAGAGAGTGGGCACAAGCAGACAGAATGGCAGGCAGAGGCAGAGGGAGAAGAAGGCTCCCTGCCGAGCAAGGAGCCCAATGTGGGACTCGATCCCAGGACGCCGGGATCATAACCCAAGCCGAAGGCAGCCTCTCAACCAACTGAGCCACCCAGGCATCCCTGGACATTTCTTATAAATGGAAGTATGCAGTATGTGATCTTTGGTGACCTCTCTTTAGCTCACGATTTTCAAGTTTTCTCCATGTTGTAGCATATGTTAGAATTATCTTTTTATGACTGAATCAGAGTCCACTAAATGGACATACCATGTTTTACTTATCCATTCGTCAGTTGGTAGACATTGGATTATTTCCACTTTGTGGCTACTGTGAATAATTCTGGTATGAACAGTCATGTAGAAGTTTTCGCCTGAACATGTGTTTTACTCCTCTTGGGTAAAGACTTAGGAGTGGAATTGCCAGGTCACATGGTAACTCCATGAGTAACCCTTTGAGGACCTTCCAGCTGTGTTCGTGTTTCCCCACAGCTCATGCTGACCTTGTGCTACCCATGCTTGGTTCTCTCCAGCGCCCTTTCTGCCAGTGTAAGCCTTTGACACATGGGGTGGGGGGCGCAGAACCAGTCTGCACTCAGCAGCCCCCATCTCGTGGCCAGCATCACCAGTAGAGCAGCACTGCTGTTTCTCAAGTCTTTGGGAGTAAAGCATGGTTGCACTTGACCAACACCAGAACCGGGAGACTAGAGCTAAGTTTGAGAATTGTGTTTTCTGGCTTGATCTGGGCAGCGAAAGGATCAAATTTTCTGTGGTCGTGGTGGTGGTGGGCAGGGGGTAGAAAGTGATCTCCCCGATCCATTGATGTCTTAGAAAAACTCTGACACTGTTTAAAAAAAGAAAAGGGAGCAAAGAGAGAAAAGGAAAAAAGGAGAGAAGGGAAGAGAAAAGAAAAAAAGGAAAGGAAAGGAGAAGAAAAAAGAAATGAAAAGCAAAGCAAAGAAAAAAACTCTGACGCTGTTAATTTGAAACTTCCGGAGCTTCCCCGGTGTAATCTGAAATAGGCCCCCCTATGCAGAGCACAGGGAGAGAGGTTGAAAGAGGCAAACCTTTCTGGTCTGATAAGCAAGGGAACTTCCATATGAGGCTTGTCTTGGCCGGCTGCATGGTCAGTTTACCTCCGCACCCACTGACAGAATCATAAGAGTTTACAGAAAGGCCTTCATTGGGTTCAGTCACATGCACAATCGAGATGGTCTCATCAACACCTTACTCTCTCAAGGTTGTGTCTTTGGGCAGCTTCTCTGTGGGAAAGGCAAGCAGCTGCGTGCACATTCCAAGGACAAGGGAGGAGGTGAGGAGCCTCCCTCTGATTGTCTGGGTCTACCTACCTCGCTGGGTGACTTGGGACAAATTACCGCCCCCTCTCTGGACCTGGAGCCCTAGTAAAATGAATTCAGAATGTCCTGAGATCCACCATGTTATTTTCATAACATTGCCAATACATCTTGCAGCTGGATGAGCCTGGGTTTGTCCCAGCTGTCGGGTCCTGACAGGCACTGCACAGAAATCCTCCTGGGGCGACCCTGAGCCACTGGCCTATAGGGACCCACCTTTCTTCAGTGAGACCACCCACAGTGAGTAAAGCAAGACAAGGCTGGTTCACGGACCCATATTTGCCAAGCTCCGGCTGCATAGCTCAGCTGTGGAAGAAGCCAACCTGGTTGGCTCCTGACCTGACAGAGCTCAAGGCCTCAGGGTTGGGAAAGACTGATCTGGGAAGAGACAAAAAAACCACACCCAGGGACATCTGCCTGGGGAGTAGGGAGCTGGGGCCAAGGGCTCCAAGCTAGGGAGACTAGGGAGACCCCACCCAGCTGGAGGTGTTGGGACACTGGCCTGAAGGGATGTACAAGCTTGATCCGGAAGAGTGTTGTGAGTAGATGGAATCAGGAATTCCAGGAGACTGAAACAGCCAGGAGGGGGCCCCCAGACGGGCGCTGGCAGACTGTCTAGAGCGTGGTTGTGGGCAGAGATGAGAGGGACATGTTGGGTGTATGGCAGTAAGGAGCGGAGGCCTTGTGTTGTAGATGGGATCGTGTTTAATGGAAGTCCAAGGCCTCATCCTGGTCCTGGGGTGCAGATGGGTGTGCCTGCCCTCCCATGACCATAATCTGCTGCCCTCAAGTGTCTCCCCTCTGCCTCTGTCCACTCATTTCCCTCTTCTGACAGGGGTGCCCCACGATGAGCCATGGAGGCTCTGGGGACAGGGTGGCTGCCAAGAGGAGGCCCAGGCTGCGACGCTGCTCTGCTCCCCTCCCATGAGACATGGAATCTGAACCCTGTCATTTGCATGTTTCCTAGAAACAGTCCACAGCATCCCCCTGTCACCAAGTCAGCACAGCTGGACCTCTCTGCCTCTCTCCCCCAGAAAAGCCCATCTGCACCTCCGTTTCTCCTCAGAGGTGTCCTTATCTTTCCTTTCTACTTGAGGTGTGAGGTGGAGGCCGCACACCTGGGCCTGCGGGGACAGGAGGGTTTGTCACAACAAGCACTGCAACCAGAGTCTGGAAGAGCCGCCAGGGGTGGGACCACGTCTCTGCCTCCAGCTCCTGGCTCCACAGTCCCAGAACACCAGCCTCCCTCCTTAGGCTAGCTCCGTTCAGGCTCCCTCCCTCCCTCGTACCCCCCATCCCTGACCTCAAACTCTGGCTGATCCCCTGAGCATAGGCTCCGAGCCCCATCCACCCTCTGGGGCTTGTGGCCCTGGCGCTACTGGGCCCACTCCTCTGCCTTGCTTCCCAGGGTAACCAGAGAGGGTGTGGGGCTGTCACCAACCCTACAGGGCTTCAGCCTCCGCCTCAAGGGTGCTGTCCCTTTCACAGTGCTGAAGCTCCTGATCGCTCCCATCTCTACCAGGAGCCGCTTCCCCTACTGTAGCCTCCACTCACAGTCTGACCCGAACTCCAGGACATGTTCACACTGTCCAATAACGTGCATGATTTGAACTGGAAGCATGTGGAGTCCAGAAGAATGTGACCCAGCTGAGGGCTGGAGAAGGGGCTACTGGTCCATGGGTTCTCTCAGGCACCACTGCCTGCTTTTGACCAGCCCTAGGAGGGTGGAGGTCCAGCCATTGCACCCCACCCCACCCCCACCCTGATATCTGCTACAAAGTGGAAACACAGAGCACCCCATTCAAAAATTGTCAAGAATGTCTAGAGCGGAGACGCCTGGGTCTCTCAGTCGGTTAAGCATCTGCCTTTGGCTCAGGTCATGATCCCAGGGTCCTAGGATAGAGCCTGCTTCTCCCTCTCCCTCTGCCTGCTCTCCCTGCTTGTGCTTTCTCACTCTCTGTCAAATAAATAAATAAAATCTTTAAAAAAAAATGTCAAGAGGTCCACAGCGGACTATTCAAACAAGTGCAGCTGCCCTGTGTCTACACAAGTCCCACACTCATGAAGCCAGCCTTGCCCATTCCCATCCCACAGAGGGCTCACTGAACTTGAACTACATTTCAGAGTTAACTTTGAGATTACTTACTACGGCAGCCACTCACCCCCCACCTCCCTTGGCTGCCAGAGTGAGGGAGGAGGCGGGCAGATTATTCTTACCTTCCCGCATGTGCCTACACGTATCTCCTACCAGAGGCAGGAGGTGAGCAATTTACAGCCTTGCTAAATCCCAGCTTCCATTTGAGGCTTGCACACCTTCCTCCTGTCCCCAGGGCACAGCGGAGCCGGGGCCACACCCGAAGGAAAGAGCTAGGGCGGGGTTCTTGCTGACACATGCTCAAGGCCCTGTCTCAGTTTCCATTCTGATATCTGAGAGTAGTTCAGGTGTGAAATGAGGTTGCTCCAGGGGGTCGTGGTGGGAAGTCCCTTGAAGCGGGCTAACGTTCTGGGAATCAGGTACAGGGTGGCTCTAAAGAGTTGTTTTTCCAACTTTCTGCATGCTACCTCACAGTCATTAAATGATGCCCCCTGCCCAAATGAAAAAGAAACACCAGGGCAGGGCCGATGGATCTAGTTAGTGGCCAGGAAGAACTTGTAACTGTAAAAGGCCCTGATGGGTTGGAAGCACAGGGACAGCAGAGGGCGCCGTTGCTGTGCAAACACACCGCAGGGCGGAGGCACCCAGGGGCACACTCTTCCTCACTGCCTCTCTTCCCCCCAGATCTACGCAGAGCATCCCCCCATCTCCCCACCCACCCTCGCACATGTTCCCTATCTTACAGGCACACCGGAGGTCAAAGAGTTAGACTCCAGGCTCAGATTCTCCAGCTGGCCTCTGAGGGTCCCTTGGCTGGGGTCCCTCACCAAGCTTTGCTTTATCCCTTATCCCACCTCCACATTGCTCTCCCAAACTGACGGTGGTTCTGTTCAGTGAGGAGCTGGGGAAGGCACCAGGATGCCTGGTTTGCTTCCCCAGTCTATGGCTCTACCTCTCCGGTGGAAAGATGTCCCTGCAAGATGGCAAGTCAGCTGAGGACAGCCTGGGTACATTCTGGAACCACAAAATGACAGTTGGAAGGGCTATGAGGTAAAGTGGACTCGTGTTTGCACTGAAATGTGAAGGTTGAGAAGGATGACACTGAGCTGTTCGTTCTGTCAACAGTGTTTTGCATATAGATAAAGACTGAAAGAGAAGACACAAAAATTAAACAGATTAAGTTGGGGAGATGATTATTTTGTTAAAAAAATTTTTTTTCTTAAAAATATGTCAAATTGGGGCACTTGGGTGGCTCAGTCGTTAAGCGTCTGCCTTCAGCTTGGGCCGTGATCCCAGCGTCCTGGGATGGAGTCCCACATCGGGCTCCTGCTCCCCAGGAGGCCTGCTTCTCTCTTTCCCACTCTCCCTGCTTGTGTTCCCTCTCTCATCGTGTCTCCCTATGTCAAATAAATAAATAAAATCATTTTTTAAAAGATTTTTTTCGTAAATGTCAAATTGAGGGGCGCCTGGGTGACCAGTCAGTTAAGCATCTGTCTTTGGCTCAGGTCATGATCCCAGGGTCCCACACATCAGGCTCCCTGCTTAGCCAGGACCTGCCTCTCCCTCTGCCTGCCACTCACCCTGCTTGTGGTCTCCCTCTCTCCCTCTCTGACAAATAAATAAATAAAAATCTTTTTAAAAAATAATATGTCAAATTATAAAATAGTTGCCTCTGAGAGAGAGGTTTTTGGTGATTTACACACACACACACACATGCACGCACACACACACACACCTGCCCGCTTCTTTCCAAATAGTCTACAAAGGTAAGAATTATCTGGATAATCAGAGACAAAGAAGCTAACACACACACACACACACACACACACACACACACACACCTGAAAGAGCCTGTTCTCCTCTGGTGGCTGCATCCTGAATCAAGGAGGGAATGTTCCCCTTTCCCCCAAGGCTGCCTTTTCCTCCCCACCTGGTTCAGCCCTCATCATCCTCTCCGGAGTTCTTCTGCCACAAAACCAGAATGTAAGTGAGTACACTTGGAAAATCCAAGGCAGCTCTGATCCCAGCCTCCTGCTGGTGTGAGCCTGGATTCCTGTGAGAGGAGAGGGGACAGCCCTGGGGGAGTTTTCCTGAACTCTCTGCAGGGCAGGAGCAGAACAGACGTCATCCCCTCTGCTGGACCATGCCCCCATGCGTCTTCCTGCTCTTACTATTTCAGAATGTTCAGCGGAAGAAGTTTCCACCAACCCGTCCACGAAGGAGGTTCCTACCCTGCCCCCATGAGAGCCTCTAGCTCTCTCTGCCCCCTCCCTCTTCTCCCCCTGGATTCTCCCCATAGACCAGAGAAACAGGGTAGGCGTGAAGACAAGGGAAGAGGAACAGCAGCTTTCGCAGATGCGGGCAGGAAGGCTCTCTTGTCTCTGCTAGAATATGGCAGAGATCCAAGGTGGGGAGTGGTGGAGAGGAGAATATTGATTAAGCCTTCTGCATGTGGGTTTCATCTTAACGTCCAGGGACACAAACCTGGACTCGAATTATCTGCTAATCTGAGGAGGCCCTGAGGGTGCAGAAAACAATGGGAGATGGAGGCTGGGGTTCCCAACAGATGGGAGGTGTGGGTGTTTGTGGGGAGGGAGGGTGAGATGGCATGGAAAGAGTATGGGGAGAGGAGCAGGAGACCAGAGTTCAAATCTCGGCTCTGCTGTCTTTGCTGGGTACCTTGAGTGAATCACTGCTCTCTCTGAGCTTTAGCTTCCTCTTCTGTAACTCGAGTAATTAAGGATCCCTGTCCTTTTCTAGGGCCGTGTGATCCTCTCTGAAGAGGTTTCCTGACCTAGAAAGTCAGGCTCTTAAGATCTACCGCCCCATCAAAGTAAATACCCGTCCAAACTTCCAACCGCGACAAACAGGTGCTATCCATCTGATTGATGGCAAATACCTCCCCGATCCTATCTCTCTGCACACTTAACCTCCTCCTTGGGAGTCTATCCACGGTGCTCTATGCCTCTTCTCATTCTGTTCCCTCTGGCTGGATTTCCCTTCCCTTTTTGGGCTCTGTCTTCTCGTCTTCTAATACTCAGCTTGGATCTCATCTCCTCCAGGAAGCCTTCTCTGATTCCCCACTCACTGGCTGGGTTAGGCGCCACTCCTCTGGGCTCCTATACAATCAAGGGCATTTGCTTAATGGCTAGTAATTACAGCTGAGGTTTACTGAGCACTTACTGAGTGCCTAGACCTCTACAAGGCTCTTTACTCAGCATCACAGAGGTGGAGCCTAACACACCATGCGAGGGAGGTGTGATCTGTATCCCGTTTTCCAAGACACTGGAGCCTGAGGGAGGTAAAGGGTGAGTGGTGGGGCTGGGATGCGAATGGAGGGCAGTGTTGCTCCAAAGCTGGTTCTACACTTCTGCCTTATACTCTATCTGCCCACTTTGCCAACTGAACATGGATGCGATGGTTTTCTGTTTAGGGATACGTGCTCGTCCTTCCTCTGACCTATGAACCCCTGGGACCACCTCACACTAATCAGAGTCCCAGCAAGGGCTGAATTCGAATCTCATGTTCTTGGGTCCACGAAGTTGGGACCCAGCCTCCCTCCGCAGCCTTCTTTACCGGCTTCCTGGGTCTTAGGAGTCCAGGAAGAGCCTTTCCGGGGTCTAGCTCAGTGTCCCCTCCCACCTGAGGCCACATCCACACCTGTCCAGGGTCAGATTTAATCCAGGTAAAGGGACCTCTGTTTAGAGATCATGGTCACATGTGCTCCTGTATCAGCCTGGGCCAGTCCACCTCAGGCGCAGGTCACAGAATTCTCACAACAACCCAGGGGGAAGACAGGGGTATAATTTTCATTCTGCAGATGAGGGAAACCAAGTCTCAGCTGTCCTCACAGAACACATGGGTGGCCCCAGAGGGAGCCCAAGGTGGTGTGTCCTCAGAGCCCTTCAGCTTGGCCACTGCCTCCATCCCTCTCCGGACCAGGCTGTGTGAGTGCACGTCCCCAGAGGATGACAACTGTGATTCATCTCGGAGGCTGCCAAGGGGCAGTGGCTGCACCCAGGAACCGTGAGGCACGTTGTGAAAGTCTGGGCTGGGCAGGGGATGGCTCACAGCTGGTTCCCAGTAACTATTTATTGGCACAGGGCCAGGTGATGATCCCCACTTTATAGATGAGGAAGTTGCAATCAGAGGGGAGTTGGAAAGCTGCCCAAGGCCATGCCTGAGTTAGAGGAAAAGCAGAGACTCGAATGCAGGGCACGTGGGGGAGCCTGGGAAGAGTAAGAAGAAGGAGGCTGCGCCAGGGCTGGGGCCAGTGGGCCTGGGCTGACGGATTTATGGGTCCTGTAAGTCACTGAGATTCGACAGGACCCATCCCTGCTCTAATGATCCCTGCTTGAATGAGGGCTTTGTCGCCTCCAGGGGAGTGGGGCCCTGGGCCTGGACAGGCATAGGTGACTAGTTAATGGCAAGCCAGGACAGCAGGGCTAGACTGGGAGATAAGGCTGGGAATGTTACAGCTAGAAGTAGAGAGCCTCTTGCCCCGTGTAACCTTGGGGAGATGATAAGGCTGCGCCCTGACCTCCCACATTGCCCACGTACAGCCTCTGGGGTGGCTCTGAAGGCACATTTGTGAAGACTTGGCCATCCTTAAGCTCCTCCCACATGAGCCCATGCCTCAGAGGGGACACCACACCAGAGCCTGGCTTGCCCCATCTCCCCCGCCCCCACATAGTAGCGGGCACACTCACAGGGTAGGGCACACTCACAGGCATAGAGCCTGATTACCTAGGGGACAGTTCCTCCTACCCATTCTTCTCCCTGGGAGGCCCCAAGGGGATGGACTTTGAGGTGGGTCCAAAGGTCACTGATCAGTAGCCCCTTAACCCCACCAAAGGTTTTCAATCTCTCCTGCCAGTCAGTGGCCTGTCCTGGGGTGACGCAGACCCCATGAAGTGCATTTCATTCCCAGGAATAGGGTTCCTCCCCACTCCATTCTTCAGTCCTGAATAGCCCTGTGGACATAAATCCACGCCCCAGAAAAGTCTGTAGGGTGTGGAATCCCTCCCCGACTGCCTGGTCTTAGCTGCTGATTAAATTTAAAAGCAGTGGAGACAATAGAGCCCTAAACCTGAGGAGGTGGGCGCCCCCTCCCCTCTCTGTAGGATCAAAGCTGTTCCTTGAGGCTGTGATCCTGGGCCAGGATGGAGGGGGGTGCAGGCGGTGGTAGTTACAGCCAGGACTCTCACCAAAGAGGAAGGCCCTTTGCCTGGAGAGTTCTAGGGGAGGCAATCCCTCATCAGAGGTCCCTAGCCTAGGTTCAAAGGCTGGTGGGAGCAGAGAGGTTGGCAGCGGATGGGGAAGCGACTAGACCAGAAAACAGGGGCTTCCTGTTGATGAAGGGGGCCCAGGCCCACTGCCTGGTTCCCTGTCCCTCTTCCCTACCGGAGTCTAAGCTTTCCAAACCCCTACGGAAGCCCCCACCCAATGTGGGACGCACAGTACCTAGAGCCATCATGGAAGAGTCTAGAGGCTCTGCAGCAGGGGGGTGGCAGCCAGGAGACTGAGTACCCCTCCTGAGACCAGAGGCAGCTTCCTCTCTATGACTCCCCTCAGCCCTGTCCTCCCAAATGCTAGGGCTTCCTTCGAGGAAACTTTCCTTTCCCTGGACCCCTCTGAAGATCCTGGCAGATGAGAGAACTAGGGGTCCACTCAGACCCCTATCTCTTCTCTTCCCACCTCATCTCAGGGGTCTGGGCGCCTCAACAGGAGCCAGTCCGGTCCCTCTGACCCCACAAGCTTCTCTTCTCTCCCTGAGCCCCTTGGGATCTATTTCTCAGTCCTGCCCCTCGCCTTTCCCCCTCCCTCCTCTGGCCTTCGCAGAAATGCTCACACCGCGGTTTAGGGGCGTCTTCACTCCGTGTTGGAAGAAGAGTCTTTGGTCTGCTTAGAAATTAAGTTTGGAACAGCCTGAGAGGAAACAGAAAAGAGACCCAGAGAATCAGCGACCACAGCCTGAGGGAGAAAAGCCAGCCCTCTCTTTGGGGACACCGGATTCAAGAAACACCAGCACACCTCCCTCATTTGCACCATCCTCGGGAGGCTGTCTCCACCCGTCCACCTCCAGCCCAAGGTCCCGGCGGACGGCTACTCAGGCGAGAGGGCTGCGCTGGGAGTCCAGGCCAAACCGATCAAAGGCAGGAATCCGGGCACCCCTCCTTGTATGGATCAAGTACCTCGCGAGGTCACCACCCCGTTCTCAAACAGGAGACCAGGTGTGATGGGGGCGGGCGGCTCTCGGAGGCAGGAGCGAGAGGAGCGGCGCTGGCGGCGGGGGCGGGGTGGTGGTGGTGGTGCGGGCACGAGGCACAAGGTGGCCCGGCAGGGGGTGGAAGCGGAGGATTTCGGCGCAGGGACAGGACGCGGGGAGGGGAGGCTCCGCCAGGGGGAGGAGCCGCTACCCGCGTCCCGCTGTCGGGGCTCCTTCCCGTCGCAGCTCCGCTATAAAACCCAGGACCGGCATGATCGCGGCACCCCCGGAGGCCTCCTCGGCACGCGACCCCCGGCTCGGCGGCGTCTTGGCTCCTGTGCGGGATGCGGCTGCTGCCTGCGCTCCTGGCCCTCGCCGCCGCCCGGCCCTCGGCCAGCGCAGGTGACCGCGCGGGCTCCCGTCCGGTCCCCCGGCGGGCGGCCCCTCGGCGTCCCCGGCCGCAGGGCGCGGGGCGCGCGCCGGGCTCGGGCTGCGTGGGCACCGCTGCGGCGACGGGGCGGGAGGGGCGGACGGGGCGGACGCGGACCCCCGGGCGCTCCCGAACGGCCACGTGCGGCGGCGGAGCGGCTGGGTGCGCGCGTGTGCGCCGCTGCGGGGGTGCTGGGGCCCCGCGGCGCTCAGCCCGGCGAGCGTTCGAGTCAGTGATGTGGATGCTTCCCCGACCCGCCTCGACGCACGCCGCCGTTCTCGCCCTTTCTGGCACTGCACGCGCCTTTGGTCCTCAACCTGTCCCTGCGTCGCTGTCTGTCCCGCCGGGGCTCAGTGCTGAGGGGCTGCCCACCTGCCCAGAGCACGGGAGGCCCTGGCTTTTCCGCTTCGCACCCTGGGTTCCTGGTCGTTCCCTTTCCCCTCCCCAGCGCCACATTGGGAGCTTGTGGCCAGGGGGGACACGAGGAGACCCGAGACCCTGGCCGAGCCGGTCTTTCCGGCCAGGGTGATTTTCGTTTAAAGATTAATGATGTGGCCGAGCTCTTAATTATTCGCCTAGGTGGGAGGTGGCAGGAGTTGTGTGTTAATATTTGATAAGGAGCTGAAAGCGCCTCCAGTCCCAGGGCTGGGCACGGGGATCAGGGGAGGAATCTTTTCTACGACCCCACAGGGGACCATCTCCTCTGCAGGAAGCCCCCCCCCCCCATCTGCCAGTCCCCAGCTCAGCTACCCCTCCGATGGTCCCCTGTTGGGGTCCAGCTGGCCAAACATCCTCTCCAAAGCTAGATGCTCCCTTCTGGGAGTCGTGGAGTAAGGGATGAGGGTGCCCTCCCTCTGCAGCAGAGAAGGAGAGAGTATGTGCCTTTTGCAGGAAAGATTTAGCTGGTGTGTGTGTGTGTGTGTGTGTGCGCGCGTGTGTGTGCGTGTGTGTGCGTGCGTGCGTGTGTGCATGTGTGTGTGTGCGTGTGTTGGAGGGGATGAGGGGAACCTTGCAGAAATTACTGGCTTCTTCCCAGGAGAGGAATAAAAAGGAGAGATGGGATGTGACAAAATTCATATGTAAAGTCGGAATTTGGAAACTTACCTAAGCGGCTGGACTCAGAAAAAGAGAAACACTTTACAATTAATTCTGTTGCTTTGTAGCTGTGTGGCCCTGGGTAAGTCACTTCACTTCAGTTTTCTCACAATATAGAGATAGTAATTCTGACTTAAGGGGTTTTAAGGGTTCAGGTGAGCTAGTGGGTGTAAGTGCTTGGTGTGGTACTTGAGTGGTGCATGGCAGACACCCCATGCCTGATGGCTGCCTGGGGCCAACCAGCCAGGAATCTATCTCAGCTGCCCCCTCCTACAACCTGTGCTCACCTTAAGTGCTGGGGCTTTCAGACTGGAAACTGTCTCGGGACCGGTCTCCCTTCACCCATTTCATCCCCTGGAACACTTGAGGCTGGGGAGGGACCAGGATACACATCAGACAACCCAGAACATCTGCTGTCACGGAGGGAGGAGGAGAGGAGTCCTAGGACTCTTTGAGGCCCCAGAACCCTGGCCAGGAGTTGCTGAGACTTTGCCAGGACATACTTGGGTTTTGCTGAGCTGGTTTCCAGGATTCCTCCTTCCCCACAGAGTGGGAATGTAGAGTGGGCAAGGTCCATCAGAGAGAACTTCTTGGATCACCAAGAAAGGTCCAGGGGGGCAAGTGGAGGGTGAGGGACAGTGGCTGGGTAATTGGTGATAGTTGTGAGGTTTGCAACTGCATTCCTGGTTCACCTAGGCGGGTCACTTATGTAGAACCTGGTGCTTGGAGCCAAGATCTGTCTGTGGGGAGCCCCTCTCCTTCCCAGGCTGCCTGAGACAGCAGGCTTGTCATTATTTGCAAGGGCAGCCCTCTCATGAATACAGGAGCGTGAGCTGCTTTGGGACCCTGCCACCTCAGCCCAGGGACGTAGACCTGACCTCTGGCCTCATCAACGTTGTTTTCCTAGTTCTTGCCTCCCGAAGAGGGTAGTTACAAGAGCATTCAGCCGCACAGGTCAGAAGTCTCCACAATTAAGACGGTGAACCAGAGGTCATCATTACAAAACCAGGAGCTGTAGCCAGAGTCAGGGAAGAGCACATTCCTGAGAGTGGCTCAGCCTGAACCAGATGGGCCCTGGGGAGGCTGAGAGGAGGGTCCCCCCTTCAGGACTCTGACTTCAGCAAGGCTTCCCCCCGGAATAGCTTCCTTTGGGGCCTCCGGTCAACCTTGGAGGCCCTGTCTGCCTTCAGGACCTTTGAGAGGGGAAGATACGGGTGAATTCTGATAAGGAGGCTTTCACGGTTGCAAATGGGCTCCATCCAACCATCGTCTGCTCAGACACTGAGCAAAGTCCTGGCTGGCCCAGTGGCAGTTCGCTCTGCCTGAGGTAGAACGGAGGGCTGGCGAAAGTTGAACTCTCCTTCGGAGATGAAGCAAGAGCCAGAGCCAGGATTGAGTCAGGTGCTCGGGCTCCAACTTCTGAGCTCTGGCCATCTGCAGAGGGGGGCCCAGGAGGTGGGGAAGTGCCTGCAGCCCCTTGCAGAGTTGACCCACCTGGGGGTTCCTTGGAGGCAGAAATTACCCCCATGGGGGGCGGGCTGCAAAGCCCTGTCCAGGGCAGGGAGTGGACCGTGATGGGGAAGACACTGCAGGATCTGGCAGACTCTGAAAGAGGGCGGAGCAGCAGAGCAGGCAGCGGGTGAAGCCTTTGACCCAGAGCCTGGAAATGCAAAGCCCTAGCTGACTCCAAGGGGCCTGGAGCGAAAAGGTGCCCCGTTTTCTGGGGATGCTCAGTCCCCTGGCCTGGAACCCCTTGTCCCCTCCTCTCCCAAGAACTTGATTGTCCCCTCCCGAGAACCTGACCACCTCCTGGCTCCTGCCCCACCCTGGCCTCATTCCGGAGACCCCAGAGGAGGTGGACGGAGGCAGCCCCGAGAGGAGGGGGCGGATGTGCTCAGAGGCCTCAGCTCAGGCTGAGTGGGAAGCTGTGCTTTTCTTAGGAATTTTCTCATCCCTGAGTTCTTTCCAGCTCACTTCATTTCTCTCCTCTCGGCCCAGCCTGAGCTTTGGCCATCTGCACACTGATCTGAGGCCAGGGGGAGGGAGGCCAGGAAAAGGAAGGACTCACTGGGGACTTAACTGTGCTACAGGCTGCCTGGACTACTCCACTGTCTCTCATTAACTCCCACAGTCCAAAGAGGCGGATGCTATTAGCTCCATTTGACCGATGAGAAAACTGAGGCTCAGGGAGATTAAGGTGACTTGCCCCTAAGTGGCCCAGCAAGAATTTCAGCTCTGGATCAAATGTTTTGTCCACCCTACTGCCGCAGCCTTCCCCCCGCCCCCCACTTAATTGATAGACTATAATGGTAGAGCAGATTTAGATTTACAGAAAAACTGAACAGAAAGCACAGAAGGTTCCAAGGCACACCGCCCTGGCAGGCCCCCCTGGTGGCTAAATCTTGCACTTAGGTTTGCCGTGCAACCTCTTCTCAGAGGTGCTGGTTCTCCAGCCCTGAACCACAGCTGAGATTAGAACCTGAATCTGACCCCACGTACCAGTATTGCAGGGTGTTGGGACAGGGTTTGAAAGGGCCCGACTACCGTCCCTGGTGGGCTGTGAGAGTTTAATCCAGAAGGGTCTTAATCACACGAGAGCGCGTGTTCCAGGGAAGGGCTCGTCTAATCTCCTCCATCATCCCGGATCAAGTCTGGGAAGGCAGCCAAGCTGAACTCGGCTCTGTTGTCCCAGGAGGGGAGACTAGGACTAATCCTCCTCCTGTCCTCTTGCCAGAACCTCGCTTCCAGGTTTGGGGTGGGAGATACAAGGAAGGAGGAGGAGGAGGAGGAGGAGGCCGACAGCAGCTGGAGGAGAGTGTCAAGGCCAGGCCCTGGGGTAGAGGTGAGGGCCTTAGAGGACCTCACAAGGCCCCTCAAGAGTGGCTGTTTTTCCCAAGGACCAGTGCCCTGGGCACAATAACCAGTCAATCAGCTATGGGTCTGGACTTTTGGGGTCTGGCTGCTTCTACCACTTCCGTCCCCATCCCTGTATTTCCTCAAGTCTCCTTCCTTTGGGCCTGCAGTGCCAGATTGCAGGAATGCTCCATCCCAACCCAAGGGGGTCTCTGACCCTGGGGATATTCCTAGTCTTTGACCCACTGTGTACACACACACACACACACACACACACACACACACACACACGCAGTGTTGCTTATGTGCACACAGCTCCAGTCTATTCCTAGACACGTGTGTGCGCAAGTGCACTGACACAGGCGTCATGTCCTTCCTCTCTCTGCTCCAGAGTCACACTGGTGCTACGAGATTCAAGCCAAGGCCTCCAACTATACTTGCTTGGGTGAGTACAGCAAGTCTCAGGGATGGGTTTTCTGCATTGGGGGGACTGCCCAAGTCAAAATAAAAACCCAGGAAGGGCGGGAAGGATCAGGGTAATGATCCCCCCAAGTCAGCTATCAGTTACTCAAACACAAACACACATCGGCATGGGCATGCGTGCATGGACACGCACATACACAGTCCTGGTGCTCAGAGGATGGGGAAGGTAGAGTGACCTGAGGCTTCCCTGGCATCTCCCGTCGCTGTCCCTAAGAGGGGAAGTATTCTATCAAACAAATCAGCAGTTGCATCAGTTATAGAGACACTTTTTTTTTTTTTAAGTTGGCTCCCTGCCCAATGTGGGGCTTGAACTCACAACCCTGAGATAGTTACATGCTCCACCAACTGAGCCAGCCGGGCACCCCCTATTTTGCTCTTATAACGAAATGGAGAGTTGGTTCTGTTCCAACGACCCCTCTTCGGGTGGACCTGGGAGGTTGTCCTTGGCATTTTTTTCAACTGCTGCACAATTTCCCTGCAGTCAGCTCTGCAGCTGCCTCTGCCGTGTTTCAGGGACTGAACAGTACTGCCCCCTCCCCAAGTCCCAACCACACCCATGTCCAGGGCAGCCTTCCCCGCCTCCAAACCCTCAGATTATACTGCCAGTCAGTGAGTCTTTTCCTAGGCCCCCTTCCAGGGGGCTCCACTGTCAGCTTCCAAGCACTCTCCCTTCCCCCTCCTTGAATCTGAGGAGGGGCGTGTGCCCCTGACTCTCAGCCGGCCCCTCCTCCCTGCTCAGGGCCTAGCCAGTGGGGTGAAGACTGCCAGAAGAACCGCCAGTCCCCCATCGACATTGTCACTACAAAGGCACAGGTAGACCCAGACTTGGGACCCTTCTCCTTCTCTGGCTATGACGAGAAGCGAAAGTGGAAAGTCCAGAACAATGGGCATTCAGGTGGGTGTCGGGCAGTGGGGGTGGGGGGGGACCTGGGCAGGCAGGGGCAACTGGTCCAGGGACCCCTGACTTCCAGAGGACTGGGCTGGAGGTGCTCCTCCAGGCCCACCTTGGCTGCAGAGCCCGGGGCTTTGGAAGTGGGGGAGACGCTTCCCAGTGGCTTTGGTGCTTCAGTGGAAGACAAGCAGCATCCTAGGAAGAGGGAACAACACGGCAAAGGCGCAGAGCTGTAAAGCGTCTTGGGGTGTGCCTGGAGGCAGAGAGCACAACTAGGGCGGGCCTGGGTCAGGCTAGGAGCAGCTGAACTGGGCCCAGGGGCAGGTCACCTCAGGGCTGAGGAGTTTGGACACTCCCTTGAGAAGGCCCAGACATCAGGGAGGGGCTTGATGCAGGGGAGGAGCTGGGCTGAGGTGCATGTTTTGGGGGGGGGGGGTGCGTGTGCAGAGGGAGAGGCGGGCCCAGGGGCCACAGGGGGCCAGTGACAGGTCTGGGCTGTACCACCTGTCCCATCCCATCCTGTCCCTGCAGCCCAGGACTGTTGCCTATGAAGGGTGGGAGGCAGAAGAGAAGGCTCTGTGTGTGGGGGGCTTGAGAGGGTTGCTGGGGACTTAGCCCCCTCTTGTGCCCTCCAGTGATGGTGCTGCTGGAGGGCGAGGCCTCCATCACTGGAGGAGGACTGGCTGCCCGGTACCGGGCCACGCAGCTGCACCTGCACTGGTCTGAGAAGCTGGATGGGGGCTCAGAGCATACCCTCGATGGCAGGCGCTTTGCCATGGAGGTGAGGGCCCTTCTCCAGGGTGGCGTGTGGCTGGGCTCTGGGTGGGCCTGCCTTGGGTGAGAAGGGTGCTCCAGGCCCCTCATAGGTCCTCTCTCCATTCCTCTCCCTGCCACCAGTTGCACATAGTACACGAGAAAGAGAAGGGGACGTCGAGGAACGAGAAAGAGGCCCAGGATCCCAAAGATGAGATTGCAGTGCTGGCCTTCTTGCTGGAGGTGGGACTCTCATTCCCCAGGGGCTGAGGGGCTGCTTCTTGGGATCAAGAGGTCTGGGATTCCAGAAAGGCAGGAAGGGGTTGGGGGACCCTGACCTCCCCTGTTTTTCAGCAACTTGTATACCCCTGGGGGGGAGCCCAGAGGCTCTCAGGGCCTCAGTCCCAGAAGCTGCCTGCCCTCCCCAGCCCGGACCAGGAGAATGGACTTATGGTCAGCACTGGCTCCCCACAGGTCCCTCTCAAGGCCCCTTCCCTTCTGTTCCAGGCTGGATCTGAGGAGAATGATGGCTTCCAGCCCCTGGTGGAGGCACTGGCTTATGTCCCCAGACCCAGTGAGTGGCTGGGGGGAGGGGAAGGGAGGAGACTTCTTCCTACAGAGGAAGGGCCAGGGTGATGCTGTGGCCTGGGCTCTCAGGGATTCCCCTGCTTCCCCAACCAATCGACGGTATCCTCCCTACCTACTCCTGCCCCAGAGATGAACACCACGATGAAAGAGAGCATCAGCCTGTTTGACCTCGTCCCCAAGAAGGAGAAACTGAGGCATTACTACCGCTACCTGGGCTCCCTCACCACTCCAGGCTGCAAGGAGACGGTTGTCTGGACCGTGTTCCAGGAGCGCATTCAGCTCCACAGGGATCAGGTACATAGGGCTCAGCCCAGGGTACAGCCTCCCACTGCCCAGTTCCCCAGAAACCATCCCTCTGTATCCTCACAGAGGCCCCCGGGGCTGCAGTGGGCATGGGGCACCCCAGGGAGCTGAGGTCCTATTGGTTGAATCCACAGACACTCCCCAGGGTATGACAAACAAGAAAGCTCTTGCCTATCCCATCCCCAGTTCAGTTCGAGGGCTGAAGGGGAGGCTGTGGCAGGAGCGGTCAGAAAAGGCTTCCATGCTGTCCCCTGCAAGTAGGTGGGACTCGTCCAGCAAGGGCAGGGAGCTGGTGTCCTGGGAAGAGAGGGAGGGCGAGCAAGGGGGAAGGGCCGGGACTGGCCAGGAGCAGCTGAGAGAGGACCAGTGCAGCCCCAGTAGGAAAACAGTCCATTCATTCAAAAATAGTACTCAAGGCCTTACAACACACCAGGCTCCAGGGATACAGCCAAATCCCTCCTTCAGTGATCCTTTCCTTGCTGAACAGTAATTTTGAAAGGGTGGTCCCTGGTCCAGGGGCATCACGATCATCTAGGAACTTGCTAGACATTTGAATTCTCAGACCTCGCCCCAATCCTCCTGAATCAGAAACCCTGGGGATGGGGCCTGGCAGTGTGGGGCCCAACAACGCCCCCCAACCCTGGCCCCACCCCGCCCCGCCATGATGCTCATGTACTGTAGTCTGAGAACCACTGTTCTGTAGGAACAGCGATAAGACAGCAGTGACCCGTGCTTATGGGCCCTCAAAACTGTGAGCTGTGTGTCCACCTAAGGGAAGCTAAGCACTCTACATCCTTATTCTTTTCATCTGCACAAAAACCTGAGAGCTAGGGAAAACAAAACAAAAAGAAGCTTGAGATCCAAGGATTCCAAAGCCCTAAAGAGGGCTCAGACAGGCAAGGTGACTGGTCTGGGGTCACACGTCAGGGAGCATAGCTCTGCTTGCTCCTGGCTTCGTGCTGAGCCCCATCTCTTCCACAGATCTTCGCCTTCTCCAAGAAGCTGTACTATGATAAGGAGCAGACACTGAGTATGACAGATAACGTCAGACCCTTGCAGTACCAGGGGCAGCGCCCCGTGTTCAAGTCTCAGGCCCCAGGACAGCTGCTGCCCTTGCCCTTGGCCACCATTCTGGTCCCTACGCTCACCTGCCTGATGACTGGCTTCCTCTGATGAGCAATCCCTTCCGGACACTTTACCTCTGCTTTCAGTGTGTAGAGGCCTGGGACCTCCATTCCTTAGGCTTCCTAGCATGGATTTTGATGATGATTAAAGGGATATATTTTTGGAGAAACCTTTCTCGGGTCTATTTTTAGTTCCCATGACATCCTTGCCCTGTTCCCCTCAACCTGCCACCATTTCAGGGAAGGGGCCTGAGTCTTGGAAGTTCTTCCTAGCAGGGACTGCCAGGCACCCCTTCCCACCTTTGTAAATAAACTTCCTGTCTGTACCCCACTTGGAGAGATGCAAAGACAGCTCTGAGTTCCCATACCAAGAAAGCCCTGGAAGTTCCAATCCAGCCTCCTCACTGTATAATGGGGGAAGCCGGAGCCCAGGAAGGAGAAAAGGGTCAGTGGAGACCACACAGTGGGACTCTGGCCAAGGGGGCTCCGCCCCCTGCCCAGCACTGTCTCCTCTGGACTCCTCTGGGCTGCAGAGCGCAGGTCATGTGTGGGTGCAGCCTAGGGAAGCTAGGTGCCAAGGCATTCATTTATTTGCCCAAATATTTCTTGAGCGTCTATGTTCTAGGCACTGGAGATATGGCAGGGAGGACAGACAAAAAATCCCGGCCCTCCTGGGGTCACCAGACTCGCTGGAGTTGCTGGAGATGAAATATACACAAACAGCGTATCAGAGGGCAGTAAGAGCTATGAAGAAGGATAAATTGGAAAGGGAAGGGGGTTAGGGAAGGTCTCAGCAGGAAGGGGCCTCAGGAAGACTTGAAGGAGGCCAGGGAGGGGGACCATCTGGGAACCAGCAGGTGTC
Organism: Lontra canadensis; assembly: GCF_010015895.1. Lineage (NCBI taxonomy): Eukaryota > Metazoa > Chordata > Mammalia > Carnivora > Mustelidae > Lontra > Lontra canadensis. The sequence continues at coordinate 367,281 of NW_022631037.1, forward strand.
CTTGTGGGGAGGGAAGGGCACCTGTCAGAGGAACAGCAGGTAGGCCAGCTCAAGTGGAGAGAGGAAAGGAGAAAGCCCTCCAGAGAGCTGGAAGACAGAGAAGAGGAAAAAGTCAAGGGGAAAAGGAGAGGTCAAGTGTGTTGGGGGCAGGGAGGGCTTGTAGGAGGGCACTGTAAGGATGCTGGTTTTGAATGGGAGAGAGCTGGGAGCCTGGAGAGGCTAGAGCAGAGGGGCCTGATGTGCTGCTTTGGGGGAAGCAGGGGCTGCAGGGGTGAGGAGGGAGGGGAGGCATCTGCAGTGTTCCCGGAGCTAGCTCGTGGTCACAGGTGAATAGACAGGACACTTTGTGAGTGAGACCAGGGGGAGGCAGGTATGAAGCGGATGGTCTAGAAAACTGAGAGAAGGAAATGAGGGCCCCAAGGACAGGTCCCAAACCAGGCAAGCAGGGGCCAAGGGGCCCCAGGCTCTGGGATCTCATCATCCAGGGAGGGCTGGACTGGGGAGTATCAGCTTGGGGAAGGGGAGGAGAATGAGCCTTGCTTGGTGAAGAGGGGTCCCTGGGGGGCTCTAGCAGGTTCTATCATCTGGAGGTGGTGAACTTTCCTACAGGAATGTGCAAGCTAGTTAGGCACTCAAGGGATTCCATTACCCGGTGCTAGAAGCCCCTCCAGCCCTCCCCCCCCGCCACGCCCCGCCACCTCCTGCAAGGCAATAGTCTCTGGAGGGGAGCTGGCTGGTAGAGGTGACCTCTACGCCTTCTGCTGCCCTTTAGATCTCAGAGAACCTGACCCCCCCCCAACTGCCCCGGGACGTCCCCCTGCCGCCCCCCCTTGGCGGGGGGGGGGGGGGGAGCCCGCCCCCCCCTTTTCCCCTTGGGGACCAAAAATAAGCCCCCCCCCCTTCAGGGGTGATCACGTAGCCAGGGGGGGGGGGGTGTTACCGTCACCATGGCAACAGCAGGCAGCCTGTGTCAGCAGGGGGTGTGAGGACACCAAACCTGTTCTCTTTGGTTCCTGGTGCAGCCTGTAGGGGATCTGAGATTTCACCTGAACCCTGCCCCTCCCACCCAAGGTTCAGGGCTCTCAGAAACCCACACGGTGCCCCCCACCACTAAGCCCCACCCCCACCCCTAAACAACAGGGCAGCAAGGCCCGGAAGTGCCCCGCTCTCTCCAAGGGTGTAAAGGAGCCCAGGGGTAAGGCACATGACCCTCCCTCGTCACCCTGACCCCACAGTAATAAACCCGGCCAGTGGGTGCCAGAATGGGCAGAGCACGCTCAGGTCGCAGGGCTGAAACCTCTTCCCTTTGTGTCCGCCCTTCCTCGTACCTAAAGCCCAGTAAGTGATGTCAGCCTGTGATTCATAGCAAGGTCATTCGCGGCCAGTCACGGCAGGAGCCATTCCTGGAATCGGCTCCCACACGCTGGAGGGTGAGCCTGACGGGCCATCCCTCTTGTGGGGTGTGTGTGTTCTAGAGGGCCTCCTCTCCCACGGTGGTTCAGTCCTTCCATGCTGGGCACGGAAGGCACCGCCCTGGGAAGACCCCATTCTAGAGAACGTGCTCCCTCTCTAGAGACCCAGCCTGGCTCCTGACACAACTCTGCCAGAGATGACGGGGGGCAACCAGGAGCCCCCTTACCCAGAAACAGGGCCCAGCGTCCCTGCTGCACAGCCCTACTTTCATTTACTTCTGATGCCCCTTGGTCACTGCCCTGGGCATACCGTGTGTACTCACACTTCACTGTGACTCGCGAGGCCTCGGAGCGGCTGGTTTTGGTCACCCCCTGACTTCTCTGAGGCTGCTGGCTCCATTCCTCCAATTCCCGCCGCGGGTCCAACATGGGTCACTACAGTCCTGTAAGGGCAGTACTACCGCAGAGGCAGACGAGATGCTGAGGCACAGGGAGAGGTTAAGGTGATGTGGGGAACAAAGTTGGAGAAAAAGTCTTCAGTTTCCTTACTACTTACAGCCCATTGACGAGTCCTTGAAACAGGCAGAATGACGTTCCTCTAGGGACTCAAATGCCTTGATGTTGACCCTTTGACAAAGGCGAAAGGCAATCTTAGGCTGACCCTCCAGGATCTTGGGTCTACTTTAAAACATACAGAAATTCCTTTGGAAGCTCCCTTTATCTCTAGCCGGCCACCCTAAGATACAAGTTAGGATTCCTCCTCCAAGCATATGGCCCACTGATGTGCATCTGAAGAGTCTCTTGACAGAGAGTTTACTGAACGGTAATAAATGACCTTTTCGTAACAATAGCTAGCCCCCCTCTGGATCCTGGAAACGTTGTTTCCAAAATACCTTGGAGGTTTGTCTTGTCCTGAAGCTCTTCCCAACTTGCCAGTATAGAATGGGCCACTCCTCCTGACCCCAGTGCCGCTCTTTCTGCCCACCGGTCCTGTCCCTGTGCTTTAATAAAGCCACCTTTTTGCACCAAAGACATCTCAAGAATTCTTGGCCGTCGGCTTTGAACCCTAACATCTTTCCTACATCAAGGGGGCCTATCAGAATTCGGGGTCACTTCTCTGTATCTCCTCGGCTCCCACTTGTGACCTGGGGCAGTTCGCAGGAGGACAGATCTTCTGACCAGGGGTAGGGTGGAGTCCACAGCACCCTGTCCCACCCTGTCCCCGCTGGCTGCTCTGTATCCCCGACGGCTCGTCTCTCTGGCCTCCCTCTGACCCCCTGTTTAGATTTGGCATCTGGATGGAAGCCAGGGGCTAAAAATACTCCCTATGTGTTTAGATGATTCTTGAAAAATAAACTTCCCCATCTTGGCTCTCAGTTTGCACACTTGCTGGCCCTGTTTCCTGTGGCTCTGATCTGACCGTGTATGGGCGGGTGCAGTGTTGGGAGGGGTGGAATGGGAGGGTGGGGAGAACAGAAGGGTCTATAGGGGCCCAGAGTCATGGTGAAGGGTGCATGTGGGCACAGGTATGCGGAAAGGCCGCTCTGACACCAAACTCTGGGGGGTGCCTAAACAGAAGCCCCATTACGGATAGTGCCCCCGTGTGGTATGACCCTGAGATTGTGCGTCTGTGTGGGAAGACAAGGAAGCTGGTGGCATGGGGGCAATGCCTCCCAGAGCTCTGGGCCTGTTTATCCATCTACAAAATGGGCTAAGCTTGAGTTTTCCATCTAACTGGACCTAGCTGTCTTCAAGCTCCCGCAGGTGACCTGGAGAGGAAGGCCGGGCCCATCTCTGCGGGTGGGGCACTGCTCCTGCACCTCCAATGACACAGCTAGCAGCTCTGTTTGTTTATCTGAGTAGGGACAAAGGCATTATCTCCTCTAGGGACTGAGGACACGTCCCTGGGCCCAGGCGGGCCTGGGGAGGGGCTTCCTTTGGAGGAGAGCTACAGGACAGGCGAAGTCACAAGCCAGTTCCTTCCTCTGAGCCCTAGCCCCAGCTGAGAATGGACACGTGGAAGGCTCTTCACATTCCAAGTGTCGGCTGCTCCAAGGCCTGGGAGGATAGGCAGAGGGCAGGCGACAGGGGCGGGCTAAAGGTACATTTTGATCTTTCAACTAGATTTAGTCTTTCAACAAACACTATTATTTCCACTGTGACAGGGGCTGAGGATTTGGGTAGAAAAAAACCCAGTCTGTGCTCTTCCCCCAGGACTCCTGGCCAAAGGGCAGACAGAGAGGGCACAATACTGCCAGCTCTACAAAATACACCCATGGAGAGTGGGCCCCAGGGCCACAGACCTAGATCTGAGTCTTCTTCCACTGCTACGAAAATCAAGTGAGGAGCCTTTGATAACTTAATTCACCTTCCTGAGCCTCCGTTTTCCTCATCCGTAAAATGGGGGTGATGATGGTATTTACTTCATAAGGACACTGTCACGATGAAACAAGATGCTGGCCGAGAGCATGTATTCCATAATTTGTAGCTATCATGAGGATTCTTTTTATTACAGGGAGCACTGAAGTTTGGGTAGGACCTACAGATAGAGAGAAATTGGCCACTTCCAGGGATGGGGATAGGAAAGAGTGGGGAGGGGTCCGAATTCTGAGGAGTGATGCCCAGATTTGCCTCTGTGATGGGGAGCAGAGGTGAGGTGGGGTGGCAGTCCTGAGGGGCCTGCTTCTCCCCTCAGTGGGACACGCCCCCCAGCCCTGCACCCACCTGCGTCTCTGCAGGGTTCACGTCCCTGCCTTATTGGGTAAGAAGTGTCCAGGGTAGAGTCGGGTTGAGCCTCCGTAGAGCTCCTGCTGTGGAATCCATTTCGCTTTCCTCCGGCCTTCCTCGGGAGCTGCGATTACCAGGAGTGACCTCTGATGGGTCCCTTTCTCTATTACTGGCTCTGTTCCTGGCCGTCTGTCCTATCTGGATTTGCTGCAGGCTCTCCCCAGCATATGGTCTGCACCTACCTCGGACTGCCTGATAAATCTGAATTTCAGGGGCACCTGGGTGGCTCAGTGGGTTAAGCCCCTGCCTTCCGCTCAGGTCATGATCTCAGGGTCCTGGGATCGAGCCCCACGTTGGGCTCTCTGCTTGGTGGGGAGCCTGCTTCCCTCCACTCTCTCTCTGCCTGCCTCTCTGCCTACTTGTGATCTCTCTGTCAAATAAATAAATAAAATCTTAAAAATTTTTTTTAAAAACCTGAATTTCAGAGAAAGAATTTTTAAAGTATATCTCCAAAATTGCATGGGGCTGACTCATACTAAAGCACTATCTATTGTTTATCTGCCCCTGAACTTGACCTTGGTGTCTTGAATTTGTATTTACCAGGTGTGGTGACCCTACTCCCATGCCACCTACGTCCGGAAAACGGAGGCCAAGAGGGAAGGGTGGACAAAGGGTCAGAGACCGAGCCACCACCATCCCCTCCTTGACCATCCCCCTCTCCCTCCCGCTGGCCACACCTTCCAGGAACTGAAGCTGGCTGAGGGTATTCCCCCTGCCTGGCATCGGGTTCCCTGGTGGGAGGGCAACCGGGTACACTTGGGAGCAGGCCCTTCTGCCAGTGGACTTCCTCCTCACAGTTTTCTAAAGACTGAAGAGAGGTCTGTGCCAAGGAAATTGATGTGGGAAACAAAGCTGAAGAAAAATTCTTCGGTTTCCTTACTATTTACAGCCCATTGACAAGTCCTTCAAACGGGCAGAGTGACATTCCTCTAGGGACTCTACTGCCTGCATGCTGACACTTTGATAAGGGCAAAAGGCATCTTAGGCTGACCCTCCAGGATCCTGGGTCTGCTTTAAACATGCTGTAATTCCTCTGGAAGCTTCCTTTATCTCTACCCCGAACCAGGATACCTGTTAGGAATCCTCCTCCAAGCATGTGGCCCGCTGATGGACATCTGAAGGGTCTTCTGATTGTACTGAACAATAAAAAATGACCTTTCCCGACAAAAGCTAGCCCCCTCAAGGTACTAGAAACCTTGTTTCCAAAATACCTTGGAGGTTTGCCCTGTCCTGAACCCCCTCCCAACTTGCAAGTATATAATCACCACCCTCTGCAACCCCAGCGCAGCTCTTTCTGCCCACGGATCCCGTCCCCATGCTTCAAGAAAACCATCTTTTTGGACCAAAGACATCTCAAGACTCTTTCTTGGCCGTCGGCTTTGAACCCTAACATTTTCCTACATCAGTAACCTCGTCCCTTTTCCTTGGGTCTCTGCTTGATGCCAGCCTCCTGGCGCTGGAGTGCCAGGACCCCGTTCCTGAGCTCAGTTCCCCCCCCACCCGCAGACCAGCCACCTCACACAGAAGGGATCTCTCAGGCAGGATTTGGCTCCAGTCTCCAGGTGAGGTCAGAAGGGACCCAGTGCCAGAGTTTTATTAACAAAGTGAGGAGAGACTCAAGAGGAGCAGAACTGTGTGGGAGTTGGAATGCTTGCTCGCGTCAGAGCCTGGAGTACAGAAGAGCGGGACCCAGACACCAGCAGGCAGCTGAGATCTTTCTGTCCAACTTCCGCCCTTCCTCCTGTTCCGTTCACCTTGTAATCACCTGATCTGTTTCACTATTTTGAGCTGTCATTATCTGCATGCACTGTTTCACTGAATCCTGACAGTAATCTTTAGGACAAAAGCCCGCACTGGCACCGTCTCTTGGGGACAGCAGGGATTTTCATCTGTTCTGTTGACTATTTGTGGGGGATGCTGTCCTGCACAGCTCAGAGCCCTAGGGACACCTGGTCCCCCTGTGATGAGTGCCGGTGGGGGCGCAGATGCCTTCAGCTGTTGTCCTCTCTGGAGAGAAGGAAGCCCCTCACTCAAGGTCACTCTCCTTTCTGCAGCAGCCTCCAACCAGTAACTGATCAGGTTGGAGGTACAGTTAGCCCAGCTCAGGGTGACACCAAGGGATCGTTCCAGCTTCCGAGCTCTAGGTGGGGCCTGTCAAGTGACGACTGGGCCTGTGTGGCAGCGCCATCTCTCTCATCCCAGCCCAACCCCGCTTTGCTCTCTTCCACAGGTGTGGGTCCTAGAGGCACTTTTTTTTTTTAAGATTTTTAATTTATTCATTTGACAGAGAGAGAGAGCTCACAAGTAGGCAGAGCAGCCGGCAGAGAGAAGGGGGGAAGCAGGCTCCCAGCTGAGCAGACAGCCCGATGTGGGGGTTGATCACAGGACCCTGAGATCATGACCTAAGCCGAAGGCAGAGGCTTAACCCACTGAGCCATTCAGGTGCCGGAGAGGCACTTAAAAAAAAAAGACTTTTATGTATTTATTTGCTGGTGGGTGGCTGGTGGGGAGCATCAGCAGGGGGAGGGGCAGAGGGAGAGGGAGAAGCAGACTCACTGCTGAGGTGGGGCTCCGTCCCAGGATCCCGGAATCATGACCTGATTCAAAGGCAGATGCTTAACTGACTGAGCTATCCAGGCGCCCCTTAGAGGCACTTCTTTTTTTTTTTTTTTTTAAAGATTTTATTTACTTGACAGAGATCACAAGTAGGCAAAGAAGCAGGCAGAGAGAGAGGAGGAAGGGAGGAAGCAGGCTTCCCACTGAGCAGAGAGCGCGATTCGGGGCTCGATCCCAGGACCCTGGGATCATGACTTGAGCTGAGGGCAGACGCCCTAACCCACTGAGCCACCCAGGCGCCCCCCTTAGAGGCACTTCTTAGTAAACACCTTGTGCACGGAACTCTGTCAGCTTCCTGGGGGGCCAACCTGCAGGACTGGGGCGCATCAGTACCCATATAGCCTAGAGCACATAGTAGGCTTTCAATCAGTACGGGCTTGGAAGAATACTGGGATAGGCATTGCTAGTCCTGACTCCACACAAATAACACTCCTCTAACAGCAGCAAATATTTATTCAGGCAAAACTGTGCAACATGCTTTATGTCTCAATCCTTAAAACAAGCTTCTGAGATGTGCATTGGAAGTCCTTCCATGGAAGCTTGCAATCAGAAGTCACCTAGCCAGCCAGAGACACACCGTTCCCTCCATCTGGAACACTCACCCCTGGCCCCTCCCTACCTGTCTTCTCATGAGGTTTACACACCAGCCAAAACACCCAGCTTAGAACTGACTCATCTGTGAAGCCCTGCTCAATGTCAGCTCCCCTCCATCTCCCCGACCAAGACCCCCGACCTGACCTGATGGAGGACTGGAGGATTGCCTCTTGGCCATCCGAGTATGGAAGTGCCACATCTTGGCTGGCCACACAGAGGGGGGAGTAGATGTTTGCAAGATGAATGAATTTGGAAAAAAAAAAAAAAAAAAGCAAAACACTGAATTAGCAGGCACCATTCCAGGGCTGGAACTAAATATTTACCTTGCCCACGGGGCAATCCTGAGAGATAAGCCAGGTTTTCTAAGCTCTATTTACGCTGACTTTCCTTCTGTGACTGACACAATCAATCCGGGTTTGTTACAGTTTGAACAGCTGTTTCCACATGCAGGGCCTGGGCGTAGGAGATACTTGATCCTGGGCTTTCACTGTTCCCTGACATAATGCATCCTCCTCAGGGAATCTGTTTTCCAATCCGTGGCCCGAGGTGCCTGGGCTCCTCCATTCCGTGGACCCGGAGCCGGCACTGTCTCCACAAGGCTGCGGGTCAAACGGGGGCTTCGCTCCCATGCGGGTTGTGCATTCATGTGCCGCCACGGGGTTAAGGGCTGTATCAGGAGCTGCTTGGGGTATGTAGGACGATCTTGCCGGAGTCTACCGCCTGCGTGGTCTCCTGGGAGACAGCTCTCCAGGGAAAGGCACTGGTGTGACATGCTGGGTCCAAGTAGAGTCGAAAGGGAGGACGGACTTGGGAGTTCAGTGTGGGGTTTATCAGTCAGCCTCTGGGGTTCACACTGGGGTCTGCCAGAAAGAAAACCTCAGGCCCCAAATGGAGCCACTTATGTTAAAAGACCAGTGTCAGCAAACCAAGACTTACTACCTAACCTAACTGGAGCTTCAGCGCCCCTGGGATTGTAACCTTGAACCAGTCAGCCAGGAATTTCCCGGTCAGCACTAGGAAATGTACCGAGAGACCCTTTCCCTTCCCTTGGAAGAAGGGTGACCTTGTCTGAAACAATGCATTCTTTGCTAATAATTTCCTTTTCTTCTGTTCTCTCTCTGCCTTTGAGAACCTTTTCTTTCCCACAGCTCAATGGAGCTCTCCTCTACTTGTTAGACACGATGCGGCCCGATTCATGAATCAATTAAGAAAGCTAGTTAGAACTTGAAAACTTACTTGGTTGAATTCTTTTTACTCAGCAGGTCATAAAAGTCATGGAAGTGGCCCACGAAGCTGGAAGATGCAATCCCAGCTAAATGCCGACGCTTGCTCGTGGGGGGCAGGCAGCTCTGATGTGGGGACACTGGCATGAAGGCCCAGCGAACAGCTCCCACCCTGGTGTCCACTCTGTGAGGGGACATTTGGGGGAGGCAGTGGTGGTATTGCACCAGAGGATCAGGGATTGGAGGTTCCTCCTCAGGGGACATCACGTGACAGCCGAGAGGATTAGCTTAAGACGTATTTGAGATATCCTCGGGAGGCTGCCTTCGATACGTACACGCTCAGAGCACGGGGGTAAGAGGAAGATGCCGTGACACCCGGGTCATCACAGGGACTGACCGTCCATTCACAGAGCGTGAGGCTGCTGTGCGGGGCGGGCACTGTCTGTGTGGGTGGGAGACGCTGCTGTGTGCCATCTGCTGAGAGTTCAAGCTCGGGGAGTGGGCCTGTGATCCAGATGAGGAAGAGGGTTTCCACAAAGAACATCAGTGCAAACAGGGAAACAGAGGAAATGTTTCATCCAAGCCTCTGCCAGGCGCCGAGCCCGTGCTGCCACCCCTGGAAAGGTAGTGCTTGGGCAGCGCAGCAGCCCCTGACCTCGACATCGCTTTTCACATCAGTTTGCATTGACAGTGGTGATTTCCTCAGGGTCCACATTGGGCATGCTTCTCTCTCTCCCTTCCTTCCTCCCTTCTCCTTCCTTTGTTCTCTCTCCATTTCTCTCTTCCTCACTCTTTCTTTCTTGACATGTATGGGTTTCCCTCGCTATCTAAAAGTAGAGGCTTCCTGGGGTGTCTGGGTGGCTCAGTCAGTTAAGCGTCTGACTCTTGGTTTCCACTCAGGTCGTGATCTCCAGGCTGGGAGATCAAGCCCCATTGTCGGGCTCCATGCTCAGTGGGGCATCTGCTTGGGGTTCTCGCCCCCTCCGCCCAGCCCCACCTCTAAAACAAAAACCAAAGCAAAAGCCAAACCAAAGTAGAGTATTCCTCTGAAACCTTTCATAAATGGAAGCAGTGTAAAGCGAAACCTTCTGAAAGTTCATGTTACACCACTGAGCTTTCATGAAAGACCCATGTCCGCATGGTAGTGGCTTTTCTCATAAAAGTGAAAATCCTCTTTGGATGTCTTTTGGTTAGCGAAAACAGGTACTTGTGTAAGAGTTCTGTAAAAGGGAAGTGACATAACTCCAACTTTCGAAAAGTGGGGGATACGTGTATCAGTTTTGGGTTGAGGTCTAGCATTTCTATTATCACTGAAGAGGACAGAAAATCAAAGTTGGGCTCATTAACCCCGGTGGGGAGGCGGGGGGTAGGTGTGTGGAGAGGAAGACAATGGGCTGCGTCTCTGGGACTCAGCGCAGCCAGGACTGAATGGAAGGCAGCTGAGGAGTCCGCCTGCTGTGTGACACAGCAGCTACATAGACATGTGGTATTTGGTTTAGAGCCCTGGTTTACAGGCCCAAACACCTGGGTAGAAACGGTTTGGCTCAATTGTTCTCCCTCCCTTCCCGGGAAAAGGTCAGGAAGGAAAAGGCCCCAGCTTAGAGGAGGAGGCATTGTCCTCAGTGGGTTAAGCATCGTCAGGTAGCCCGGTCTGGCAGGAGGCCAGGGGGGAGCAGGAGACTCTCAGGGCTGCTCTGGCTGGTGGCTGCCTTCCCAAGATCAGCTCATGCGATCCTTGTCCTTCCTATCGTGCTTCTGGAACCATCACATCCCTGTCGAATCCCTGATAAGGTATTTTCCGACACTTCAAAGTCCAATTTGGATCTGCAGGCCTTGACCTGACCCAGAGTCCTTTCTCTTTCCCTCCCCAGTCCCACCTCCCCTCCTACGTCCTCCTTCCTCCCTCTGTCCAGCTCCTAAGGTCCCTGGGCCACCAGAGGTGGAGAGAACAAACCTAGAATATTATCTCAGACAAGAGTCACTTCATGGCTGTTTGCTCCCAGGAGTTTTTCATCTTCCAGGAACAAAGGGAAAAGGCTGTTTTTAGGACACCTACTTCCTCCCCTTATGTAATAATAATATTTCATATTTGCATAAGTGTTATCAGCTGTAAAAGGGTTTCATGTTCACCTTTTTTAAAATTTTTAATTTACTTAAGTAATCTCTACATCTAACGAGCTCGAACTCATGAACCCAAGATCAAGAGTCGGGTGCTCTTCTGAGCCACCCAGGCTCCCTATCACTTTCTCCTTCAATGCTTTCCACAACACTATAATGTCGTCAGGGTCATGGTGACCCTCATCTCTTGTCAAAGAAGCTCACGGGGGTTGTTCAGAGAGCTGGGTTGGTGAGCACGGGGAGACATGAGGAGAGTGGTATGCCTGGAGAGGGCATGAAAGCTCCACAGCCTTTCCTGCATACCTTGCCCAATGCATCTAGCCATTTCTGAGCTGTATATTTGTGTAGTCAGTTATTAAAAAAAAAAAAAAAAGGTGGCCACAGGGGCTCAGAGTTCTTCACCATCTTGCCAGAAGTTGCTAAGTGGTAGATCACAGACTCCAGTTGAGGCAGCAGTGAGGTGGTATAGAAGCAGCCAGATTAATCTGGGTTTGAATTCAGCTCGGAAATGTTCCATCTGTGTGACACTTTGGACGAGAGACTTGATTTTATTGAGTCTCAGTTTCCTCAACCATAATAAGGGGTGATATTGCATCCCTCATGTGGTGGGCATTTAATAATGAACAAGATGTGCGCAGCATGGGATCTGGTCAATGGTGGATGTCCACTGAATGTGTAAGTGCCCCTCTGAACGCATCTTCCGCTTCCAAGTGCAGGCCTATCCTTCATGCCATACAACAGGTGCTCAGAACACACTTGATGGATGAGCAATAAACTCCCCTTCCCCACCACTGCCAGAATTCGAGGATGTTTATTCAGAGCTCCAAGCACAGGGAGCTCTGCAAAAAGGAGTGGCAGCAGCAACTTTCTCCAGCTGACACAGTGGAAGGTCACAGGCCCTGGGGCTGGCTTCCTGTAGCAGGCCAGCCCCAGGGGCTCCAGCTGCTTGCTACCTGCGGTAGGGAAGGAGGCGGGCCCTCACTCTCTCTAGTTGTTGGCTCTCTTTTCTTCCCTCCCCAGATGTCCTGAGGATAACAAAATAGCTTCAGAAAGGTCCATCCTGAGGCCAGTGATTTCCAGCAGACCAAATGAGAATTTCTCCTGTGTCTTGGGACAATCCTCTGGGACTTCCTCAGGCCCTGCAGGACAACTTCCTATATGCTTAGAGGTCAAAGGGTGCTTTAATGCACATCTGATCCCTCAAAGGTTGTTCAAGCAGCATCCCATCTCCACCCTCACTTCAACCTGAGCAACTCCAACCTCATCTGCTCGAGCCGCCAGTCCTTCCGAGCAAATGAAGTTGGAAGGGTCCAGTCTCAATGTTTCAAACTAAAAGCTGGAGACCACTGACTTAATGCAACCCCTTCATTATTCACAAAGGGGACTGAGGTGCAGAGGAGACAAGTGACCTGCTCAAGGTCATACAATTCTTCATGGAGCATTAAAAACACTACGGACTAATCTCTAGTCCATTGCTTTCTGTGGTGGCAGCTAAGATGACTGCCCTGAACTTGAGGCTACAGCCTCTGACAACCACAGGCATCTCCTGATGCATTCCCGGAGGCTCTCTGCTGATCACCAATATGGAAGTCCCTGCCCTTCTATTCAACCTACAATCCCAGTGAGCACTAGGGTTCAGCCATCAATAGCAGAGGATCCTGCCGTAGAGAACTAAAGAAGCCTGCCTCCATGATTGCCCAAAGCTTTAGAGGCCCCAACAGCTCACTCTCCTTTCACATCCTCTCCTCCACTCTCTGGGCCACACTCAGCTCCTCTCTCCCACTTGCCTTCTTCCTTTCCAAAGCCCTTCTAAGTTTTTCTACCATCTCCTGCCCGATTCTTTTTTTCTTTTTCCTCCACTTACTTTGATTTTATTGGAGCACTTTAAGCCCAGCACCCTTCTGCATTCCTCTTGGGCTCATGGTAAGGTTGAAAGTCTATTATCAACAGAAATTTCAGCAAATGGGGATTGTGTGTATGAAAAAGAGAAAGTTAAATGACAGCAAAAACTTGTTTACAATAAAATGGTCTAGATGTACTGTGCACTTATGTAAACCACAAGAAGGGGCGTCTGGGTGGCTCAGTCGTCGTTAAGCGTCTGCCTTCACCTCAGGTTATGGTCTAGGTCGAGCCCCGCATCCAACTCCCTGTTCAGCGGGGAGCCTGCTTTTCCCTCTCCCTCTGCCTACTGCTCTACCTGCTTATGCTCTAATAATAAATAAATTTAAAAACTTAGAAAAAAAAACGTATAAAATATGTTGCAACCATACCAAAATACTTGGCAATGGCCTGACTTTTGAAGACCTTCACAACATGGTTTCTGCCTGCTTGTTATCTTCCACCATATTCTTCAAGCAGTTTCAGCTCATTCCAAACAGGTCTACACAACTCTGCTCCCTTGCCTGTTTAGACTGCCAGACTCTTCTGCATGCCTCCGATAAAGTCCTTATCTTGCTTCATGGCACAGCTCACTTCCCTTTCCCATTTGGCTTTCCCTAAGTACTTTGTCAACAGCCTACTATCTAAGTGCCCTCAGCTAGCACCTCATCAAAGACAATTATATCTAGGGGCGCCTGGGTGGCTCAGTGGGTTAAAGCCTCTGCCTTCGGATCAGGTCATGATCCCAGGGTCCTGGGATCGAGCCCCACATCGGGCTCTCTGCTCAGCGGGGAGCCTGCTTCCTCCTCTCTCTCTGCCTGCCTCTCTGCCTACTTGTGATCTCTGTCAAATAAATAAAATTAAAAAAAAAACACAAAGACAATTATATCTAGAGAGCTTTGGTTAATTACTACCACTGCTCCTTGCCCGTGTGCATATGTGTATCATCATTCCCTAATTAGACTGAATCATGACTCCTTTCTTGGAGCAGTGGTTTCCATAAATGACCAACCTGAAGACCAGTGTGAACTGGCTGTAAAACATTCTCCCCTTAGGAACTGATTGAAATGCAGATTCTTGGACTGCACGGAAGAAGATCTCATAAATCTGAGCGCAGACATACAGAACACAGGTTTAACATGACAGTGATGGATGGGGACCCTGGAATCAACACTTCTAACAAGCTCCTAGTTGATTTTTTTTTTAATTTTTAAAAAAGATTTACTTATTTATTTGATAAAGAGAGACCACAAGTAGGCAGAGAAGCAGGCGGGGGGCAGGGGGCAGCAGGCTCCCTGCTGAGCAAAGAGCCCAACTCCAGGGCTTGATCTCAGGACCCTGAGATCATGACCTGAGCCGAAGACACAGACTTAACCCACTGAGCCACCCTGGCGCCCCAAGTTCCTGGTTGATTTTGATGATCCTGACGAATTGCCAGGTTGGGAGCTGCTGCCCCAGAGAACCTGGCACAGAGCTCTGTACCTAGAATGTGCTTCCATCTTGTTAGCTACATGCCTCTGGACAGGTAATGAACTTGATCATAACATTACGCTTGTATTATACCTCTGTTCTGTTTCCCTAAATGAGGAAAGAATAGTTAAATATTTGAGTACATAATAAGTGTCAGATTCTGTGCCTATTTAGATCCATTATCTACTCCTTATAGTAACCTTTTGAAGTAAAATGGTGTTCCCTGGACTTAAGAATCTGAGCATCTAAAGGAGTTTTTAGTGCATAGCGGTTGAACTAGCTGAGCAATAACCTGACTTTTGACTTAATGGGCTCTAAGTCCATAACCTCTCCATTTGCCAGAAGGCATAGACTGGTGGCTTGTATCTAGTTTGCAGATAGGCTTTATATGAACACTACAATGTTTAAAAATTAAAAAAAATTTTTTTAACATTTCTAAATTGGGTATTTTGTATTAAAATCTGGGTTAGATTTCTCTTTAGGGGTTAAAAAAAAAAGATATGGTAACACGGGGGCCCGCCTTCCTGCATGGCAACAATCAAATGGAACTTTCCAATGGATGTGTGCCCTAGAACCCACCACCATAGTCCCTAATACTCCCCATTCTCATCCACGGCTGAACCTGTTTCTCTTATACTCTGGTCTGAAACCGGGGCCTTACAGGCCTTAGAGTTTGCAATTCTTGCACTCTTATTTACGGTCTTGCTTTTCATTGCTCAGGAAGTTTGGCAAACCTAAAGACATCCTCTTTTTATTTGCACTGTCTTGCATGAGTCTCTGACCATAGGGGTGGGTGTGTACACTTCTTTGTGATGTCAATACTAAGGAACCTGCTGGTACATCATCATGGAAACTAGGATCCTCTGTTCCCTAAGCTACACATTCTGGTTCTGGACTAGTAAAATCCTATATGCAACCCTTAAAATAGTTGGGAGAAAATGTGGCAATTCATCAATTTTCTTCAATTCAACTGTGTCTACAATTACGAAAGGAGCCCACAGGAAGCAAAGCCACCAAGTGATAGGGAGATTGCATGTAGAAATGCTACCCTCAGCCAGAGAGGCTAGGGGGCCAAAAACCTCCCAATTTATTAAGGGCCACGCAGAAGCTAGAACCATAGGCTGGTTCTTTTCAAGGTTGTCCTGTAGGGTACCTGGGTGGCTCAGTGGGTTAAGCATCTGCCTTCAGCTCAAGTCATGATCCCAGGGTTCTGGGATCAAGTCCTGCAACAGGGGTCCCTGCTCAGGTCTGCTTCTCCCTCTCCCTCTGCTTCTCTGTCAAGTAAATAAGTAAAATCTTTTTTAGAAAATTGTCATTTAAAGAGCCAGAGACACCAACTACACTTTAGGAGCCGTAATTGATTGACTGATTTTTTAAGAGACATTTATTTGTTTGGGGGGTTGGTGAGCACAGAGGGAGAGTGAAGGGGAGAAGATGACTCCCTGCTGAGCACAGAACCTGAAGACGTGGGGCTCAATCCCAGGAGCCCAAGATCATGACCAGAGCTGAAGGCAGACTCTTAACTGAGCCACCCAGGAGCCCTATTTTCGATGACTTTCTGGATTCTTTTTGTTTCCTTAAACAAGCTACAACTGCTGCTGATTCAACATGTTTCATTCTATTACATTTTTATTTTTAAATTTTTATTTATTTTTTTAAAGAATTTTTTTAGGGTTTTATTTATTCATTTAACAGAGAGGAAGAGTAGAAGCGGGGAGAGCAGCAGGCAGAGAGAGAGAGAGGAGGAAGCAGGCTCTCCGCTGAGCCAGGAGCCAGATATGGGACTCGATCCCAGCACCCTGGGATCACGTCCCAGCACCCTGGGATCACGACCTGAGCCAAAGGCAGCCGCTTAACAAGCTGAGCCAGCCAGGTGCCCCTCTATTACATTTTTAATGTGTATTCCTGTTTTTGAGAATTTGATCAAAGAGCTATTAAATGCTTTTAGCATTAGAATAGCAAGAGTAAAAAAACCTCTTGGCAAAACATGATTGAGTTTCACAGGGGTAAGAGTCCACATTCATTGAGCATTTACCAAGGAACCCACAGGCTTTTGTACACTTCATTTACTTAAGATAAGGCCCAGAGGTAGGCATTCTATTTTTAAAGATAAACAAAGAGGGACTAAGGGTGAAGGACCCAGGGCCAACTGCTTCCTTGGTGACCTCCCAAAGAGACAACCCAGCGATATCCCTGGTTTCACAGCGCCCCCTAGAAAGCCAGGATCATTCGAGGCATTATTCAATGGGAAGTCTACCTCTTCACCTTATCTCTTAATCTTCAAGAAAACTGTTAAGATCTCCTTCATCAGGTCTCCATTCACCACTACCTCTCATACACACCCTCTCCCCCACACCAGTGCCTTCCAATGTCCTAATTAGGGATGTGAGCACCTGGTCACAGCAGGGATCTTGTTCTACCTTCAGCGGTTTCCATTCTTGGTTCTTTCAGAGATGGAGAAATCCACTCTATTGTCAGGTAGGTATTATTCAAGTAGGAGAATTAAACAGGGTTACAGAGAGAAATGCTGAAAAATCTGACTTTTCTGGTGTTTACTTGTATAGAAGAAAAACAGCACATAGATGCATCCACAGTATTTAATTTGTTTGGATAATAGTTACAGATAAACAGGTACACTCCATATACAATTACCAATACTTTTTTATACAGTTCGTATTTCAGTACATCAACACTATTTTATTTACACTCTATTTATGTACATTAACATCTTTCTAAAGTCAGTGCATTGTCAACAAGTTTTATACAGTAATTTACAAGGTGAATGTAGTTAATAGTTAATAAATTTTCTGCTAGTCATGAATTAAAAAATTAATTACAACCAATATAACAAACACAGATCAAACAACATTAGTAGATTGTGCTACCTGCTTAAATAAAACATCTGTAAGGAAATTATTTTAAATCTTCCACTTTTTCATGGGACTTGTCCAGGTAGAAATGGACAGATTTTTATATACTGAAATCATGAACTATAAAGCCTGTATTTTGTCTGACTTCATCATATTTACTATTTAGGCCATTCCTTCTTACTTGTAATTACAGTCTTTTTCTGAATAGGGTTTCAACTTACATATCCATTTAAAACAACCTTTCCAAATGCTCTGAGAAGAACTGGATAATAACCGGCCTCAGGTATCAGAACACAAATGCTCAATTACATTGGTACCTACTATCTGTGAGGAAGGGAAGTTAATGAAATCTGACAATTAATGAGAGTTACTTCCAAGGTCCAGATGAATGAAAAAAGACTGGGGAAAAGGGGAAATATTTACTTCATATATATTTAAAAACAACACAGGGGGAAAAATGATGCTTGAAATAAATAACACTTATACTTTTGTTCCAGTTTTGAATTATCAGAGAAAAAAAAATTAAGTGAGCAAAGAAACATAACTTTTGATGACCACTACTGTGAAATTATTAAAAGAAAGAAAAAAAAGACACACACACACACACACACACACAGAAGGACAATACAAACAAAATAAAAGCTTGCTTCCTAAACCCACCAATTAAATTAAAAATACACACTATCAGTGCCTGGGATGAGTTTTGTTTTTTTAAGTTTAATATGATGGGGCAAAATACCCCCTATTCAAGTTAATTTATAGCCCTTACAGCCATCAAATATGAACATATTTTTAAAAGTTCAGTTGCATGTATTTTTTTAAAGTGCAAAACAAAGAAACAAAGAACAAACAGCCCCTAGTTGTAAAACGCCATCTACCTTTGATGTCACTTTCCTTCTCAGAAGCTCTTGTGCAATGTGGGCATGAGAGATGGTGCAAATATTGGCACAACTACTCTACCGTGCTTCAGCATGGGGGGGGGGGTCCATTTCTGAGGACACCTGAAGTGTCCTCAAGGTAAGATGCCTCTAAGTGCAGGGCTACTTTAGCTGGGTTTCTCCCCTACAGGGTCTCCGACCACGGCCCTGGGTAGAAGGCACACAGCTCTTAAGAGAGTCTCCCTTTCGAACTGACCACTTCTATATGCCTCTGCCACGAACGACTGGTTGTGTCTCAAACACGAACACAGCAACAGAAACGAAAAGCAAGAAAGGCATAGATAGAAAAAAATAGAAAAACGTTGTGTCCGTGCCAGAAGAATCCTTTGCACACCTTCTAATCTTGCTTTCTCCATCTTGTCAATATAATGGAATAAAACTTCAGGAAAAAGGAGGTAGCATATCATGTCGTCCCCAGACAACACTACAATTTTTTGTTTGACTTTGACTCCAAGGAAATTCTTAGCATTTTGTTATGGTTATTGGTAAACTCTACACTCACTACATGTTTGTTTATATCTGGACAAGCACAATTTAGTTCTTATTTGGTCCCAGGTGGCTGGTGCCAAACCCTTTTGTTTACAGGCTAATGGTGGGCTCTGCCTGAAAAGTTCTCTACCAGAGAGCTTGTGTGAGACACTTCCAAACCAAAGTATTACTACTGTTATGTTAACTGCTATTTTAATTAGGCTTTTTATTTTGTGCTTCAGGGTCACAGGATAAAATAACTACATTTAGCTTGCCTTTCAGCGACGCTTCTGCCAAATGTCAGCTACGGGGCACCGTCTCCCTCACCACCAGCCTGTCTAGCAGCCAGAGGGGCAGCTCTACTGTAACACACAGTACTTTTTGTAATCGGACTCAAAGTCTTCATCCATGCTGCTTGTGTCTGCCATCTTTTTGCCATCGATCTTTGGCAGAAATTGTGCATAGTCTATCCCCTGCTGCTCATAGAAAAGGATGTAGGCAGAGTCGGTGTCAATTTCATCAGGGTGAAGTTCCTGAAGGGGCAAGAAAAACCTTTAATAAAAAAGCCGTCCCTATGCTGGCTCTTAATCCTAGCTAGGGAAGGGAGCACCAACCCTCTTTAATTACTGAGCCAGACTGCTTCCAATCAATTCGATATTGTGGCTGCCTGACACTGGCCCTAAAATAAGTCCTATTATTCTCAATGTTTGCTTTGGGGAAAATATTATGACCACTGACAAAAGAATAACAAAAACCCATCACATCCTAATAGCTCAAAAGATAAGAACTTTTTCTCATTAACCAATACCTTCTTTTTCCTCACCATTCATGTTTTCATTCTCTACTCTGCACATCACTTTTGCTCCTTTAATACTGAAGGGACCTATATACTGACTCTAACTAGATTTATTTCCTGTTTGGGACAAAGTCCATTATTTAAACAAATGTCCCCTAGATCTGTTGACATTTCTGCTTCTTTTATTTAAAGACTGGGGATATTTACCTTACAGCTGCTGTCATTGTAACAGTACCACTTGCTGTTTGGGTTTTTGGCATAAGTGACATAATGGCCCCCACCCAGAATTCCTGAATGGCACTGCAAGAGAGAAGAAAGTAGACATATGTTAGTGGTTAACAGCAGTCTGGCCAGGGCGTGGTACCAGAACCCAATCAGGAAAACAGCAATCACTTAAGTGATTAAGAAAAATGTTTTCAAATCACCTACTGTTTTCTAAAAACAAAACAGAAGAGTCAAAATTTAAAAGCTCCAAATCCTACCATTTTATAGTTGTAACTATTTTTTGAAAGGCAAAAATTCCTTAAGTGTACATAACTGTGAATGCCTTGAACCCATGACTCCAATTATGATTATGTGATTATCCCCTGCTAACTTTGTCTATCACCAAGTTCAATGCCTAGCAAATAAGCAGGCCCTGAAAAAAATGACTGATGAATGAAGATGAATGAACCACAGAGAAATGCCAATCATGCTGCAAACCATGTAACAAATCACTTACCGAAATTGCATATAGATTATAAATAGGCTTCACATGAACCTCTTCTCTTTGGTCATCAGTGCTGTCTTCTTCACTGTGGTTTTCAAGCTGACCATTGCTGTAGCCATTGCCACATGCCTCATGCTCATAAAGAAATCCATTGGCCAGAGCTACTTCATGGTCCTGAGGGGTGACCAGTTCAGTCTGGCTGCCCCCCAGCATGTGCCCTCGGCTCAAGGCATCAGCCAGCTCACACACTTGTCCAGCCCCATTCTCTTTGCTGGCATCCAAGTTCTCCTTACTACTTGACAGTTTATTCTTGCTGCCGATCTGGGGTAACCGGAGCCTCCCTTTGCTCCTCCCTAAAGTCCTAGGGCTACTGTTAGGGCTGCTATTTTTGCTGGAGGGACAGCTAGTTCCGCTTCTTCTTGTTGAAGAAGGTGAACCTGTGAAAAGAAGAGAAGGAAAAGATTCATAAATCCAAATGCCACAAGTTTAACCAGCCACCAAATGCTAATTTTGAAGCCAACTTCACAAGTGCACACATAAAGGCAAATACAGGGGTGCTCTGACCAGCTACTTTTTATTCCTATTTTGTAGCCAGTAAGTTACATTCTTGTCTTCCTCAGGCCAAGCTCCCACAGGCAGCAATGTCCTGAAAACGTAAAGTACCGTGTAGGGACTTAAAAAGAGCAGAGAGATAAAAATAAAATAAAAACAGCAGAAAGATGTACATGAGACTAATAAAACACTGTTTATTAACTATACTAGATTTAAAATAAAGTAAATAAAATAAAGACAAACAGTAGAAAGATTAACAGGTCAGATTCAGGTCAAAACAGACAAGGAGACTAAGACATATTACAAATACATATCCTCCTTCGTTACATTAGATTAAAAAACACGATCACCAATTATTAAGCACCCCCTATTGCTAGGCACAGTACTGGGAACTCTCTCTACTATCTCTACCTCTCACAACAATCTCGTAAGTTAGTGGGTCTCAAACTTTTTGGTCACAGCCTCCCTCACCTCCTTATATACTCTCAAAAATTGCTGAAGACCTGTAGAACTTTTGTTTATGTGGGTTATATCTATCAGTATTAATCATATTAGAAATTAAAACTGAGGAATTAAAAAATATAATACATAAGCACATATTTCACTGATGTATCATCACATATCATGGTGCTCTGACTCCATTACACATTTGGGGAACAAAAGCTGAAACGGTGAATAATGACTTAGTAGTTTTTATGACAATCATTCTGCTCCTCCAGGCCCTCTGAAAGGGTCTCTCAGAGACCCTCTAGGGGTTCCCAGACTACACCGTGAGAACCTTTGCTGTAGGAACAAGGATGACAACTATCATTCATGATCACCAGAGATATTAGGCATATATGGTGCTTCGCTCCTGATGTGACTCTGGGAACTTTTATGAATGAGGAAACAGATTTAGGGAGGCTGTATCTCTTGCTAAAAGTCACACAGGTGACTCAAACCTAGAAAGGTCTGACTCCAGGTGGGTTCCTTCTACCTCATCAAGCTGCAGAGTGGAAGGCAGAGGGAAAAAAGAAGCCTACAGGGGTCCCAGGAAAGCCCCTCTGAGGGTGAGATCTGGGTGCTGTGAGTCCCCCAGGCTTCCTCACCCTTAGGGCTACTGACGATGTTTGCACTGAGTGAAGATGGGCTCTTGCTCAGGAGGACATCCTCTTCGCCAGCCGAATTCAGAGCATCTGCTTTCTTCACATCTCCTCCTGGAACCCTGGGCTCGGAGAGGTCGTCCCCCTGGGGTGTGAGTGGTTTACGCTGACAGAGAGCCGGGTCTCTTGGTACCAAAAAAGCACTAGGGTCAAAACTTTCACGAGGAAATTTAACAATTTTCTGTGATTTTATCCATCGGCCATTTACAAACTGAAATCGTTTAAGGTGAATAATCTGGAGAAGCAAAGGCAGAAAAAAAATATATTAAAGGGTTCAGAAGATACAAAATTACATTTAAAACCCCAAGTCTGGGGCACCCTGGCTCAGTGGGTTCCGGCCTCTGCCTCTGGCTTGGGTCGTGACTCAGGGTCCTGGGATCGAGCCCCACATCGGGCTCTCTGCTCTGCGGCAAGTCTGCTTCCTCCTCTCTCTCTCTCTGCCTGCCTCTCTGCCTACTTGTGATCTCTGTCAGGTAAATGAATAAAATCTTTAAAAGAAAAAGCAAACCAAAAAAACCCCTCAAGTCTAATTCATGTGAATGTTCAAGAATCTACAAGGTTTTTTTCCCGAAAAGAATGTATTTTATTATGTAATGGAGTTATCAGTGGGGCCACTGGCCTTTAGATACATAGGTAACATGATAATCTCCGTAATTTCATACCCTGTGCATATCCTAAATTCTTCCCAAATTTCTGCAACATTGTAGGGGCCCATATTTGCATGTCTTCCCTTGCTTCCTAGGCCTGTGACCCAAACTGACCTTTCCCTTTTTCAAACATCAGAGAAGACCCCATCACAAATATACTTCTGTCATGAAGACAGAAGACTATACTGAATGTTTTGAAGAAAAATGGATGAAACTTACCCAATCTCCAGTAGGAGGCCTCTCATTTCTTACCATATCCTTTAGTTATTACCAGGGAGTTTCACTGTCCTAAAAAGCATAAGAATCTCCCTTTTCCTTTGTGACTTCGCTTTTCTTTTTCTTTTCTTTTTTTTTTTTTTAAAGATTTTATTTATTTATTTGACAGACAGAGATCACAAGTAGACAGAGAGGCAGGCAGAGAGAGAGAGGGAAGCAGGCTCCCTGATGAGCAGAGAACCCGATGCGGGACTCGATCCCAGGACCCTGAGATCATGACCTGAGCCGAAGGCAGCGGCTTAACCCACTGAGCCACCTAGGCGCCCTCGCTTTTCTTTTTCAAGAGCAACAAATTCCTCTAATCTTACACAGTTTATTATACAACTTAGTGTGGGCACAGATCTTTGAGTGGCTACCTCTACCCTAAATGTTAGTAAAATGCTAACAATTTACTGTGTATATAAAGAGAAACCCTTCCATATACTGGCATACTGGATCTACAGAAGCCCAACAAACTCTCAACGTAACATATATTCTTTATTATTCTTTAAAGACATAAAAAACATAGTTTTTATATAAATGCCTTTACTGCATATGTTCTGTGTGATTATTATTCAGGTATATATAATTATCAAAACTCCTCAAACTGGGGGTGCCTGGGTGGCTCAGTCATTAAGCATCTGCTTCAGCTCAGGTCATGATCCCAGGGTCCTGGGATTGAGCCCCACATTGGGCTCTCTGTTCGGCAGGAAGCTTCTCCCTCTCCTACTCCCCCTGCTTGTTTTCCCTCTCTCAATGTGTCTCTCTCTGTCAAATAAATAAATGAAATCTTTAAAAAACCCACAAAACTCATCAAACTAGACATTTAAAATCTATACATTTAATTTCTTGTTAATTACACCTCAGTTAAAAATTAACTTTCTCCCTTCCCACCTACCTCTCCCAAGCCTGCCCCGTGACCCTTTTCCCCTCTTCTCAGAGTTCCCAACCCTGGAATTAGCTAATTTATGTCATTAATTTCCTGTTGCATCTTTTCCTCTGAAGTTGTTCTGGTCCAAGGAAAGAAAACCCACATTTACAGACTCAAAGAGTAGTAGGAAGAAGACATGAAGAAAAAAATACACACAAGGTCTGGTTAAAATATACCGGTGCCTTATAGTCACATTTGATATGATACTTCCACCCTTAAGGAAAAACACTTCCTTAAATGAATGTGAAGATCTGGCACTTCAAACTCTCCTGACAAGCAACAGAAGCATCTTCTCTATGAGGCAAAAGGCAGAAGTACAAGAAGTACACGTACAAGACACAGGCCCCAGTGCACCTGTGTGTTTGTGCTGTGGCCAGGTGACCAAACACAGTGGGACCAGAGATCGGGCTCAGCTGCTCTTTTAGGGAAGGGCCTAAGCTTCTCTCTCTACACCCAGAAGTGCTTTCACCTTCTCCTGAAGTTCGAATTCACCAGGAGGCACAACCTGCAGTGTTTCTCACATACTACATGGAACTATAGTTAATGGTCTGTTTGACTTCTCTCTCCTTCTAGTCTGTATGCTCCTTCATAGCAGCAACTGGCAGTAATAATATGTGCAGAACAATTAATCTGGGTTTAACACATAAACCTTGCATAGCCAAAGTGTTTTGAACACTGTCACAGGAAAGGTCTTTTTATTCTCTAAAGTCATAAAATTCCTATTTGTGCATGACTTCCTTCCTTTATGCCAGGCTCCTGCTCTCTCAGAGGTAGAGCTGTAACATACCAGGATCGGGGGAAGCCTCCAGAGATCCAGCTTCTTGGTTGCCAAGCAGTGGGTCTTACACTTGGAACAGTAGTACATCTCATTTTCCCCCAGCTCCTCCTCACTGGTGAAAGCACGGAGACAGCTGTCCAGGTTGATGGGCTCAGCTTGTGCTCGCCGACTCTGTTCCACACTTTCATGCTCATCGACAACCTGCAAATGGAGAAGGGGTGGGAGGGAAGGAGGGAGTTTAAAATGGTCCCATGGCTAGGCATCATCTGTTAGGTGACTGATTCTCATTTTATTCTACATGAGGAGAAAGAAAACATGACTCAAATGAGTCTGAGCAAATGCAGTGTTTGTACATTTACTTCCAAAATCACATCAATAACATCCTGGATCAAATTTCTATTTATATGACCATAACAGCTTTTCTTGAATATTCTCTGAACTCTTCAAAATGACAAAAACAAAGAATTGCCTGTTCGTTTTACAATTTTTTGATTATAATGATGTATTTTATCTAAAACAGTATCATTTCAACATGTGATCAATACAAGAATTATTGATGACATATTTTAGAGTCTTTTTTACTAAGTCTTTGGAATCTACAATCCTCCTTAACTTAAATCAGGCACCTCTAAGTGTTCAACAGCCATATGCGACTAGTGGCTACTGCACCTCTATTTTACAATTTTGAAATCCTAAAACAGCTTACATGTGCGCTCACCCTCAAGTCAGGGGTGCTTAAGTTAAGCAATTAATTTTCAACCAGAAAGACATTATTAGCAGGCTGCAGGCTTTAAAGAGGCTAGGAGAAATATCACTGGAACACAAAGATCTGGATTAGATCAGAAAGGGTACAGAAAAACTCGCCATAGAAGGGAACATATGAGAGCACGAAACCCCACAGGATAGAACTCATCTGCATACTGGTGCCATGTAACACAGTTATCAGAATACCAAGTGTATCATCTGTCTCCTGCCTCCTGGGGCCTTTTTATCTAAGACGGCAATAAAGAGATGGCAATAAAAGCAAGAGCGGTCTCAAAAAGTGCTGAACTTTGTTGAGAAGGCCCTTAATACCTGCCCAAACCTCTCTGGTCATATTAACCAGCACACTAGGTTCTGGAGCGAGAAAGACATACATGTGAGAGAGAGAGCAGAGGTGGACAGGTGTGCAAGTATGTGTGTTGGAGGAAGTGTGGGAGATCAGGAAGAAGGAGAGGAGGAGGTACCTAGAATGCAACAGAAAAGGAAGAATTTTGTCCTCTTCCATTCTTGGTTGCCACTTAACAGCAACCCAGAACCACAGCGGGTGACACACAGCATCAGGACTACATATGCTACTGGGAGACTTCATTCAGTGATCTTTTCATCCCAGGTCTGGACACCAAGTCCAACAATAGGTGTGTCTTTTTCTGGCAAAGGGCACACACATGTCCATTTACTGAACTTATTACTCACCCCATCCAGAGGTAAATTTGTTCTCTGTGTCTGAGGCAACTTCCCTTCTGTTTTCCTTCCTGAACTTATGATGGGAATACTGAGCTCCCTAGCTTACAATCTGGCATGGCTCAGGACATTCGGTTTACAAGAGGTTGTCATGTGTGACTTTTTACCTACATGAGAGAATAGCTTAGTCACAGGCTGTCAAATGCTGGGGCTGACCATGCAGTTAATGGTTTCAGCATTGCATCACCAGCCATTTCTAAAGATCTGTAAAAAGGGGAACTTAGAAAAAAGTTTTTTTTTCTTCCAGAATGAGAAATGTGGCTACTGACTTCTTTTCTGATACTAACTTTCATCATCTTTAGAGCTGGTCATTCGAGAGAAAAACTGACATGCTTCAAAAGAAAATATGTTGCATCATGGTTGCTAGAATCAGAGTAGAAAAACAGTAATATTCTTTTCTCTTAGCTGGTGAAACATTATCTCTATCAGGGATGCTTTATGGACAACCACAAATTACAGGAAGCTAGTAATGAATGTTGATCTTTATTGGTTATATTTCTTGTGGAACACACAGGCTACTGGAGACAGGGAGGAAGGCTGATTAAAAAAAAACCCAATATCAATAAAATTTCCCTAAATGACAAAGATTCGCTTTTTACCTCTTGGGATCCATTCCCAGATCCTCTACCACTATTCGAATAATTTAAATCACTCACTGGCACCCTCTTTCTTCTTCTGCTTGAAAGCGCATTCTTAACACAAAACATAAAGAATAAAGTCATGGCTTCCTCACATGATAAGACTATTAGAAAGAGGGAGACATAAGAAGCTATCTAGTTCAACTACCTACTTAGGAATATAAAGTCTAAACAAGTGAAAAAGAAAAAGATTAAGAGCAATTGCCTTTTTTCCTATTTACCAAATAAAACATTTACAAAGAAATTTTGGAGAAGATGGAAAATATAAAAAGGCAGGGAACCTTTTATTCTTTAATTTATTTGTTTATTTATTTATTTTAAAGATTTTATTTATTTATTTGACAGAGATCACAAGTAGTCAGAGAGGCAGGCAGTTTTGGGGGAGCAGGCTCCTTGCTGAGCAGAGAGCCTGATGTGGGGCTCAACCCTAGGACCGAGATCATGACCTGAGCCAAAGGCGGAAGTTTAACCTACTGAGCCACCCAGGTGACCCTTCTTTTATTTTTTTTAAAATGCAGGCTCCATGCTCAGCGTGAAGCTCAATGCAGGGCTTGAACCGAGATCATAATCTGAGCTGAAACCAAGAGTGGTTTTATATATATATATATATATATATATATATATATTTTTTTTTTTTTTTTTTTTAAAGATTTTATTTATTTGTCAGAGAGAGAGTGTACACACAAGCAGGCAGAGAGGCAGGCAGAAAGAGAGGAGGAAACAGGCTCCCTGCCGAGCAAGGAGCCCGATGCGGGACTCGATCCCAGGACCCCAAGATCATGACCTGAGCCGAAGGCAGCGGCCTAACCAACTGAGCCACCCAGGCGTCCCCAGATATATTTTTTAAAGATTTATTTATTTATTTAGAGAGACAGAGAGTGTGTGAGGGGGGAGAGGCAGAGGGAAAGGGAAGGAAAGAATCTCAAATCTCAAGGTACCCTGTCCCCTTTTATATTCTTTTTTTTTTTTAAAGATTTTATTTATTTATTTGACAGGCAGAGATCACAAGTAGGCAGACAGGCAGGCAGAGAGAGAGGAAGGGAAGCAGGCTCCCTGCTGAGCAGAGAGCCCGATGCGGGGCTCGATCCCAGGACCCTGAGATCATGACCTGAGCCGAAGGCAGAGGCTTAAACCACTGAGTCACCCAGGCGCCCCCCTTTTATATTCTTAATACAAAGATAAACACTGTCAAAATATTGGCAGATTTTCTTGTCCTTTTCCTAAATAGTATTCCTTTATATCAAGTAGATTTTTCAGTATACGCAATTTTATACCTTGCTTTAAAAAAAAAAAAAAACAACAAACCATGACATCTTTAAGTATCTTCCCATACATGACAGTAAAAAAAAAAAATCCCTGGTAATGGGGCACCTGGGTAGTCTGCTAAGCACCCAATTCTTTGTTTCAGCTCAGGTCATGATCTCAGGGTCATGAGACTGAGCCCCATGCAGGGTTCTGAGGTTGGCGTGGAGTCTGCTTGAGACACTCTCTCCCTCTCCTTCATATACTTGCTCTCTCTCAAATAAATACATCTTTTAAATACCACCCCCTCCAAAACTCCTGGTAATCACTGTTTTCAATGACTGTATAATATTTTATCCAGCTAGGGGCGCCTGGGTGGCTCAGTGGGTTAAAGCCTCTGCCTTCGGCTCAGGTCGTGATCCCAGGGTCCTGGGATCGAGCCCCGCATCGCATCGGGCTCTCTGCTCAGCAGGGAGCCTGCTTCCCTTCCTCTCTCTCTGCCTGCCTCTCTGCCTACTTGTGATCTCTGTCAAATAAATATTTTATCCAGCTAATACACTATGCTCTATTTAGCCATTCCTGTAATGTGGGACAAATACAAGTTGTTTCAAATTTTTCTACTATTCTAAAAAATATTAATGATGAAGATCTATCAGCAAATTACAGAGTATTTCCCTAGAATCAATTCCTAGAATCACTGGGATAAAATAACATAAAATATATGGGTAAAAATGTCAATTTAAACCAAGGGATCTCCTTTGTCTACGTGACTCCCCAAGCACACGCAGAAATCATGGGTAGGAAGAGAAATTATAAAGAAAGAATTAGTCATGTGGCCCCAGTCCCTAGCAAGGCAGGATATTTCAACAGCAAGTTGGTTTCCATGGTATCCTAAGAACATCACTGAAAGTGGAAATGGGGTGAGACTGAACAGGTCATGCAGGCCCTTCTTTCTAAAAGCAGGATGTCCTCTAGAGTTTTTCAGATTGTACACTGGAAATTTCCATCAAGAGCCACATAACTGTAAAAGCCACTACAATTCTTCACGTGACTAAAAAAAAATCCTTTGATTCTGTTCCTTTTACTTCTCTATCAGATTCGTTATATTTCTATCCACAAGCTACCTAGCCAAATTACCCTTCAAATGATACTTGGCAAACATTTTTAGGAATGGAGTTAGTATTGTTTTTGAAGTATTATTTTCCGAATTTAAAAACTGCTCTGCCAGTAGAGGAATGCCAAGTGTAAGAATAGCCATTGAGATGTACTCTTAGGTGCCCAGTCTTGAAACATTCAATCTTTTCTCTAAAATTCTTCTGATCACTATGCCCACTAAGAACCTCTAGCCCTGGGATGCCTCTGAGCTAAGTAACAGTGGTTATCAAATGTGGCAGCTTCAATAATAATTAATAAACAGGCAGAGAGAGATTTATTG
Organism: Lontra canadensis; assembly: GCF_010015895.1. Classification (NCBI taxonomy): domain Eukaryota; kingdom Metazoa; phylum Chordata; class Mammalia; order Carnivora; family Mustelidae; genus Lontra; species Lontra canadensis. Next base: position 396,283 of record NW_022631037.1, read on the forward strand.
CTTGGTATGTGATGGCCAAACAATACAACATCTTTTTTTTTTTTTTAAAGATTTTATTTATTTATTTGAGAGAGAGACAGTGAGAGAGAGCATGAGCGAGGAGAAGGTGAGAGGGAGAAGCAGACTCCCCGTGGAGTTGGGAGCCCGATGCGGGACTCGATCCCAGGACTCCGGGATCATGACCTGAGCTGAAGGCAGTCGCTTAACCGACTGAGCCACCCAGGAGCCCACAATACAACATCTTAATTATACCCAGAGTTTCCAGATTTACTTATTATTAGTATTTTTGAAATATAAGGCCCCAATACAATTAACTCCAGAAGTGGGAAAACTGAAACATCCACGTAACCATGCCAGTATATTAAGTGCTATAGAGAATACCAACGAATATTCTTCTGATTCATGATTTAGATAATCTAAAACAGAAATGGCATAATACAGTTAAACTGGGAAAATGTTCACAAATCACAATCACCATTTTACGGTGGCCCTGAGTACTTACCCTTTCCTGTGATGTTTGATAGCGGAGGTGAAGAGCTGTGGGGTCCCAATCCACAGCAATATAGGCATTTCCGATGAAAGCTCTGTCTTCCCCACAATCAATTTTACAGCCTCTGCAAAATCTAAAGGGAGGAAAATGATCTACTGAAGGATGGAGTAATTATGAAAGAATCCAAATTTTCTTTATCAGGAATATTCTTTCTTTCTTGGGTTCACAGTCTGTCATGGGCCTCTAACTTAAGACTGATCAATGCATGAATATACATTAATATAATTATTATTATTTCAGGGAAGCACGCTTATCACTTCTCAAGTCTGTTTTTTTCAGTGCAGTGGACAGACATTTTTAATCCATATGAGTGGACTTTATGGCAAATAAATGACATGGGAATTGGACATTTGAGATAATACACCTGTAAGAAAATTCTAAATTTAGTTATTTAATGCTCTGAGGTAGGATAACTCATCTGATATAACAATCCCTATTTCCTTGTTCGTAAAGTGGCACATTAAATAAATGCATATAAAGTTTTATGGGAGGGGAGGGACCATGACAAAGCCAAGGTTTCAGTGCTATTTAGGTTGTTTGCTAAGTCTATTACAGTTCTCTGAAGGCTGACTTCAGTACTCAGGTATTTTCTAAGCTGCAACAGTAATGACCAATCAATCTCCATAATTCTTCTAAAAATAAAAAACAGACTTCCAGGGAAGTCTAGTAAGGAGACTATGTTCTACTGGGTTCAGAACTGCTAAACTGATTTATATTTAAGGAGCAGAAAGTATAAAATAATAAATGTTGATCATAAACTATGAATTTGATGAGGAGCACAGTTTACAGAACCAGCTAAGGCTCAAGAGCAAAACTAAGCTATAGACCTCATAAGAAGGAAAAGATCAGTAAAAAATTCCCAAGTTTATTTTAAGCTTCTCATTATTCAGTATTACTTCCAAAAACTGGAAACCTTATAAGAAAGGTATAATATCTCAAGTTGCAATTCTACTAAAATTTTTCCTTTGCAGAAGATCACTTTACCTATACCATGGGCACCAAGCACAGGAGTTCCCATCTTTCTGCACAACTCGTAGAGTGAAGGGATATTGATAGCCCATACTGTCATCACTGAAACAGAACATAAACCAGAATATAAAAAACATTTCTGATTTGAGGTCTCAAATCCTTTTCATTTTCTCTTGAAGTAACCCAAGGCAGGGACATCTGTCATAGCAGTAGGCTCATGGTGATGGTTCGATGCTGGTTATCTTAACCCACTAGCAGCAGCCCTGTACCAACCACACTCAGGGCTCCCACACTGTATCCCTGCATACAGAAGGGTAGACAGACTAGACTGCCAGATGTCTCTAATAAGACAGTCCATGTGGTCCACGCAAATTTTATAAGAGCAGCAAATTATGAAATCAAATACCAATTATCCTTCAGTTCTAATTCTATCATAAGATTTAATTCACATTAAACTAAAATAATTACATCTTTCCATGACAAGAACATTGACACAGCACAGAAGGCTGAAAGGTCGTAATTTTTTTTTTTTTAAAGATTTTAATTATTTGACGGAGAGAGAAAGAGAGAGCGCGCAAGCAGAGGGAGTGGCAGGCAAAGGGAGAGGGAGAAGCAGGCTCCCCACAGAGCAGGGGGAGCCCGATGTGGGACTTTTGGGTCGTGACCTAAGCCGAAGGCAGCCGCCTCACCAACTGAGCCACCCAGGCACCCCTCATAATGGTTTTTTAGAAGAGCTGACTAGAAGCTTTCTTTAATGAGAACCCTGATGTGGTACAAGAGAGGCACTCTTCTTCCCTGCTTTAACTACTCAAAGCTATAAGGTACATAACATTCTTAGAGTAATGTCTTTTAGCTGCAAGAGAGCCTTGAATTCTCCAACTTAAAAAAATATGTATTCATCCTTTCCCCAATAAGAAGCAATGAAGGACAGCATATCTGGCAATTGGTACTGGCTACTACATGGTTGCCAAAGATAATGAAGCCACGATAAGGAATTTACGACCTCCAAAAATCTCAGTTCCAAATATCCTGCTTTGCAACGACCATCCACCTCTTATCCTTTTAAATCACTTATTCAAGTATCACTACTTTAACAATTCTTTGGCCAAAGAGAAATTTCTTTTTTATTTACTTCTTATTTATTTATTTTTAAAAAGATTTTATTTATTAGAGAGCACGTGCCTGAGAGCAAGAGTGAGGGGCAAAGGTAGAGGGAGAAGCAGACTCCCCGCTGAGCAGACTGACTGATGTGGGGCATCACCCCGGGATCATGACCTGGACCCAAGGCAAATGCTTAAGTGACTAAGTCACCCAGGCCCCCAGGGACCGAAGAGAAATTCCTCATCACTGTCCTCAAATCCTCACTTTTCTCCTTGTCCACTGTCCCTCAAAATATTCTTTTATACAGATCAATTCTAGGAATTTGTCCCTCTAATGTAAACATGCAAACTTACTGACATTAACACTCACAAAAATGGAGAACTAGACAATGAAACCCCAGGTATCTGTCACCCGGCTATAATCATCATCAACTCTTGGGCACTTTTATTTCATCTATACCCTTACCTACCTCCGTAAGATTCTTTTATTCCATTAAAAAAAAAAAAAAACCTATGCTAAAATATACATAAAATTTACCATTTAACCATTTTTAAGTATACAATTCAGTAGCATCAAGTACATTCACAATGTTGTGCAACTATCACCACTATCCATCTCAGGAATTTTTCATCTTCTCAAAGAGAAACTCTACCCATCAAGCAATAATAATTCCCCTACAGCTCTTCTCCCAAACCTTGGTAACCTTTAATCTATTTCTGTCTATGAATTTCCTACTTATCTTATAAAAGTTAAATCACACAGTATTTGTCCTTTTGTGTCTGGCTTATTTCTCTTAGTATAATGTTTCCAAGGTACATCTATGCTGTAGTGTGTACGGGAACTTCATTCCTTTTCATGGTTGACGAATCCTCCATTATATGGTACACCACATTTTGTTTATCCATTTGTCTGCTTATGAACATTTGGGTTGTTCCTAGCTCTTGGTTATTGTGACCCATTAATTATTTTTGAAGGGAATTAGAGGCATTTTATCATTTTCATTAATACTTCAGTGTGTTATCTTTAAAAGGTCAACTCTTATTATCTTTTATTGCTCGTAGAAGCACTTTTTTCTTACCTATTCTAACCTCCATGCCTTCATCTACACTACTCCACTAAAACAGCTTTTGCAAAGGTCACCACAGACTGCCATTTTATCAAGTCCAGTGGTCAGTTCCCAGTCCCCTTCTCAATCTCTCTGCAGCACTCAAAATTGACCAGATCTACCTTTAAACACTTCTTCACTTAACTTTTGGGACACGACTTACTCTTGATTTTCTTCTTACATCACTCGCTGTTCCTCCTCAATCTCTTTTATTGTCATTTTTCAACCTCTAAATGTTGGAAGGGATCAGGAATTAGATTGTGGGTGTCTTCTCTAATTCTTACTCCCTAAATGATACCATCTGGTCTCAAGGCTTTAAATATCAACTATTTGCTGTTGACACCTATGTTTCTATCTCTAGCAAAGGACACTTAATTCTATTTCCTACTTGAAAATATAACCTACATCTTGAATTTAACTTGATTCTTGTCATCTCTTGCCCAAACATATTCCTTTCTCAGTTTTCCCATTCATTAAGTGTTAACACCATTCACAAACAAGTCCTAAGGCTGAAAACCAAGCTTGGATTTCTCTTTCCCTCATATTCTATATCTAATTCATTAGCAAACACTGGGAAAAGTCGTCATTTGGAAGTCCTTCAATTCAGTCAGACTTTTGCTTCAAATTTAATCTTGCCCTACTGTCTTTTTTTTTTTTAAGATTTTATTTATTTATTTGACAGAGATCATAAGTAGACAGAGAGCCAGGCAGAGAGAGAGGGGGAGGCAGGCTCCCCGCCGAGCAGAGAGCCTGATGCGGGGCTCGATCCCAGGACCCTGGGGTCACCTGAGCCGAAGGCAGAGGTTTTAACCCACTGAGCCACCCAGGCACCCCGCCTACTGTCATTTTTACTAAGCACAACATTCCTCAACTAAATTCCCTATTATTTGCAGTTTTCCTTTAAGATTTATGCTTAAGCCTTACCCTAGTCATCAAAAAACCCCATATCATAACCTATCTGCAAAGAGAACTTCTATTCAGTTAACACAGAAGCTGAGCTCTCACCTGCACTATGACAAGATAATAAACAGCAGTTAGTTCAGATATAAGTAATGCATCATGATCCCAACAATTATTACAAATAAATATATTTACGAATCTAAAAGAACACTGGTAGGAGGAATGGAAAGAAAACAGAAGATGTTTATTTTCTTTACCTAGACTTATGATATTATTCTGTGTTAAACTGACATAGTATGGAAATAATCTAACTGAATCATTTGTTATGGCATGGGAATTTTTTAGAGTTCATATATAGAAACGCACACTAGAGGATACAAATTTCCTGGTGAATTCATAGTCTCTAGTTTTGCAATAACAGAAGTCAAGGATATTACCTGAAGGATTTAAAGCATTAGCAGGAAGGATTTTAGGTAAGAGATTAGAGAATGAAAGGATTTTTAGACACTAGAATGTCTAGGCGATGAAAGGAAGCTGTATAGTCTCCTATTCAAAAGATCAAATGGTTGAATTATATACTTTCTGGATGGTTGTTCGACAAGTGATTAACCTAACATGGGAAGTATCCTATGGATCACACAGAATTCACAGAAATTCTTCTTCTTGAGTTTGGAAACCATAGGTCTAGGCTGATCCCCTAAACTCACCAATCCTGAGCATGGTTACTGGCTTCCTGAGGTGGGAGCGGGCTGGCTAATCGAGACACCTGAATCCAAACCGCATCATACAAATCCTTCTTCCGGGTATGCACGGTACATGGAACAATCAGTGGCATTCCAAAGAGGCTGGGGCGATTCTTCTGAGATGAAAGGAAATAGAGTTCTGTCCTCATCTGTATGTACAAACAAAAGAGAAGGCTGAGAAGACAGGTCTTTGATTCCTCCTTTTCACTAAGACTGCCAGTGACAGACATCGTTATCATTTTCAGCGTCACTATCACACCTCCCCTTATTGACAGAACCATTTTTTATTAATATGAAGAGACTGGTGATTTAAAGTGGAGTCACTGAAAGGTTGAGGTATTGCCAGTTTCAGAGCTGTTATCTATCAGACAGACATTTTCAGCATTTAATATTTTCAAACTAGTTTTCTCTGATAAATATTTCTCACACATACTGAATCATACATAGAAACTAGTGATAGTTTCAGAGCTCAAGGCTTTTAAAAGCAATTAAAATCCTTTCTCTAGAAAGTATGCCAGTAAACCAAAACTCCCTCAAAATGCAATTTTCTAGTAAGGCGGTGATAGCTGTTGTTACAGCATAATTCTCAAACTTTTGGAAAGGTACAAAACCCAGCCACTTAATGTTATAAAAACTTATGCATCTTCCTACAAGTAGCTGAGTGACTTTAGTCTTTTTTTTTTTTAATTACATGATAGAATAAAAGGTACACTTTAAAAATATTTGCTTTTAGTATGTTAAGGAGATTTTTATGATATTCCTTAATATAGAGATACTACACAGAAGTAGCTTGGAAATAGCTGCTTAATAAAACAAAAGTTTAATGTAATAGAAAGGTTGGTTAGAGTTCAGGATTACTGAAAAAAACTGCCTAGCGGTGGCTGGGTGATGGACACTGGGGAGGGTATGTGCTATGGTGAGTACTGTGAATTGTGTAAGACTGATGATTCACAGACCTGTACCCCTGAAACAAATAATACATTATATGTTAATTTTTTTTAAAAAGCTGCCTAGCACTTAGGACATTTAATTCTTATTTATTTGACAAACAGAGATCACAAGTAGGCAGAGAGGCAGGCAGAGAGAGAGAAGGAAGCAGGCTCCCTGCTGAGCAGAGAGCCCGATGCGGGGCTTGATCCCAGGACTCTGGGATCATGACCTGAGCCGAAGGTAGAGGCTTTAACCCACTGAGCCACCCAGGCGCCCCAGGACATTTAATTCTTTAAGTATGGTCTCTGTGTAGTACTTACAGAAGCTAAATCAACAACTTAGAAACTCACTAAAGGTTATCTAGTTTCTAGGGGAAAAGACTTTCATTTCAGATTCTCAAGCATTTTATCTCGCCATTATTTATTTTTTTTAAGTAAAAGTTTTCAAAAGATCTTATTTTACTTTTTATTTTATTTATTTGACAGAGGGAAATAGAGAGCACAAGCAGATGGAGCAGCAGGCAGAGGGAGAAGAAGAACAAAACTCCTGGCTGAGCAGGGAGCCTGATGCAGGACTCGATCCCAGGACTCTGGGATCATGACCTGAGATAAAGGCAGCCACTTAACTGACTGAGCCACCTAGGTGCCCCTAAAGGATTTTCTTTTTAAATAATCTCTACACCCAAAGTGGGGCTCAAACTTATAACCCTGAGATCAAGAGTCCCATGTGTCACCAAATGAGCCAGACAGGCACCCCTTGCCACTATTTATTTAAACTTAGTTAAATAGATGATTCTAAGACCACATTTCATGTGTTGATGTTTTTACAAGACTCAGAGAAATGTGGATAAATTCAGAACTATTTTAGAATTCAGAACTTTTAAAAACCTAAAAACCGGGACGTCTGGGTGGCTCAGTTGGTTAAGCCGCTGCCTTCGGCTCAGGTCACGATCCCAGGGTCCTGGGATCGAGTTCCGCATCGGGCTCCTTGCTCAGCGGGGAGCCTGATTCTCTCTCTGCCTCTGCCTGCTGCTCTGCCTGCTTGTGTTCTCCCTCTCTCTCTCTGACAAATAAATAAATAACATCTTTTAAAAAAATAAAAATAAAAAAATTTAAAAAAAACCCTAAAAACGTAGATTAGTTCTTCTCTACTTGAACTTCTACTATTCTTCCACTCTCAGCAGATGACTTACTTAACTAAATAAGACTAAATGAGATCAGCTAAGCAATGATCTCTTTCCTCTACTCTTATCAGTGTAACTCTTTTCTAAAGCCACACAAAATTTTCATCCTCTTGAGGGTAACTTCTCCCAGTACCTTACAGAGATTCTGCTCAGTTTCCCCAGGGGTAACACTCCCACTTTCCTACACCAGAAATTCTCCTTTTGCTCTCTCCTAACAACTTTTCCTCTCAGTTGAAATAACTCATTTGACCTGACTATGCAAAGAACTTCCTCATTTTCTTACTAGGTTACACAGTGAAACTGTAGTTTTCACTTTTTGACTTCTCTAGCCCATGTAAACTTTTTTTTTCTTTTAAATTGACTTGCCCTTTAGCTGTCATGTCAATACTGTTTTTCTATTTCTCCCTTTATTTTTTGAATATTGTTTATGTTGCCTTGCCTTATTCCTTTTCTTTTTGTACCTTGTAGAAGGGAATAGGAAAAAAAAAAAAAAACTACTTTCAAAGTAATTCAACCATGATAGCAATAAGGTCTGAAAGAAAGTGGCAGGGAAAATGAAGAAATGGTAAATTCAAGTACTTAAGTACTTTGAAAGAAGAAATTAGAGGGCATAGTGATATATGAATATACAGTTAGAAGAAAAGGGGGAAAAAATCCTAAGAACACTCCCAGCCGTTAGCTTTAGCATGGAAGAATAATGTTGCCTTTCACAAAAATGATAGGAAAAGGAACCTGACTTGAGACAGACAGATGGTAAAATCAAATTTAGGCATTCCCAAAGCAGCTGTCTAGATCATGAAGGAATCTGGAAACAGGAAACTAGTTAAATGTGAAAATTAAGAGCTGACAATGTGGCTTTATAGCCCAATAATTATGAAAACCTGTACATAATGCTTTAGCATTTACCAAGCAATTATATAACATATACATGATAATTGAAGAGAGATGTTTTCCAAGAAAGACTGAAAAAAAAAAGTACATCAGAGTTCTTAATTTATGATCTGATAACATTTGGTAAAAAAGGGAAATACACAGATCAATTATTTTAGCTGATGGGACTAGTTGGAGCCATGCTGAAAGACTATTCCAAGTCACAAATGGATCCTTTCTCTGTCGACTCATACAATCCTGGTCCACAGAATGTTATCCATGTGGTCAGAAACTCACTTTAAATCAAGAGTTACTAATTCAAAAGGAAAGAAAAGAATTATCAGAAAGCAAACAGCTGTATCATTACCACTCAGGTCATGACCCAATATAGCCAGCACTCTAAAAGCTTCCTTCTGCTTTCTCTGAATCCAAATTCTTACTTCCTTTCAAAGTTAGCAGTTTTGGGGCACCTGGGTGGCTCAGTCGGTTAAATGTCTGACTCTTGATTTTGGCTCAGGTCATGGTCTCAGGGTCGTGAGGTCAAGGTCCCTCTATCCCCCTGGCCCTGCTCATGCACTTTCTCTATTAAATAAGTAAAAAAAGAGAAAGTTTACAATTTTTCTGCATTTTATGGTAGTCAATTATTCCTTGCTTTTTAAATTTTGTAGTCTATGCATAAAAGATAGTCAATTTCATTTTCCCTGTTTCTGAAGTTTTTGTTTTTTTAAAAATCATGTAATTTATATTTGTGTCTGGTTTCTTTCCCACAACATTGTTTATGATGTTTCATTTATGTTGAATATAACTCTTAAGTCCGTACATTTTCATTGCTGTACAATATTCTATTACATGAATATGTCTCAACTTGTTATCCCTTCCACTACTAATGGAGATATATATATATATATATATATATATGCACATATATATATATGATTTATTTTAGAGAGAAAGAGCAAGAGCAAGCGAGGGTGAGTTGGGTGAGGGGCAGAGGGAGACGGAGAGAATCTCAAGCAGACTCTCCGCTGAGTTTGCAGTCCAATGCAGGGCTCAATTTCATGCCCCTGAGGTCATGACCTGAGCTGAAATCAAGAGTCCAATGCTTAACCAACTGAGACACCCAGGTGCCCCAACTAATGGACATTTAATGTTTTCATTTTTCTTTTTAGCTTTCGGCTATTACAGTTAATGCTGTTATCTGAATGAATATTCTTGTATATATCTCCTGGTACACATGTCTGTTTTTAGATGCTTAAAAAGAAGATTTATCTTTAACTAGATAACTATTTTCTAAAAGAGCTATATTAATTTATACCTTTAATAGCAGGGTATGAGAGTCCCTGTTGCTCAAATATCCTTACCAACGCCATCAACCTGTTCAATCTTAGCTCTTCTGGTGGGTGTGCACTGATAGGGCAATGTGACTTTAATTTGCATTCCCTGGTTCATAGTGTGGCTGATCACTTTTTGATATGGTTACTGGCTATCTGAATATCCTTTCTGTGAAGTGCCTATTTAAGTATCAACCATTTTTTATGGAACTGCTTTTTTCTTAATAATTTATGTAAGTCCTTTGTATTTTCTGGATTGAGCCTTTTGGCAGTTATAGGCATTACAAACATCTTCCACTCCAAGGCTTGCCTTTTTACTCTCTTACTGGTGTCTTTTGATGGAACTAAAGTTCTTAATTTTAATGATATCCAATTTGTTAATCTTTTCCTTTATGGTTAGTGCTTTTTGTACCCTATTTAAGCAGTCTTTCCCTACGTCAAGGTCATGGATGTATTCACCTTTATTATCTTCTGGGCATTGTTTTATTGTTTTGCTTTCACATTTAGTTCTATAGCCCACCTGGAATTGAACACGGTGCGGTGAGAGAGACTGAGAAAACTGTCTTTCTCTCACTGATCTTCAATGCCATCTTTGTCATAAATCAAGTGTTCATACGTTTGTGAACCTGGTTCTGGGCTCTCTATTCTAGTTCACTGGTCTACTTGTCTTTTCTCACACCAATATCACAATGTCTTAAGTACTGCAGTGTTATAAAATCATAGTATCTGGTAGCTCAATTACTCATGCTTTATTTTTCTTCAAGAATGTTTTGGTTATTTTGGTGATTTGTACTTCTACTTTTTTTTTTCTTTTTTTAAGGAAGCTCTACGCCCAACATGGGGCTTAAACTCAAGACCCTAAGATCAGGGGTTGCATGCTCTACCAACTAAGCCAGCTAAGCACCCCTGTACTTCGGTTTTAGATTCAGCTTATCGAGTTATACATACACAATCATCTATACACAGAGTTAGAATTTTCATTGGGATTGTGCTTTGAATCTGTAGATCAGTTTGTGGAGAACTGGTATCTTTGAAATATTGGGTCTTCTAATCCATGAACATGGTCTAGTCCTTCAAATATTTGAATCTTTTAAAATTTTTGTCAATATTTTATTTATTGTTTTCCATATAGATGCCTTATATGTCTATTGTAGTTTATTTCTAGGTACTTAATTTTTTTCATACTATGACAAACGATGTCCGTAGTGGATTGAATGGTGGCTCCCCAAAAGATATGTCTACATCCTAACTCCCCTGAACTTGTGAATGTGACCCTATTCGGCAAAATAGTTTTTGCAAATGTAATTAAGTTGAGGCTCTTGAGGTTGAGAAATCCTCATATCTGGATTATCTGGATGGCCTCTCAATCTAATGACAAGTGTTCTTATCAGTAAATCTTATTAGTGAAAAGCAAAGGGAGAAGGAGAAGACCACGTAAAGAAGGAGGCACAGAGTGGAGTTCTGAGCTAAGAAATGCCTACGGAAGCTGGAAGAGACAAGGAAGGATTCTCCCCTAAAGCCTTTGGAGGGAGCACGGCCCTGTTGATTTCAGACGTCTTGATTTTAGACTTCCAGCCTTTAGAACTATGTATGAAAGAATACATTTCTGTTGTTTTAATCACCAAATTTGTGCTAATTTTTTATAGCAGTCCTAGGAAACAACATGTTTTACCCAAGAACATCCTTGTTTCTCTCCAACCAACCAACCAACCAACCAATCTCCAAAGGTATCCACATTTACGTGGCAGAGAAGGTGTACATGCGTATGCAACATAGGAGACAGAAACCGTTAAAAGAAAGTAGTATTCTGATGTACCAGCTATCCTGCTGCTGTTTAATATGAGTGAGGAATGTCATTTCATACATAGGTCAGCATGTGTGATACCAAATCCCGGCTCAATCACACACAATATCATCATAATACATTGAAAGTGAACACAAAGAAGATGCTCCAAAGACAGAAAGTAGCTATGTTTCACAAATGACACTGGCAAGACCAGCAATAACTTGCCTAACATTAAACTAACCATTTTTCGGTGGACTGCAATGATGTAGCCTGTAAAGGAATTGTCAGGAAGAGATGGCATATGACCATTCACCATTCCATTTGTGAAGTTCTTCTCAGTTCCACATGGCACAACAGTGTTTGGCATTCCATTGGGTATGAATATTGGTCGGGGCAAGTCCCCATTGGTGGTCAGAGTGAACATTCCATTTGTAGATGGGGAAGAGGAGAAATCTACAAATTTAAAGATAAGTACAGCATCATAAGCTTCTGGTGCCTTCACCTTTGCTCTTTTCTCAAATAATGTGGGGACCCAGACCACTGTAGTAGATTCTCTTTTAGCAAAGGACGGGGAGAAATCATAATTCAAATAATAATTCTAGATTGGAAGATTTTAATTTCAGATTCTACTTCTATAACTCACATTTAAGACTAAATAACAAACCAAGAGTAACTGCTGGAAAGTTTTCTGAAAAGTTTAAGTAAAACTTTTTAAAGAATCTCGATCAGCACCATATTGTTGCATGCAAACAGTTCTCTCTTATCTTCTTCTTCCTCTACAAATTCATTTCTCCATTCTCTTAAAAATGTTTAGTTGAATACAGTGGTCTCTAGCTAGATGTTGCCTTTTTTGTAATCTTTTTAATAAAATACTTTATTTTTTAGAGCCACTTTATGTATATAGCAAACTAAAGAGGAAGGGTACACAGATTTCCCATATACCCTTTGTTCCCACAAATGCAAAGCCTTCCCCATTAGCAACACCTCACCAGCCAAAGGAATATATTTGTTACAAATGATGATGAAAAATACTTTTTAAATTTAAATTAAATTAAAAATGCATTTGTTTCAGTCTCAACAGTGCTCAACACTCCATGTGACTAGAGGATATTCGGTTGGATGGAAAAGGTTATAGGACAGACAAACAATACTATATGGTCAAAAAGACTAAGAAAACTGTATCGAATCACATGCAATATTAAATAAACAGTAACTTTTTTTTTGTTTTTATTTTCCATCCCAACCCTAAAACAGATTCTTTTTTAGCTGTGTTTATGGTTTTATTTTCTGATTGTATATATCTCTTACACCATCTATTGCCATGTTACTGTCAGATAAAAAGAATTAAGAAATCTGAATTCCAGTGGAAGATTTAGTTAACCATCTACCTGTCACTTGTATTGCCTGAATTTTAGGCTCTTCATCTAAAAAATGAGGAATTTGAGCCAAATGATCACCAAGGTTTCCATCAGGCTCCAAAGTTCTTTTGCCCAAATATCTTTAGCTCAAACACATATAAGCTCTTAGGCCAATATTTAAAGCTAAAATCACAAGAGGGAGCTCTAGTTCCATCTTACCTGTCTGTATCGGACTAGAAGCTGAAATTGGAGATCCAGGAATGGGGATCTCAAATGCACACAAAAACCCACTCACTGAGAGCCGTACTTTTTGGTTGTCCTGAGGGAAATTCTACAGAAAAAAAGATAAGATGAGAAGGGGAAATTTTTCAGATAAAATGGAAAATCATTCTGATACATACAAGCTAATGTTTTAGATGCTTTCACCAATAAAACAAACAAAAAGACAATAATTCTTCTCAAACAACTAAAAGATGAAAGCTTGATAAACTGGCTGAAAACTAAAACTAACCTTACTGACAAAACCATTATCCCTTTCCATAGGAAAAAAGTATGTTTTGCATAACTGGCTCCTTAAGATTGGTCCTTCATTTCAAGCATCTAAACCCCAAACTCAGAGAGCTCTTACCTTTGCTTTACACATGAGAAAAACATTAATTAGGTGAGTTCGTTAAGAAAGCCCAAAGATAAATGTTAATAATACCAATGGCAGGAGCTCAATTCAGGGTAGGCAACATACTTATTATTTTACTGAAAAATGTTTTAAGCTTATTTTATTTAAATTCAATTAGTTGGGCGCCTGGGTGGCTCAGTCAGTTAAGTGTCTGCCTTTCACTCAGGTCGTGATCCTGGAGTCCCGGGATCATGTCCTACACTGGACTCCTTGCTCATGAGGGAGTCTGCTCCTCTCTCTGCCTGCTTCTCCCTCTGCCTTCAACCCCCCTTGTGCCCTCTCTAGCTTCCTCTCTCTTAAATCACGAATAAAATCTTGCAATAAAAAAACAAATAAATACATTCAATTAGTTAGCATACAGTGTAGCATTAGTTTCAGATGCAGAGTTCAGTTATTCATCCACTGTGCATTACATCACATGTCCTCCTAACGCCTGATACCGTTACTCCACCCCCACCCACCTATATTTATTTATTTTTTTGTTTCGAGTTTTTTTTTCTTGAAAGATTTTATTTGACTGAGAGATCAAAAGCAGGCAGAGAGGCAGGCAGAGAGAGAGGGGGAAGCAGGCTCTCCACTGAGCAGAGAGTCTGACTCGGGGCTCAATTGCAGGACCCTGAGATCATGACCTGAGCTGAAGGCAGAGGCCCAAACCACTGAGCCACCCAGGCGCCCCTGTTTCAAGTTTTTATTTATTTATTTATTATTTATTTATTTTATTTTATTATTATTTTTTAAATTTTTATTTATTTGACAGACAGAGATCACAAGCAGGCAGAGAGGCAGGCAGAGAGAGAGGGGCAAGCAGGCTCCCTTCTTAGCAGAGAGCCTGATGTGGGGCTCGATCCCAGGACCCTGAGATCATGACCTGAGCAGAAGGCAGAGGCTTAACCCACTGGGCCACCCAGGCGCCCCTCAAGTTTTTATTTAAATTCTAGTTTGTTAACATATGGTGTATATTAGTTTTAGGCAATATATATGTTATATATGTAGGCAATATATATATATCCACATTATATATAATGTATATATAATATATTTATTAAATTGCTTATTTTTTCCAGCTGGTATGCAGAAAGAAATGATTTATGTCATTTGCCTTTGCTCTCTAACTTAGTGTATTGAAAGGCCAGGTGTATATATTAATAAAGAAATAATAAAAGAACACATTTATAACTATGTATTTTAACCTAGGAAGAATTCTAGTGAGCATAGTAATATAGGAGGACCATAAAGTGTAGCAGCAGTAGTCACTAGGGTAATTCTATACTGCAGTGATATAGCTAGATTACTCCTTATAGATAGCACTGGACTTACATGTTTCTCTTTTTTAAAAATGCCACTACTATTATTACTTTTTAATGCTGGTAGATAACCCTTTTTAAAATTTCTGGAATGGGAAGCTTGAGAAATTTTTTTGTTCAGCCTCTGTTGCATTTTAGTATCTCCTTCAGTCATTAATTGACCAAACGGTGATTTTTTTTTAAATTTAAAAGATTTTATTTATCTGAGAGAGCAAGAGCAGGGAGAAAAGCAGAGGAAGAGGAAACAGACTCCCTGCTGAGCAAGGAGATGGCCATGGGAGCTTGATTCCAAGACTCCGAGATCATGACCTAAGCTAAAATCAAGAGTTAGCCACCCAAGTGACTGAGCCATCCAGGTGCCCTGAGAAAACTATGATCTTTGAAGGATGGAATCAAGGTTTTCTTAGAAAGAATAGTTAATATTACCTTTATGTTGGAACCATGTACTTCTGCCAGAAGGATTTGTTCTGATTTAAGCCCACAGAGATCGCTCAGCTGTTTTTTTAAACCTGTGTACTTTTCATCCATATTCAGTCGTAGTCCATATCGTACAGGAGTAGTACCATCCAGCTTAATAACTAGTAAAGGAAAAACATCTTTTATCAGTAAAATACAGGTTTCACTGAAAGCTTTCCTATGTGTGTGTGTGTGAGACTTGGAAATAGCAAACATTTCAGTCTAGAATTTTTTTAAAAAGATTTTATTTATTATTTATTTGAGAGAGAGACACACACACAACAGAACATGAGCAGGGGGAAGAACAGAGGGAAAGAGAGAAGCAGACCCTCTGCTTAGCAGTGAGCCCAGAGTGGGGCTCAGTCCCAGGACCCTGGGATCATGACCTAAGCTGAAGGCAGACGCTTAACCGACTAAGCCACCCAGGTGCCCCTCAGTCTAGAATTTTTATTTTATATGTAAATTATAATAGATGGTACTTAGGGATGATGCTGAGTGCAATCATTATTTTTTGATGTTCATCTGCTATAGAAATGTGAATGGCCTTGCAAGATTTTAAAGAGTTTCTGGCATGTTTGAAACTAATAGAGGAATCGATGGGTACAAGGCTTGGACCCCTATTCCAGGTCTTTCAAACCACAAATTATTCTTAAAATTAGATTGTTAGATTATAACATGCTGGCCAATTTTTATGAGAATGCATTATAAAGAAATGACTATACTTACAAACTCAGGTTACCTGAATAAGGTAAAAGACATTGAAGTTAAGTAATTTTTCAGAACTTTGTGACCTACCTGTTATTTCTAAGTGCATATAACTGTCCATTGGTAGTGGCAAAGACAAAAAATTGAAAGGGTCAAATCGGACACTTATATGCCCACATGTCTTGCATCTGACTTGGGACCTCAGCTGCCCATGGAACAAATCTACAACAATTGATCTATTCCTTCTCAGATGGTTGTCCCAGGCCTAGCAAGGAAAAAAATTAGAGAACTTTTTTTTTTCTAAAATTCAAAAGATAATTATTTCTACACAAATTCAAATAAACTGGCTAAATCTATTAGGTTTAAATGTCAAGAATATAATCCTCTGAAGCTAATGTAACACTGTATATCAACTATATTCCAATAAAAAAAAAAACAATCCTTAGTCTTCATTCATATTGCATGGAGCACTGGGTATGGTGCATAAACAATGAATTTTGGAACACTGAAAAAAAATTAAATTAAAAAAAATATGGAAGCTTTCTGCCTGTAAATTTATAGTATAGATATGTAATTTAAAATGTACCATCTACTGAGATAGTACAGAAAACCAGTTCTTGAATGGACTTTGATTCTTTTTGTTCAACCTACATATTAAATACAGACGGGAAATCCTATTTTTTTGTTCTTACCATGGTGACAATGGTGAGTATTAAAATTCTCTGTCCATTAAAGGTAGATAAAACATGCCTATTGGTGACTGTACACATTATTTTAGCAATTAAGGGGACTCCCAAGTTCTACTGAATAATTATTCCTACATTTTTTCCCAAAAGTTTACAATGTAAAAAGCGACATTCTAAAACTTGCATTAAAGATGCTTTGTTTTGGTGTTACTGAATAAGAATTAAACAGAGAAATATAAATTCCTTCACTTCCACAGTAAAATTCTAATCACAGAAGAGTGATTAGAATTCTATTAATATTAATCTATTAATATTAATTTAATAAATTAAATGTTAATAGTTTAATTAGCATTTAAGTTGTGTGACACACGTTTGTGGCCAGAACATCTGATCTATGGCTTACATTAAAAATGCAAAACCGACAAACCTCTGCAGCTACTTCCCAGTCTGGTCGGCCATCGCTGTCCTTCAATTCCACATATGGCTTCTCATGGACTCGGTTGAGATCTTCATGAAGACCATCCAAGAGAAAAGCCAGAAGTTCTTGGGAATCTTGCTGCTGGAACCCATTAAACCTGGGAGCATATTTTGCTATGGTCCACTATAAATATAACAGGAATCAAACTCATTATTTGCTACCACATAAAATTTGGAATGAACATGCCCCATAATTCATTCAGCGGCATTATGAGAAGGTAAATAATATTTAGTCTGCCTTGATTTCAGCAAATATATTTTGAATAATCATGAAATCTTTCTAGTCTTAATCTCAAATGACAAGGAAAAAAAGGTATTTTGGCCAATACTGTGCTCCAGTTCAGTATCATATAAGCAAACAGTTCTTTAGGTACACAGATATTATTTAAGCCATGTAGGACAGAAGTACTAAAATAGCATTTGCTCTCATTGAAAAAGTGTTTTCTTTTATGGTTAACTTTTCTAGTCTTGTATCCTAACTTTTATTATTGGAGGCAGAATAGCCTGTTTAAATGTGAGGACTGACTTACTAGCTTATAATCTTGGGCAAGCTATTTGACTGCCCTGGGCCTTAGTTTCCTAAGCCATAAAATGAAGATAATAGTATTGCTTTACATTTTAGGACTATTTAGAAGATTAACTGAGTTAATACACATAAAGTAATTAGAGTAATGCTTAGAAGTGGTTAAAAAGTCACATTTTTAGCTATTAGGTTAAGAAGTCAAATTTTTAGCTATAATGATTATTAATTTTTAATCTAAAAAGTTTTTGTATTGTTTTTAAATAAAGATAAAAAATAATCCTAAAAAATCATCGTAACTTCACTACATATAAAATTTGTATCCATGGACTTCAGTAATTACATTCTTTCTGGCTCCTATTTTTAATTAACTTATTTTTTAATTTGGCTCTATGCCCAGTGTGGAGCCCAATGTGGGATTTAAACTCCATCACCCTGAGGTCAAGACCTGAGCTGAGATCAAGAGTTGGATGCTTAATCCACTGAGCCACCCAGGCATCCCTCTTGCTGCTTTTTAAAATTCTATAGATGGGGGGTCCTGGATGACTCAGTTGGTTAAGTGTATGCCTTTGGCTCAAGTCATGATCCCAGGGTCTTGGGATCGAGCCCAGGGAGCCTGCTTTTCCTTCTCCCTCTGCTTGCCGCTCCCCCTGCTTGTGCTCTCTGGCTCGCTCTCCCTCTGTGTCAAATAAATAAATAAATAAATAAACAAAGTCTTTAAAAAAATTCTATAGATAGAACTAATTATCTTAGTAACATTAAAAAGTGTACTGAGTATCATTTATTAGGCTCAGAGGTATACCTTGCAGTTAGAATACTACTAACAGTAAAGGACTAACAAAGGAAGATTTCCTATGTATACAAGATATTTGATAAATTAGTAAACTGAATGACAACCCAAATGTAGACTATGACTTTGATCATTTCCTAACACTACATCTACAGCAGTATTTTGCATACATCTGAACAAGTAAAAGCATCTGACATCCAGTTTATTCTCATGAAAGATCTAAAACACATTAGTTAAACTAAAACTAAAAAGCTAAACATAAAAAGCATATAGAAAAAAATCAGTTACTTAACTGCTTAGGACTTAATACTTCAGTATTATTTTAATCTGCTTACCCGAAGCTTTAATGGGGCAACATTCTTCTGAGTTCCACTCCAAAGTTCCTGTACTAAATCCCCATAGCATTTAGCCATATGGCCCTTCATACCAATAGGATTTGTCCTAGAAGTTTGAGAGGAAAATTTGTTGCCAAACATTCTCATAAATCACAATCACATGGGGACAGAAATGTCTAGCATCTATTTTCTCACAAATTTCTTTTTAAAATGAGAGAAGTATCCCTTGCCCCTTATTTCATACTAAAAAGGGCAAATAAGACTTTTCTCCTCCAGGGTTTAGAAGAGGAGATTTAAGTGACAGTGGGTTCATATCAAAGTCATAAAAGAGGGCAATGAACCAAGAAATATTACCTGTTGAGTTCATAAAGATGTCTCCCTGAGATAAAATACTGTGTCAGTGGCTGTGTGTTACTAACACACTGGATGCTTGAGTTCATGAAGCAAGTGTTTCCCAGGTTACTCAGACCGGTGGCTCCTTTTTCTGTGGGAACTAGAACAAACAATATGAGAAGGAAGCCTAACTATAGAAAGATGTCACAGGCAGACCAAACAGTTACTTGTATTTGATGCAATGATTTTTATAATTTTTTTAATCAGCTAAATGGAGCTAATACTTCTTTATCTGGTCTTGGAATGCTGAAGTAGAGGTTTTTCACATAGTATCACTGGCGATCACGGTAATCTAAGCTCACTTGTGATCTAAAATTAGCTATGATTCTCTTTAATTGCTATGATAGATTTTTACAATTCAAACAATTCTCTCCCAGTATTATGTCTTTAAAAATATATATAAATTATGTAATTGCCAAGGTTAGAAAAAAATGTGACGCTCCAGGAAAAAGAAAAAGGGGTCCTAATCACTTTTGAACTAGAAAGCCTAAAGTTGTTAACACTTCAATAGTTTAGTAATTTTAAGATAATTTCTTTAGAAATAATTAACCAGAGACTTACCCTTGTGTCTATCTATTTTACTACTGTTTGCTATAAAGGACATTTCCTCAGGCCAACTCATATCTTTGTTGCGAACTGGCAAGACAGAGAGAGGAATGTGTTAATTTCTTACCTATTCAAATCAATTGCTTCTTTTTTTTTTTTTTAAAGAAAGGTTTTTATTTCTAAATCAGAAACTGAAAAAAATTGAGTTAATTTTCGTAATTGATTCTGAAACCATTCTAAGTCTTTATACTGGGAACTTTATAGTCACTTGATTCGAATTCACTGGTAAGCTATTCCCTCAATTGCCTACCTGAATTAAAATTATACTCAAACATCTATAGAAATAATTAAAGCTCTTAAACTTAATGCATAAGAATTATCACAATTCCTTCTTAAATTATGACAACTGTCAGAGTAATTTATTTTAATACAAAGGCAGCCTGCAATGCTTCCAAAAATCTGGAAAGGAAAAGATACATTTTAAGTTTTCACTGACCTGCCCATGCCAGTGTGTAGATCTATGTGTGAGTATACAAGTAAGTTCTGTTGGAGAGTGACCAGTGTTGATGACTAATGAAAGCCTCTGCCACTAACTATGCCAGAGAGTTAGTTTTCTTACTCAAACTCAAAAGGTAGCTTGAAATTTTGTACTTATAACCGAATTCACTTGTTTCTACCTAATGTTTCTATTCCTTGCCAACCAACGAATGCAGATATTATTTTTCTTTTAAAGCAATTTACATAGTATGTAGGGTTACATAAGAGCTTAATGGTTTTTCTTACTATAAAGAATATAATGATCAAGTAATAGAAAAATTATAAAGTAGATTATTAGTATGTAAATCTTTAAATTCGTCCCCTAAAATCTAATATAGATGCATGCTTCCATCTTATACCTTCAATTACTAGATGCTGCTCATCTTGGATTTTCAAATATTCCAATCTATGATCTTCATCATCCAGAAGTGTAAGGTAATTCTGTGCATGGAGGAAGAAATGTTTTTGTTAATTTGATTACTAAACTTAAAACAGAAAAGGAAGTAAAAATGAATGATAATTAAAAATTTAAACACGTCCGTGTAGTTCCCTAACTCCTGTGACAGATATCTGGCATATTATAGTTGTTCAGAAATATTTACAATTTAGGCTGCAAAATGAGAGAAAAACAATGTCTAAGTCATAAATAAATACTCTATATCTAAAACAAAATCATAACAGAATTTTGGGGAGATGAGAAGACTCATCACACACCAATCCAAAATTCACTGAGATTTAGATTTTCTGAAGCACTTGCACTAAAGTAATTTTCTTTAGTACCCAGTATGAAATTCAGTAAACATACTTATGATCAAGATGAAACATACTGGGAATCAAAAATACAAAATCAAAATTCTACAGCAGAATTACATGTTTTTGTTTGTGCTCACAAAATTAAGTTATTTAATTCTAAGGGAGTTACTATTATGTTGGAATGTTAAGGAAGATACTATTATGTTGTTATTAATTCTAAGGGATATTATTATTAATTCTAAGGTATATTATTAATTCTAAGGGAGATACTATTATGTTGGAATGCATTCAATTTTCATGTGAAAATTGAGACAGTTAAGTGACTTGCTCTGGGTTATACAACTAAACAAGTGGCAGGGCCAGGATTTAATTCCTGGTGGTGTGGCTATAGGAATTGTGCTCTTAACCATTATACTATACTACCTCTCAGTGGTGATCACAGGAAGATAAAAGAGGGAACAATGGGATACAGAACTGGTTAAAACTACTTATGATCCAATTTCAGAGTATAATCTGAAAACACTGCGATGTTAGGAAGACTACATAAGCAATTAATAACACTACATCAGCGGAAGATGGAAGACAGGGTTAAGAGGATGAGAGTGAAGAATTTTCAGTATATACTTCTGTACTGTTTGGATCTTGTCAGTACGTGTACAAGTCACCTGACAACCAGGAATGACTTACCTCACTGTTGTAGAGCCACAGGCGCATATCTTCCTCTTTGATGCGTAGCCTTTGAGACAGATATTCATGAATTTCCTTGATGGTCTGCATTCGACTAAAACAGCCTGTATAGGCTAAGACCCGCTTTAATGGTGCATTTGGAGAAGGTACATTGCCTATGGTCATAGTAATCATAATAAGGAAAAAGGCAGATGTAAAAAAAAAAAAGGCGTCCCATTCAGCAATGATTGTTTTAGGAAATAATGATGAGAAATCAGAATTACAGGTTTAATAATTTTATAAATTAAGAAGCTTTAAAATGCAGACAGGAGACCAACTGTGTTAAAGTAAATTCAAAGCCTTAACTTTGAACGGAAGAGCAACAAAACCAGAGGCCCAAGTAACAGGCAGTATTTGGATCCCAAGAGGAGTGGCAAGTATCAACAATAGACACTGGTACCTTGGCTGCCCTCAGCAGGGTCACACTCAATAGCAAAATCAATATTCAATTTAAGAATGGGGAAGATCATATGGGACTGGATCTGAATTCCACAGATAACTGAATTCATTAAAAAGAATTCCACAGAAAACTGGATTCATTAAAAAAAAAAAAAACCATTGGCCCCAAATGGGATCACTTACGTTAAAGGTGTGAGTCTATAAACCAACACTTAATACCTAACCTAACTACAGTTTCAAACCCCTAGAAATGTAACCTTTAACCAGTCAACATGGGAATTTCCAGGTCAGTACTAGGAAATTTGATAGACCCCTATTATTCCCTTTTAGAGCAAGACCTTGCCTAAAACAATGGAGTCTTTGTGAAGTTTCCTTTTTTCCACTCCTCTATCTTTAACCCCCACTTTTCTTTCTGTAGTTCTTGGGAGCACCCCTCTACTTGCTAGAAAGGATGTTGCCAGATCCACAAGTCAATTAATAAAGCCAATTAGATCTTTAAAATTTACTTGGTTGAATTTTTGTTATTTAACAACCTGACCCACTTTCTTAAAATAAACTGTCTTTGAATTACTAATCCCATTACTCTCAGTAATTAAGTGCCCCAATTACCTGGCACAGTAGTACAATTACACAAGAAACTTTTACTTAAAATTCGAAATAGGCATAGACTCTACAATGGCCAAACAGAGTTTAAAGTGAAACCAAGAACCTTCCCATGCCAAAAAAAAAATTGCCCTGCTGAAAAGGTAGGAGGCAGGAAAACCGTATGGCCTGCCTGCAAAATAAGACGACAGCAGACATGATCTTGAATTCCAAGAGGGGCTTAAGAAACAAAAAGAATGACAATAAGGGGAAAGAGAGAAAAGTGAAGAAAGAATATACCAAGTTTAATTAACCACCTGCTACTTCTAAAGAGAAGGGGGATGACATGACAAGAGATGATGGAAATCAAAAATAGGTTGCTAAAACAATCAACTAACCTTGGTTAACTATTCAGCCAAAAAAGCAGGAAAGAGTTGTAGCTTAAAATGTCCTCTCTAGCTATAGTAGGTTATAGTTAACTGAGCAACCCAAAACAAAAATGAACTTAGTGTATCAATATAATCCATTGAGGGTACAATTATACATGCCAGGTAATTTTCCACCCATCCAATGGAGACTTAGCTTCTTTCCTCTTATTAAATGCCTTTGAGTCTTCAACTACAAACTTCAACAAATCAGAGAAAAGTATTGGTATCATCCGCTTTTTTAAGAGCTTCCAAAAAAAATTTACTCACCTAAAATAGGCTGAAAAATCTATAAGAAACAAAGACCCTGTAGCCTTATCTGTCAACAAGGCTACATTTAAGTCATTGTTAACTGTGTCACAGTTTGTACATCCATCACTTCAAAAGTAATTAAAGAGTCTAGTAAACGGCCCTAATACATTAATGAGAAAGATGAAAAATATGTTATGACAGAACAAAACCCAACCATGATCAATTTTTAAACACACTCTAGCAAGTTTTTTACTATCAGAAAGCAAAGGATAATTCCTGACAGAAAATAAAAGAGTGAAATTTTCCAATTATACATCAGAGGATTAGTTATAAGATTACAGCAAGAAAGCATATTTTCATAAACTTCAAAATGATTAATGATTGATTTCAGAACTAATTAGTAAGGAATAAAATTTCAAATTAAGAATAAATTTGGAGCTACCCAGTTCTAGGATTCAGAAGCATTTGCAAGTGTAGTGTCCAAGTCAATTTCTATTATCTTAAGCCATGTAAGAAATTTATTTGAATTCTAGACAGTTTTTATAGCATAGCTCATTAAGCAGGCAGCCACTTATTACACATAATTTTGTGTTTTTGAGTAACACCAACAAATCTAGTGGAATTTACAGAAACAGCAAAAATCTAGGATCAGCACAAGAGTTACAAAGAATACTTACTAAAAGTGCAACAACACATCTTGCCTCTCATGTTATCTTTCAAAGAGAATTGAGAAAGATATATGCTATGGGTGTCATGGAAGCAAGGCGAATACTTTTATTCAATGGAAAATTAAATCAAGAAAATGTTTCATAGTGATTCTGTTTTCACTGTTCCTTGATTTTGACATTTTCCCCAAAGACAAAGTTTGGTTAGGCAGAAGCTAATGCTTTGCAATAATTCTTACCAAACGGAATGTGTAAGAATCTGCATATATTATGCGAATATAATCTTTAAGGAAGACATAAAACTATTTGATTTCCAAATATAGGGTTGGCTTGGGTTCACAGGTAGTTCTTGCATCCTAAGTTATATTAATAACATTCTGGCATTGTTACACAAAGCCTCAGACTTTGTGTAAATGTGTAACTCATTATTTCTGCTGAAGAACAATGTCAAATATTTGCAATGCAAAAGCATAGAGCAAGTCCTGCCCATCAATAAAGTGTAACCTCAGGGGCGCCTGGGTGGCTCAGTGGGTTAAAGCCTCTGCCTTCGGCTCAGGTCATGATCCCAGGGTCCTGGGATCGAGCCCCACATCGGGCTCTCTGCTCGGCGGGGAGCCTGCTTCCCCCTCTCTCTCTGCCTGCCTCTCTGCCTACTTGTGATCTCTCTCTGTCAAATAAAGAAATAAAATCTTAAAAAAAAAATAAAATAAAATAAAGTGTAACCTCACAGAGATATCAAAGGGGAATTTTTGCCTGTAATACATTAAAATCGGAACTTACGTGTCATTTTGATAAGCCAGGCTTGATGTTTTTCAAAGCAAATGTGGCACTTTAATTTTCAAAAATATATTCTTCACTTTATGTTATCTGTCTCTTATAAAAGGCTCCTTGGACCAACCATGAAAGATACTCTTTTGCCAAAAGAGTCCCCCCCAGACACCAACAAATAAACAAAAATATGATATTGTGAAAAGAATTACTTCTCAGAAATTTGAGTGGAGTTGAAAAGACCAGTCATCAATTGGCAGATTCTAACTTAGGGCAAACAAGTAATTTATAATGGCTTTTTCAAAGAAAAAAATGTATGTGAAATTTATTCTACTTATTTTCTTTGTATGTTTAAAAACCAGAAAAGGAAACAATTCTTCTCAGTTTGATGCTGAGACTTTGCCACTACCCCATCTAGTCTTGCGCATGACCATAGATCTAAGCCCCACGGATGATTTACTGATTCTGTATGAAAGCAGATGGGTGTATGTGTTAGGACAGTGGCACCAGACTTTGAGCAAGCTGGTTGTTTTTGTTTTTGTTTTTTTAAAGAAATGCATGGTATTCTTGCTGCATTCTTAAGTTACCTCTTGGTAAATGCTGAGGAAACATTCTCAGGCTCATCATACCCATATTCACCCAGATGTTAGACTGCTGTGTCCGAGTGGCAGGCTGCTGTCTTAGGAAGAGAAGATAGCGAGGAAATAACTCCAGCTCTGGGATTTCTGTCTTGCTATTCTTGATCACCTATTGTTATAAAAGATATAATGTGATCACTATAAAAGAAGAAACAAAATTTGTCATTTTTTATCGAATTTCTGAGATTTATTTTGAAACTAAAATGTTCAATAGGTTCACTACTTGTATTTGTTAGATTACAGAGATTGATAGATTTAAATTATATGGGTTTAAATACTCTCAGGCTCCTGGTCCTAAACTCATCTTCCAAGATTTGAACTCCTGGTGAGTATTTTCTCCTCTTTTATTTAAAAGCAAGTAACACTGAAATTAAGGGGGGAAATCTTAAATATTATCTACAATTATATTACCTTCACACTATAATTCTTCTCACTTTTACATACTTCATGTATATAAATGATGGTCTTTTTTGTTTTTGTTTTTTTTAAAGATTTCATTTATTTGACAGAGAGATGCAGCAGGACAGGGAATACAAGTAGGGGGAGTGGAAGAAGGAGAAGCAGGCTTCCTGCAGAGCAAGGAGCCCGATGTGGGGCTTGATCCCAGGACACTGGGATCATGACCTGAGCCGAAGGCAGATGCTTACCACCTAAGCCAACCAGGCACCCCTAAATGATGGTCTTTTAAGCGACAAATTCTTAGGACTGGAGCTATAAGTCAAAAAGTATGGAAGGCCGTATCATTAACTGTCTAAGTCATTTTGCCACCTGAAGTGTAGCAATTTACAATATCCTCAGAAATTTATGAATGTACTTCCCTCATAAAACCTTATCAGTGGACATTATTTGAAAATACTTGGTTTCTTTAACACATATAAAAAGAGTATTATAAATATGCCTAAAATTTTATTTCTTAGGTTTTTTTTTTTTTAAAGATTTTATTTATTTATTTGACAGACAGAGATCACAAGTAGGCAGAGAGCCTGATGCAGGGCTTGATCCCAGCATGACCTGAGCCTAAGGCAGAGGCTTTAACCCACTGAGCCACCCAGGTGCCCCTCTTGTATTAGTTTTAAGAATAGAAATGTTTTCATATAAAAAATTTGCTATGTTCTACTATAACTGGTTTGTTCCATGTATTTTTGTCTATGATTAAACCAATTACTCTGGATGCACAAAATTGAGATTCATGTTTAAACAGGATTTTTTAGTAACCCCCTCCAAATAATATGCTTGCCAGCCCAAAGATACAGGAAAACATTTCATTATAAAAATATCGCTCTAGGAATTTTAAGAGTAGAACATTATCAATTTAGTATTCCAAAAGGAGAGCAGGATTAACCTACTTTAAAACACAAAATCCTACACAATCTTTAAGAGTCTCAAGTGAGCAGGTTTTATTTTATTTCCCTCTGCCCTAGTAACCAATGTCTTCTGCAGTAGACCATTTTCCAATATCAAGAGGGAGCAGTAAAGAACCAAATGAAAACAATGCTACAAACCAAATCTTTAGGACTTTTTCTTAACAGTATTCCACATGTTCTGTTATTCTACAGTATGGCACTTGAAAAGCTCCACTGGGCAGCTTTTTCAAATCCTACTTAAATAATAAGCAAGAAAGGGCTCTCCCTGGTATTCTATACTGCTGGAAGAAGTCTGTCCACTTCTGGGCAGGCACTAACAGTTACAAAGGCTTGTGTGAGGCTCTGAAAATGCTCTTAATGATGATGATGATATTAGCAATGGTCAACATTTACTGACCACTTACTATAAATCAGATGCTGTGTTAATCATATGTATTATTTAATTATCAAAACAACTCTAATGAAGTAGATACTGTTACCTCCATTTTACAGAGGAGGAAGAAACTAAGATTTAGAGACTGGAACACTGGTAATCCAAATTTAGGCAGACTCTAAAACATCAAACTATATGTATGTCAAAAACGATTATCACAGTGTTTTCCCAGATATATTCCCAGATATAGAATATTAAGCTAGAGCTGGAAAGTCCCAGAAATTAAGCAACTAACTGAAGGATTACCCCACCTCTCAATAAATAAAGTATATATGTTTAAGCATCTCTATATATTTGTATTTATACGCATCTTCTAGGAGTTCTGATGCCAAATACAGTAGGAACCTTTTGGAGCCAACAAACTCAAAGCCCAAATTCCTGATTCTGACTTGAACACAATTCTTAATAAACATAATTATTAATAAGTCATAATCAACATCAAAATTATAGACTAAGGCTTTATAGCAGACTTCTACTCTCTTTGGAAGTGATCTAAGTCACTGTATCTCATTTATGCCAACTTTTCTGGTATAAGAAGATTCTATCTCAGACATTGTATGATGGAGAGTGCTTCCTGATCTACAAAAGGAACCTTATTACGAAGCATTTTACTGCACTGATAATGCAAAGAGTATTCAGGGTATGCGTCCTGTTGCTTACAGTATAAGCCCAACAGTATAATGGTATAGTTAAATCACTCATGTTTTGTTGTTATATTCTTCAAGTCTTTTAAATCACCTTAGAGCATTTTATTTATGCTCTGAATGACTCATCCTAGTAATGGTGACAATCAGAATTCACTTGCTTGCATTCCTGTTATGATCATTTTTGTGTCCTTCTTTCAAAAAGACGAGACACAAAAATCCACCAACAACTACGGGATGAACCAATCCCTAACTGGATGCCTGTGTGGTTAATGAAAATAACAGTCTCAGAAGTAATCACTGCACCACTTCCCCTATATTCACTGAACTTTTTGGCACTGGTTCTCAGACTTCTGCTCCAGCCTAAGCCCTATATCATTCTAAAGTCTATGTTTATATGGATGGCTTATTTAATAGCCTAGCCTAACAATTCCTTGACTTAAGTCTAGTGACTATTTCCTTCAGCCCAGGTAAGACACCCATTTCCACAGGCACATCACTGTAGAGCTGGTACTAATACAGTGCTTGGTTAATGTATGAATAAATGAATGAATAAGTGATTAAATATAAAGGAACCTAAATTTTGTTCAACTAATTTATAGGTACTGAGCACTCTGCTATCATAAGAAAGAACTAATTTGTGGATAGTGGGATTCACATAGGAAAGTAATGGAAGACCCAAAATAGGACTGTTCCTTATATAAAGCTCCACTGGTTATACTTACAGGTCTAGGTAGAGCCAGGTTTGCTCCATACCAGTGATAAAGTGCTCTCCACACAGGTTCTGGGACCATTTCATAATCTCTTCCATGGATCAGCTGTGGGGTTCGTTTTAATCGTCCTCCTTCTAGTGTTAGTGATGTAGCCTTAGAAAGAATGGAATACAAATGTTGGTTTTTAATATTTTTAGTATTACAGTCTCTTGTGTTTTAACAAAATCTAGATACAGGAGAACAAACACATATGTCACTACTCAGTTTCATGTTACTGGAAAATCATTTTCTAAAAGAGATTTTTATTTTTAACTTCCAAAGTAAATTATTTAAGAAAGAGAAGTCAAGGCAAATCATTTGAAAAATCATTGGAGCATTTGGAAATAAGACTGGTTTTCACAGATTTCTTTCAAACAACAGAAAATATTATTTTGGAAAAAAAAATTCCACATACACATAAAACTACATTTTCCCAGTAGCTGTCCTAAGTAAGAATATTTCTAAGGATTACTACACTGCTTCTGTGCAATTACTAAATCATAAAATATCCTCATGGAAATATACTATGCAGAGACACCCACCTACAACAGGTTAATTTAATGAACCGTGAATGTATGAATGTCATGCTATACATTAAAACCTCTAGAATGAAACTTACTTGTCACCTGAAAGGGAATTATTTTAAGTAGATGTCATATCACCTACCTTTACAGGTTCTTGAGTTACTAGTGGCTGGTTATCAATAGCCCCTGGTTTCTGAGGATTGAGATGCAATAAAATATTCCCATTGGCTCCTAGCAAACACTGGTTGTTATTGTCAGAAGTGTTATGTTGTCGAGCAAAGCACATATCTGCCCCTGGTGTGGCAGAATACAGAAAGCCTGTAAGGGAAAAGAGGATGGAATCTCTTTATTTGTAGTTATTATACATAAATAAGCTTGAAGATATGAACTCAATGTCCATGTCAGTACAGTATAAGATTCTGGCAACTCTGTAGAAGATAGGAAATATACACGTAATCCTTCTGGACAACACCTAGCATAACACTAGGTGGAAGAAAAGCTTTAAAAACTGTTACCAAATTACCAAATGAAGCCCCTGACTGGCACAGTCGGGTAAGTGCCCGACTCTTGATTTCAGCTCAGGTCATGATCTCACAGTCATGAGATCCAGCCCGTGTCAGGCTCTGTACTCAGCATGGAGTCTGCTTGGGATTCTCTTTCTCCCTCTGGCTCCCACTCCCTTCACCCTGATTCACATGCTCTCTCTCTAAAATAAATAAACACAAATCTAAAAAACCACAACAACAAAAAAAAACCCACGACCAAACTGTGGCCAAATGAACATGTGGCCAGCCTCCTAAAATATCTAGTAACTCACAATAATTATACATCTTTTAATAGAAAAGGAAGATGTATGGCCAAATAGCTGGGCTTTCACAGAGTCACCCTTAATTCTTCTTTTCCACCTGTAAACACATTCCAAATGTTCTTAAGAGACTGGTCATAAGAAGTCTTTAAACCAAAGCGAAGGAGCTAAAACAAGAACTCTTAACAGAAGAGTGCCAGGGAGGAGGGATCTTTCCTAGTAAATTTATTTCAAAGGAAGGCATGTCAGGTTACAATAGAAAAATGCACACAGAAAAATGATTAATAATGACTTAAGAGTTGTGAACCCCAATGGTATTTTAAGGTATTTCAACTCTGGGGGCGCCTGGGTGGCTCAGTGGGTTAAGACTCTGCCTTCGGCTCAGGTCATGTTCTCAGGGTCCTGGGATTGAGCCCTGCATTGGGCTCTCTGCTCAGCAGGGAGCCTGCTTCCCCCCACTCTCTGCCTATTTGTGATCTCTTTCAAATAAATAAATAAAATCTTAAAAAAGAAATGTACTTCAACTCTGAACAATAGACTAACCATTCTAGCCATCAATCGGGTAAACATTCTAGCCATCAGCCACTTTAAACCTTTCGTGTGGGGCACTGCTCAGACTATGGATAGCACAGGACCTTAGAGAGGGTTAAAAATAATCTTGGTGTTAAAAAATAATCTTGGTGTTAAAGCTCATCAGAGACAGAACTTCTAGGAGTGCTAAATGATTGCTATAATATCAGATGGGGAAGGGGTTCCTGGGTGGCTCAGAGGGTTAAGCCTCTGCCTTCGGCTCAGGTCTTGATTTCAGGGTCCTGGGATCAAGCCCCATATTAGGCTCTCTGTTCAGCAGGAAGCCTGCTGCTCTGCCTACTTGTGATCTCTCTGTCAAACAAATAAAATTTTTAAAAAATCTTAAAAAAAAAAAATCAGATGGGCAAGAAGGAGTAGATTCTACAAAGAACTTTGTAGAGAAGAGGCTAGCTCTGTCCGATTTGCCGGATCTCAGAGATGAAGTAAGAGTAAGCTTGAGAGTACTGCCACTGTTATCAGCAGAGGGATCAGCTCAACTCAGCTATGCCACAAAAACATCAAAGAATTTTCCCCAAATGTGTAGAAACACTGAGTTTTAGGTAGGACTAAAGGACTGCAAAGGATTATGGGATGCATTTTGACTTTTTCTCAATAGTTTCTCAAAATAAACCCCTAATTCCAGCCTGAAATGTCTGCAGAATCTAATATGAGGGTGCACTTAACCCAATGAAGGCAGAGAGAGTCTTGGAGATGGAAAAACTATCTCTCCAAATGACTGACAAAATAATTAAATAGCGATATGGAGAGAAGTAGCTTTAATCAATGAAAATAGTGAAAAAAATATATATATGTATATATATATATATGGATATATATATATACATATATATTTAAACAAATGAACTTATTTAAGTAGGCTCATGCCCAATCTGGGCCTTGAACCACAACCCTAAGACCAAGAGCTGCGTGCTCTACTGACAGAGTCAGCCAGGTACCCCAACAGCGAACATATTTTCAAATTGAGAGATTCATGAAATAGAATACAGAAGAGTTTCTCTTTGTAAAGCTACTAATATATTCAAGAATTTTATAACTGACCATTTCATTTAAAACTTATTTCTGTGAACGGACGTCTGGTTATATCCTACGAAGCACATTCTCTGACAAAGTATACACTTTTAAGAAGTGACCTTGAATAAACTTTATGGGAAGCAAGCCATCTTACCACTGCCAGCAGTTTCTGAGGCTTCAGATGCAGAAGAAATGTTGTCTGAAAACTTCTCTTCTGTGGTATTCACATAGCTGAGGCTGCCTCCTCCGATTCTATCTTCACTCTGCTCTATACAATGTACTGCTGTTCCAAATGAGTATTTCCCTCCATTCAGAACAGATGACGGCTCAATTACAACAGGGCTGGCATCCTAAAAAATCACGAGGTCAGAAATTAAAAGGCACAATTTAATAATCCAAGCACTAAGCAGGTTTCGAAAATGAATCTCTGAATTATCTATCGCTTTTAATCCTCCTGTAGTTAGCTACTGCCAATTAAGAACATTTTAATCTGTAACTAAATTTCAGTTTTTTCAAAGGGGAAGAGTGTGTGTAAATAAAATTGATGAAGCAGATTGGGGACACATAGCACAAAGGACTCTGACACAAAGGGAGAGAGTGATGTATGTACGTATGTGTGTTTATTTTATTTAAATATCTTTTTAAAATCTTTTTTTTAAAGATTTTATTTATTTATTTGACAGAGAGCACAAGTAGGCAAAGTGGAAGGCAAAGGGAAAGAGAGAGAGAAGCAGGGTCCCCGCTGAGCAGGGAGCCCCATGGGAGCCCCACGCCGGGCTCAATCCTAGGACCCTGGGATCATGACCTGAGCTGAAGACAAGATGCTCAACTGACTGAGTCACCCAGTGCTCCTGTTTATTTATTATCTTCTAAAGTAAGCTCTATGCTCAACGTGGACCTTAAAAGCGTGACCCTGAGATCAAGAGTTGCATGCTCTGGGGCACCTGAGAGGCTCAGTTGTTTATTAGCATGTGCCTTCAGCTCAGGTCATGACTCCAGGGGGTCCTGGGATCCAGCCCAGCATACAGCTTCCTACTTGGTGGGAAGCCAGCTTCTCCCTCTTCCACTCCCCCTGCTTGTGTTCCCTTTCTCCCTGTCTCTCTCTGTCAAATAAAGAGAAAATATTCGGGGTAGGGTGGGGAAAAGAAGGTCCTTCTTACTCATGGGAGGGTCAGCTTTTTTTTTTTTTTAAGATTTTATTTATTTATTTGACGGACAGAGACCACAAGTAGGCAGAGAGGCAGGCAGAGAGAGAGGAAGGGAAGCAGGCTCCCTGATGAGTAGAGAGCCCAATTCGGGGCTCCATCCCAAGACCCTGGGATCATGACCTGAGCCAAAGACAGAGGTTTTAATCCACTGAGCCACCCGGGCACCCCAAGGGGGTCAGCCTTTAAAAAAAAAAAAAAAAAAAAAGGTGAGGGGGCATTGCATGCTCTACCGACTGAGCCAGCCAGCCGGCCGGCCAGGTGCCCCTGACACAAACTAATTTAGGCCTTTATTCTGTCAAAATCTGAAAATTATGGAAGGTTTCTTTAAATATTTAAAAAACTAAATAATATTTATTTTTTTATTATTACAGATTACACTGTCACTGCAAGAACTACAGAAGAATATCATAAATATGCTAAATGATCCCATCATTCAGCATTAACTACAGTTGATATTTTGGTGTGTTTCCTTTATTTTTTCATGACTGAAAACATACACATACATGTAAAAAATAAATAGTGTGAAATATATAGTTAGAACTAAGGGCAGTGCTCTGACTTACCAGCTATGTAACCTTTCAGGATAACTTTTTTGAAAATAGGCTCCACACCCAGCATGGAACCCAACAGAGGTCTTGAACACACGACCCTCAGATCAAGACCTGAGCTGAGATCAAGAGTCAGATACTTAACTGATTCCCGACCCACCCAGGTACCCCCACAATAAGTAAATTTCTAAGCCTTGGATTCTTCATGGGTAAAAATCAGGGTAATGTTAGTATCTATCTCAGAGTTACTGTAAAGATTACTTGAGCAACACATGTAAAGTGCCTGGTGTTTAGTAAATATGAACCATCATTCTGGTTTCTATAAAACTGGTATTACATTTTAAACACAGCACAGAATTTTTTCTTTCGTTTAACATTATATCCACAGGATTTTTCTGTGAAAGGCTTTCAAATGGAACAGTATAATCCATTTTTTGCTTTCATAAGTACTCCACAGAAAGGACCAGAGGCAGAAATGGAAACCTGAAACACAAGTTAGAGGGCTCCTATACTGGGGCACCTGGGTGGCTCAGTCACAGCTCTTGATGTCAGCTCAGGTCATGATCAGGCGCTGTGATGGGCTCCTTGTTCAGTGGGGAGTCTACTTGAGATTCTCTCTCCCCCTCTCCCCTTCCTGCACAGTCTCTCTCTCTCTCTCAAATAAATGTAAATCTTAAAAAAAAAAAAATAAGGCTCCTATAATAATTCAAGGCAAGAGATTGTAAGGTAATAAACCATAAAGATAGATCCAGAAGTAAGGAGATGGAGAGAAGAACATGGACTAAGAATACATAAGAGGTGAAAAAATTTGACAACTAATTGTGTATAAAAAAGAGGCAAAGATAATTCCAAGGTAGAACCTGAGGTGCTGGTGTAGATGACTAAATGGGAGTTGACACCTTTATAAGATAAAGTTTATGAGTTAATGGGATCATCTGGGAGAATGAGC
Organism: Lontra canadensis; assembly: GCF_010015895.1. NCBI lineage: Eukaryota > Metazoa > Chordata > Mammalia > Carnivora > Mustelidae > Lontra > Lontra canadensis. The sequence continues at coordinate 430,568 of NW_022631037.1, forward strand.
TTATTTTGGGATATTCTTTTTGAGTTACCTGGGACACTTGAGTCTTGTGCTCAGGACAGAAAAGAGAGGCAGAAGATAAAAATTTGAAGGTCAAGAGCCTTCCTGAAGCCAAAGAACATGGTGTATGTAAAATAAGGGGAGAATAATATTTATAAAATCTGTAATGTAAGAATCTAGAGTCTGAATGATGAAAGAAAAATCAAGAGATTGTACAGTACCAGAACTTGAGATGACTAGCACAGAATTATTTTCTACTTAGTGATAGAAAAACAGAAAGATAAGACTCTGAGAATGTATATCTATGAAGATCAGGATATTTGTAACTGAGAGGGTAAAGAGACTAAAGGGATTTATCAGTGAAACAAGGTCCAAAAGGCATCTGAGAAGATATACAATAGCATGGGTAGAAGAACTCAAGTGGCATTCAACAAACACTGACATGCGTTTTATAGAAAAAAATGATTGTTGAAGGCACAGCTTATAAAACAAATGACCCAACCCAAGAAAAATATCCAATTTAAAAGACAAGATCCAAGTAACACCATAGCAATAGCATAGTGGGACCTCTAGTTTCTTTTAATGCAATTAGAACATCCCTAATTTTAGCCCAGAGAGGCACTGGATCAACATTTTATTAGATGCTTTCTCCTATGTCATCTATAAGCCAGGTGAATACTATCAATTTATAGATCCTTCAGAAGCCAGCTCTGAAAAAATTTCAATGCCTTTAACTGAAAGAGTGGCAAGAAGAATGAGAATAAAACCTAGATTCCTTTCTACAAACCAATTCAATTTTGGGATTAAATTTTTTTTTTAAGATTTTTATTTATTTATTTGACAGAGATTACAAGTAGGCAGAGGAGATAGGCAGAGAGAGAGGAGGAAGCAGGCTCCCCGTTGAGCAGACAGCCCGATGCGGGGCTTGATCCCAGGACCCTGGGACCATGACCCGAGCTGAAGGCAGAGGCTTTAACCCACTGAGCCACCCAGGCGCCCCTGGGATTAAATTTTTCAAAATAGCAATTGTTAAAACTGCAAACAATTCAGAAGCATGTAGATTCTTTATTATAGATCCTAATGTTGGCATCTTCTGTCATTTAATATGTTTCCTAAAGTGTAGGAAAGGTACTAGATTATTTTGGGTATTAATAACTAGTTCACAGTGAAAAAGTTATTCCCTATTCAGTTCTCTCTCAATCCTCTAATTACTTCAAGGAAACAGTCCCCGTTTGGTACTGATGTGCTAATCTTTTTTTCCTAATGTGCTAATCTAATACTTAATCTGCTAATGTAACACCTGATAATTTCTCTTTTTAACAGAGAACAGACCTTAATACTATTCTTTAAAGGGCAACACTGTTTAGCTGGAATTTGATATTATATCTTATTTTCACTGAATTTATTTTTATCTTGACCTTCTATTTCTGGAGTGTGACACTGATTTTCTACTTAAGATGTTGATATAAAGTTTACTTTTAAAATACATTTATTTACATAAAAATGATAAAGTTATTTAAATAAACACATTAAGCACATAATTATATGGCAAAATATGATGGCCATAGTACACAAATGCCTAAAAACTGGGAATCTACGTTAAATATGGATTTGGGGCCATTAGGATTTTATTTCTTTTTAAGTAAGCTCTATGCCCAACATGGGGCCTGAACTCGTGATCTGGCAAGAAAGAGATGCATGTTCTACCGAATGAGCCAGCGAGGCGCCCCCCCCATCAGTATTTTAAATTAGACTATCCACCAAAGAAGTCAAATTGTATGTACAATGAAACAAAAATGACCTATGGCCAAAGAATTAGAAACGTAAACTAGGCTTGAGTAGTTTATATTATTAATCCTATGTTTGGCCTTTTGTGTGTGGATTTCATGGCAATTTCTTAAAGATAATACTGATCTTCTCAAAGATAATACTGATCTTCTCACAGCTTTTCTGATGTTGAGCCCATACCAACAGAAATGGGTTTAAATTTCAAATTTTTTAGTAAATAAGATGACTTATTTATATTAATTCAATTTTCCCCCCTCCCCAATTATACTTTCTGATTTATTTGGTCTGGAGAGGAACAGAGGCATTTTTTTTTCTCTTTTTGTAAAGGCCTTTATGTGATCCTACTATGTAGTCAAAACTGATAACCACTGCCCCAGTGAGGATTATAGGCTCATACTTTTGTTTTTATAATGTGCTCCCAATGCTGAGAGTAGAGTAGTAACTGATTTCTTACTGAATGTACTACTTCCTCTGGAACTTGCTTTTTAGGAAGATTCAGATTTTTAATGAACTTTTGGGTCATTTGCTTCTTTCCTATAAAGATGTGAGTAAAACTAGTAAGATAGCCATTTTGAAAGAACAACTTAAAATTTTTAAGTCTTCTCTCAGGTTACTTCATTTATCCTCCAGAAAAATCTTTTATTTTTGCTACAAGTGTTTCTGAACTTAAATGATGTCCACGTAACTATCATGTGGACTTGACAGGCAACTCTTTTTTAAAATTTATACTCATTTCTCTATTCCATTTATTTTAAGTTTGTTTATGCACTGTAACTCACTTTTTAAAAATATGCAGTAATTGGGGCGCCTGGGTGGCTCGGTGGGTTGAGCCTCTGCCTTTGGCTTGGGTCGTGATCTTGGGGTCCTGGGATCGAGCCCCACATCAGGCTCTCTGCTCCGCGGGGAGCCTGCTTCCCCCTCTCTCTCTGCCTGCCTCTCTGCCTACTTGTGATCTCTGTCAAATAAATAAATAAAATCTTTAAAATAAATAAAAATATGTAGTAATATACTTTGAGGAAGACTGGGTCTCCTTTAATTATACCTGAGGAAAAAAATTCCTTTAAGCTTTCCTCTGAGTTTGACATTTAGCAGAATTTCAAAGAGAAACATTTGGAATTGTATTTTAAATCTTTAAAAAAGGTTTATTTATTTATTTGAGAGAGAGAACGAGAGAGCTGCACAAGCAGGGGAGAAGGAAAGGAGCAGAGGGAGATGGAGAAGCAGACTCCAGCTGAGCAGGGAGTCCAACTCGCTCGATCCCAGGACCCTGGATTATGACTTGAGCTGAGGGCAGACACTTAACCTAAGACTGAGCCACTCAGGCCCCCAAGGTTTGGAAATCTTATATATAGCTTATATTTCTAAAGAAAACTTACATGAAACTTTTTTTTTAAAAGATTTTATTTATTTATTTGACAGAGAGAGAGAGATCACAAGTTGGCAGAGAAACAGGCAGAGAGAGAGGGGGAAGCAGGCTCCCTGCTGCGCAGAGAGCCCAATGTGGGGCTTGATCCCAGGACGCTGGGATCATGACACGAGCTGAAGGCAGAGGCTTTAACCCACTGAGCCACCCAGGCGCCCCTGAAACTTTTTTTTTTAAGATTTTATTTATTTATTTGACAGAGAGGTCACAAGTAGGCAGAGAGGCAGGGAGAGAGAGAGGGGGAAGCAGGCTCCCTGCTAAGCAAAGAGCCCGATGCAGGGCTCCAATCCCAGGACCCTGAGATCATGACCAGAGCCGAAGGCAGAGGCTTAACCCACTGAGCCACCCAGGTACCCCTAAATGAAACTATTCTTATTTCTTATTCTGAAAAGCTTAGTCCTTAGGATGAAATCTATAGATATCATTGGTAAGAAAATGGGGTGATAAAAGTATTACCAGGCATTAAATCTGTTAAGTTTTATAATAATTCAGCAACAGAATAATTGTAATAGCATATCAGAGACTGCAATTTTTGTCACCAGCGACTGCACACTATACCATATGCTTTTAACATGGTGCAGTGAGATACCCTTTTTAGATAGAGAATAAAGGCTTTTCTTCACTTATTTTCCAATGTTCCAACTAGAGTGGTCTATCTTCTCATTGTCTGGCTTGTTTTTCTATTCTAGGAATCTACTGCTCTCAGTGTTGGGCCATGTCTGAAACTGCCACCATTACTAAGGTTCTTTCTTCCTCCCCCTTCTCTGTCCTATTTTTCAGGTCATTGCTTCCACCCTTGTCTTTCAGTGAAATTGTCAACATTTTCAGTTGACTAATCTTATGACTACTTTCCTTCTACATCTTAAACAAATCAATAATGGTCATATACACAGTCACTGGCTCTGAGTGTTATTTCCAGTTGCTCTGGGAAAGTTTTTCCCCTTAAATGTCAAAGGGTCTTGTTTTGTTTTTACTGACTTCCGGCTCTGGAACTCTTAGCAACTACCCTGTGTTTCTCTAGGTAGATAAAGTTTCACCAATGGTGAAAAACTTCATCCTCCTCTGAGCTCTGAGTCACTGACTCCCAAAAGGGATATGTGGCACTTTAATATAATTCTACTTTGAGCATGTCATGATTTCTTTTGAGTTGTGTCAGTGTTTAATGATATTCCAAAATAAGGGTCAGGATTCACTTTCTTCTCTATCAATGATGATGCTACTTTTTTCTATACATATGTATACTACAACTATTAATGAACCTAACTACTAGTTATGCCAATTTTATATTTCATTAGTCTGCAATGCTGGTTTTTAAAAAATGGAAGGTAGTATGGAGTAATGGAAAAAGTACTAAGATAGGAGTCAAGAGACCTGAAACTAGAAAATCTAGATCAGGAATAAAATAATTGCCCAATACAACTCTGTGCAATTACAAAACCCAAAGGGCCCTCAGAAGCTTTGCAAGTTTGGAAAAGAGAAGTGCTTAAAGTGCTTTCTAACTCCAAAGTCACATACCAACCAATAATACATAATGAATAGTAAAATCTGTACATGAGTAGTAAGAGCTGCTCTCTCAGCTCTCAAACAGGAGGGAAGACAAGAATATATACTACAATGATGACAGAAAAGATTTCACCATTTCTCCCAGTTTACATTTGTGCAAAAGGAGATTTCACACAGTAGAAAAAAAACTTTGGCTCCATAAAGAACAGATCCTACGAGCAGATCCAAAATTCAAACTCAAGTCAATCATTCATATCTGAGGCAAGACACTTCTGAGAAAGGATTGCTTATTTTTCCTGTTCCCTTAGTCTCTATTTAGACATGCTGCTGTCTGAAAGATACAGTCTGCCCTCATAGACAATTAGTAATTCACATCAACAAACACGCCATTTTATGAAGAGACATTAAATAAAGCTAACGGATTTCTTATTAGGTGGGCAGACTAAGCCCAGAGGAAATTACCCAACACACTGGAAATATCGATTATTTTTCTTAAACAAAGCATTTGCCAAAATTGCCATATATACTGGAAAGGCAAATATAAATCACTAATTACTACTGCTACTGCTGCTGAAACCCCTGCTAATATTACTACCATTACTTCCTCTAACTTTACATTGGGTCCTACCTGCCTGGCATGGGGCTGAGTGCTTCATCTATGTTAATTCATTTAATTCTCTGTAATAACCCTATTGAAATAGGCATCATTATTAACCCTGTTGTTTGTATGAGAAAACTGAGGTACAGAAAGGATAAGTAACTTGTTCAAGGTTATACCACAAGTAGCAGGACCAGGAGGACCCTAACACATGGGTCACTACTATTATCCTATAAGAGGATAACAGCTCACTACTATTATCCTGTACTGTTTTCTCAGACTACTAGCTAATACTTACTGAGTTCTTACTATGTGCCAGACACTGATCTAAAATGTTTAACATGTATCGACTCCTTTAATCTTCATAACATCCTGTCATGGAGGTAACTGTTCTTTAATGTCGTTTTACAGACGGCAAGAATGTCACTTTTTAAAAAGGTGATTTGCATTTATTTTATTTATTTATTTATTGCATTTATTTATTTTTTTAAAAAGATTTTATTTATTTGAGAGCGAGAGCACATGAGCAGGGCAGAGGGAGAAGGAGAAGCAGATGCTCTGCTGAGCTGGGAGCCCAACAAGGGGCTTGAGAGTCAGATACTTAACTGACTGAGCTACCCAGATGCCCCTGACCAACTTCATTTTAGAGTAAACTTTAAAAGTCTGCATTTGACAGACACATACTGGACAGTAATACAGAATGCCACAGTGGATAGAATACAACCCTTAAGTGTAATTTCCCCCTCCACATCTTTCTCTGGCAACCCTCCACTAATTCTTTTAATGCACAGAAGGGTTACACAGGTGAGAGCAAATCAGGTTTGTGTTCTCCTCAGTGCACTTCTGTTTATAAGGGATGTGCTGGTACGAACAAGACCATGTTCCTACAGAAATAAAAAGTAATACTTCAAAACACAAAATGAGGTATCACTTTGAGTCCGCAGCCAGTAAAACATTAATAACCACTCATTCCAAGGCCAATCTAAGAACATAAAGGACAAAAAACATTTCAACACAGACTGTGATGCTTTACCCCATGTTTTCATTCTCTACTTACAATAACCATCATTATCTACCTACAGGGTTTGAAGTCATTTGCCTACTTTTCTACTCCTTCAACAACACTGATTAATGTATTTTATATGTGAAAACACAGTGTTAACCCTGCAAAACAGAAAAAGAACCAGGCATAATAATTAAGTAGATAATAAAACAATCTACCAATATTGTGATTAAAAAATAAGGATAGAAAAGGACATAGAGAAAAAAAAATAAAAGTCAAAAAACCAGGTTAGTGATTATTTGGTAACTAACAATGAGTCTACATACCAACTGGCTCTCCAAGTATGGAGAAATTGGATTCCTGGAATTACTCTGAGTCTTTTAATTCTAAAGAAAAATCCATTCCATTTTAAGTACGATGAGAATATTCTTCACTAATGACAATTTCTCTTTGAACTCTTTATTTGGAACAATGGCAGATTCTCAATTAGAAACTGAGTTCTAATGTTAGTCCTGAAATTAACTTTTTAAATAGAAAATCAGCACTTCTTACCCAAGGGTCTTCAACATTTTGATGAAAAAGGTGAACAAATGAAGGATAATGTAAATGATGTGGTTGAGACACCACTGGCTTAAAAGTCAATCCTTAGGTTTGATCCCAGAACTCTACCCTGTATTTAGGTTACCTTTAATCTCAGCCTCAGGTTCATCACAGGTAAAATATGTTAATACCACCTTCCTCCCAGAGATACTGTGAAGATCAATTGAGATACGCAAGGTGCATATGCATGCACCCCCATGTCCACGGTTACCTTCCTTGCAGAGCTGTTGCAAGGGAGGAAATTTATGTGGAAGTGTAAGAACAGAGCTTGGTCTGTGGAAGTATCACATAGGTATTCGTTTCCTTCCCCTTCAAATCCTTATCTACACCGAAGCATTTCATTACTGGCCAATAGTCACACAAAGTCTGATGGAGCTGAAAATCCTTTGTAATATGTAGATAAAGGGGAATCATACTCACATATTTCACATATTCTTTCCACTGCTGCCACCACTGCATGGAGATGATAAACCAGTTGTGTCCTGGTTGCAGACCATACCTGCTCTCTCGTTCTAACCACCCTCTGTACATACAAAAGAAATTCAGTACATCAAATGGCATATGAAACAGATGATCACACACACATCCAGAAATTATTAGAAATTTTTACAAAGTAAAAACATGACACGGATATACTACAGAGACTGCCATAGTTTCAATTAGTCAAACAATGGTAAGTCCATTTCAGGAGTCATAACAACACTATCAAGCTCCATACTCGATGTTTTTAAAAATAGTTTTATTGAGGAATAATTTACATAACATAAAATTTACCTGTATTAAGAGTATAACTCAATGATGGTGGTAAATTTATAGACATGTACAACTATCACCACAATCCAGCAATCCAATTCTAGAACATTTCCATTACCCCCAAAAGCTATCCTGTGTCCACTTGAGTCAATTCATGTTACACTCTCAGCCCAGGAAACCACTAGTCTATTTTCTGTCTCTTACAAATTTCCCTTTTCTGAACATTTCATATAAATGGAGTAATAGAACACATGGTCTTTTACATATGGCCTCTTTGACTTACCATGTTTTTGAGGTTCAACTACATTTTAGCAGATATCATTACTATGTGTTTTGTTATTCCATTCCAAACACTATTTTTTAAAAAGATTTATTCATAGAGAGCGAGTGAGTGAGCACGAGTGGGGGGAGGGGCAGAAGGAGAGGCAGAAAGAGAATCTCAAGCAGACTCCCCACTGAGCACACAGCCTGACACAGGGCTCAATCCTAGGACCGTGAGATCACGACTGGAGCCAAAATCAAGAGTTGCCTGGCTGCTTCACTGACTGAGCCCCCCAAATACTATTTATAATGCATCCCACAGGTATGTATACACCACATATTGTTTACCCATCTAACATCTGATAATTTGAAATTGATAAGCTATTGTCCAAAGTAGCCACACCATTTAACATTTCTATCAGTAATGTATAATGGTTCTAGTTTTTTCACATTCTTGGCAACATGTTTTACCATCTATCTTTTCTATCATAAATATTCAAGTGGGTATGAAGTTGCACCACATTGTGATTTAAAAAAACAGTTTTTACAGAGGAGAAATTCATAACATAAAGTGGTGGTTGTATATTTTGAATGAACCAATGCCACTGAATTGTATGCTTGAAAATAGTCACTTCCATGTTATGTGCATTTCTCCAAAACATTCTCATACATCCCAATTAAGCAGTTATACATTAGGCAGTTATTTCCTATTATTACCTTTCCCCGGCCTTTGATTATCACCTTTCTACATCTATTCATTTACCTATTCTGGATATTTCATATAAATGGAATCCTTCAATATGTGACCTTTTGTATTTGGCCTCTTTCACTTGTGAGGTTCATCCCTGTTGCTGCATGCATGAGTACATGTACCATTTCTTTGTAAGGCTGAATAATATTCCATAGTATGGATATACGACATTTTGTTTATCCATTCATCCACTGATAGCTGTGTGGACTATTTCTACTTACTGGCTAATGCGTATAGTGCTGCTATGAACATCTGTGTACAAGCATTTGAGTTCCTGTTTTCAATGTTTGAGGTATATACCTACAAGTGGAATTGCCAGGTTACATGGTGATCCTGTTGAGGAACTACCATATTTTTTGCAGAGCAGTTACACCATTTTACATTTCTTTTTTTTTTTTTAAGATTTTTTATTTATTTATATGATAGAGATCACAAGTAGGCAGAGAGCATGCAGAGGGGGAGGGGAAGGCAGGCTCCCTGCTCAGCAGAGAGCCTGATGCAAGGCTCGATCCCAGGACCCTGAAACCATGACCCAAGCCGAAGGCAGAGGCCCAACTCACTGAACCACCCAGGCGCCCTCCATTTTACATTTCTACCAGTGATGTATCAGGGCCCCGATTTCTCCAGATCCTCACAAATTTTATTTTCCATCTTAAAAATTATAAACATCTTAGTAAATGCAAAGTAGAAACATTGTGGTTTTGAGTTGCATTTCCTTAATGACTAATGATTTTGAGCATCTTTTTATGTGCCTGATGACCAACTGTCTGTCATATCTACAGAAGTGTGTATTCAAGTCCCTTACCCAATTTTTAGTTGAGTTTTCTTTTTGTTGGTGAGCTGTAGGAGTTCTGGATATATTCTAGTTACTTGATCTCTGGCAGATCTATGATTTACAAATACTATCTCCCATTTGACAAGTTATCTTTTCACTTTCCTGACAATGTGTTTTGATAAAACTTTAATGAAGCTTTAATGAAGACAAATTTATCTTTTTTTCTTCGGTTGCTTATGCTTTTAGTGTCACATATAAGAATTTAACTTAAAATCCAAATCACTCTTGAAAAAATCTTTTTCCCGGATATAGAATAAAAGTACCATTCCGCTCACTTCTGGATTCCGAGATTTCTGATGAGAAACCTGTTGTTAATCCTATTGAGGATCTATTGCGTGTGTAGCTTTTCTCTTGCTGCTTTTTAAAATTTTCTGTCCCCAGGCTTCTGACCATCTGATTATAATGTGTCTTGGTGTGAATCACTTATAGTTTTATCCTTCTTGGAGTTCAGTGAGCTTTCTAAATGTTTAGGTTCACATCTTTTGTCAAATTTGAGGAGTCTGGTGCCATTATTTCTTCAAATATTCTGTCCCTTTCCCTCCTCTTCTTCTGGGATTCCTATCATGTGTATGCTGGTAAGGCTGCTGCTATTTCACAAGTCCAAGAAGCTCTGTTCATTTCCCTTCGTTCTTTCTTCTTCTTCTTTTTTTTTTTTTTTAAGATTTTATTTATTTATTTGACAGAGATCACAAGTAGGCAGAGAGGCAGGCAGAGAGAGAGGAAGGGAAGCAGTCTCCCTGCTGAGCAGAAAGCCCAATGTGGGACTCGATCCCAGGACCCTGAGATCATGACCTGAGCCGAAGGCAGCGGCTTAACCAACTGAGCCACCCAGGCGCCCCCGTTCTTTCTTCTTTCTATTCCTCAGTCTCAATAGCTTCAATTGACCTATCTTTAGATTTTAACTTCTCTCAGCCAAGCTTTGTGATCCTCAATGTATAACAACAGGGGAAAAAAACATTTCTAGCTTGCAGGCTGCATCAAATCCGGCAACAGACCAAAGTTGGTCAGTGGGCCATAGTATAATAATCCATGGCTTAACACATACTTGGTCCTACACAACATTCCATGTGTACTTGAATATGTACTCTGTTGTTGCTGGGGGGTGTTCTGCTGCTGTAGACACATGTATTTACAATTTTTGTATCTTCCTGATGAATTAAAACTTCTATCATTATAAAATGTCTGCCTGTAATAATAATTCTTTGCCTAAAAGCCATTTTTTTCCTAATGTCGGTATATCCACTCCAGCTCTCTTACTGTTACTAGGTGCCTTGTTGTATCTATTCCATCATTTTACTTTCGATCTATTTGTGTCTTTGAATCTCAAGTATTTGTTTTGTTTTGTTTTTTTTAAGATTTTTTAAAAAATTTATTTATTTGACAGAGAGAGATCACAAGAAGGCAGAATCAGGCAGAGAGAGAGGGAAGCAGGCTCCCTGTTGAGCAGAGAGCCAGATGTGGGGCTCGATCCCAGAACCCTGGGATCATGACTTGAGCCAAAGACAGAGGCTTTAACCCACTGAGCCACCCAGGTGCCCCTCAAGTATTCGGATTAAAAATATCAGTCTATCTTAAGCTTTGATAACTGTTTAATCCATTTATATTTAAGGTAATTATTGATACAGATTTGTGCCTACCCTTTTGTTACTTGTTTTCTATTCATCTCAAGTGTATTTGTTTTTCTATTCCTCTTTTACTTTCCTTTTGTTTTAAGTAGTTGTTTTCTACTGTATCATTTTTTAATTTTTTTTTTTAAAGAAACTGTATTTGGGATTATTTTCTTACTGGTTGCTCTAGAGGTATAAAATAAACCTTAACACATGCTACTTCAGATTAATACTAATTTATGCCAGTAAATTATAGAAGCTGCTCAAATACAGCTCTACTTCCTATTCTTTCAGTTGTATTGTCATGCATATGACATCTTTTTATGCTGTAATAACAGCATAGCTTTCAAATTATTATCTTACAATTTTATATTTTATTTTTTTTAAGATTTTACTTATTTGTTTGACAGAGAGAGAGAGATCACAAGTAGGCAGAGAAGCAGGCAGAGAGAGAGGGGGGAGCAGGCTCCCTGCTGAACAGAGAGCTTGATGCAGGGCTCGATCCCAGCACCCTGAGATCATGACCTGAGCCAAAGGCAGAGGCCCAACCCACTGAGCCACCCAGGCGCCCCACGATTTTATTTTAAATAATTAAAAGGATAAAACAGAAAAATGTATTTATACTGTCTAATTTTTAAGTATGTAATTATGCTTACTGGTGCTTTGTATTTCTTTGTGTAGTTCAAATTATTGTCTGGGGTCACTTTGTTTTAGCATGAAGAAGTTCCTTCAGTATTTTAATCCTTCAGTATTTAAGTGTTTACTACCAACAGTGTTATATGAGAATGTTTTCAAATTACCTTAATTTCTGAAGGATAGGTCTGCTGGATAAAGAATTTTAGGTTGACAGTTTTTTCCCCTTCAGCACTCTGAATGTCATCTCACTACCTACTGACCTCCATCCTTTCTATAAAAAAATGGTCAGCCGTTAATCTTACTGGGGTTGCCTTCTACAAGAAGGAGTCATTTTCCTCTTCCAACTTTTAGGATCTTCTCTTTGCAGCTTTGAACAGTTTGTGGTATGTTTAGATGTAGATCTCTGTTTTTAACCTCTCTGCAGTTCATTGAGCTTCTTGGATTAACAACTTAAAGCAATTTTAGGAGGTTTGGCCATCATGTTATCAAGTATCTTTTTCTACACCTTTTTCTCCTCCTTTTGGGACTTCCACATATCTCGGGTTCCATTCATTTTTATTTATTTTTTCTGTTCTTCATATTGGAAAAGTCTATTTAACTCTATTCTATTTTGCTGTTATTTCTCTGTGGCTCCAATCTGTTGCTGAGTCACTGTGGTGAATTTTTGTTTAATTTTCAACTCCAGAATTTCCATTTAGTTCACTTAAAAAATTTCTATCTCCATTGATATTTTATACTTGGTTAGTTATTGTCATTATAACTTCCTTTAATTCTTTAAACAAAGCTTCCTTTAGCAGTGAAAACATTTATAATACTACTTCGAAGTCTTTTGTGTCCTAAGTCAACCATCTGGGGCTACCTCTATTAACTAGTGTCCCCACCACCACCACCACAACGGGTCACATTTTTCCTATTTTGTTGCGTGTTTCATCATCTTCCATTCCTAAGAATTGGACATATTTGATAATATATTTCACCAACTCTGGATTCTGACCCTGCCTGTGTGTTTTGCCTTGTGACATCCTGGACTAACTCTATAGAATCTGCTTCCCCTGCAGTGTGAGGTTGTTCCATTTTCTTCATTATTATTTCTTACCTTTAAGTTTGGTTTCCTTGGGAAGAGCAATACTTACTGGTCGGCCAATAACTGGTGAGGTGCTGTGCTAAAACATCTTGAGCCAGTGACACTTGCACCTTTTTCTTGATGTATCAGTTCAGTTTGGGAAATGATGCAAAGTTCAGGCAGGTTACAAACTTTTCTTGGTTTTTATTTTCTGCATGAGCTAGGCCCTACATTCCATCAGGAATGAATAGATAGCTAAGACCCTCCTTGGTTTCTGCTGAGCTTGCACACAGCCTTGGATATATGAGCAGCCCTACAGATCATCTGGGACATGGGGAAGTTTATTGTTTATCAATACACACTCTGGTTGTCTTGTTCTCTGGATCTCGTTGTTAAAATTCTGACTGGTCTCTCAGTTTGTTGCTTTCCTTAACCAGTATCTCAAACCCAAGCTAATGATGTTCCTTGATTATTTGCCACCATGATCACTATTTGTTTGTTTGTTTGTTTGCTACAATTCTCTTAGGCGGGCATTCAACCCTGCTCTAATACAAATCAAGTCAGCCCTGTCACACATGCCTTGGTAAAACTATCATGTAGGAGGGAATGGGACCAGCCCTAGGTAAAATTACTATGGATTCCCATTTTTCTTACCAAGGTTTAGTAGTTTTTCTTGAATAAATGCTTCCCAACTTGTTAAATACCTTTGCTCAGTTTCCAGAGTCCTAAAATAGTTAGCTGACAATTTTATACAGTGTTATATTTTGTCTAGTTGCTTTTCAGGAGGAGATATGCTGAGATCTTCACTCAGCCACTGCAGAAATCATGACGCTAATTTTGCAACAAATTACTGACTCTTTAAATTACAAATATTTCTTTCACCTCACTACTTGTATACCAACCTGATTCATCTTTAATAAATCATCCTAAAAATTCAGATGAATTTTTAACAGTGAAAATGGAGGTAAAATAAAACAAAATTCAAAAAGTCACAAATGAAATTAACCAATTTGGAATCTAGAATTTAAGATTCAGATTTTTTGAAAAATAAAGATTACAGAACACAGACCACTTGTGTTTTCAATGAAAAAGATTCTAGACTTGATTCTGCCACTTCCATCCAATTTTTGGTAAGTTCCTCAACTTTTGTGAATCTCAGTTTCCTCGTTTATAAAATGGGATGGTGACACTAATTCAATGTAGTTATATTCTAAGGAACAGATGAAATAATGCAAGTAGTATAAAGTTCTATAAAAACATGAGATTAAAAAAAAACAAAAAAATGAGATTATACCAGCATTTTATTTTTAAATAGGGATGCTATGAGCATTTGCAAAATAATTAAGCCAAGAAATATATATACTGTGCTATGTAGCATTCCTTTAAAAAAATTTTTTTTTAAAGATTTTTATTTATATCAGAGAGAGAGCACATGGGTTTTAAAGATTTTTATTTATATCAGAGAGAGAGCACATGGGAGAGAAAGAACACAAGCAGGGGGAATGGCAGGCAGAGGAAGAAGCAGGCCACCTGCCAAGCAAGGAGACCAATGCGGGACTTGATCCCAGGACCCTGGGATCATGACCTGAGCCAAAGGCAGATCCTTGATGGATAGAGCCACTCAGGCGTCCCTTGTTCTTTTTTTTAAATCAACATTTCTTTTCTTTCTTTTTTAAGTTTTTATTTTAATTCCAGTTAGTTAACATACAGAGTTATATCAAGTTCCAGGTGTACAATATAGTGATTCAACAATTCCATACATCACACGGTGCTTATCTCGATACCATTCTTAGTATGTATGGTAAGTCATGCTGACTTCAGAAGGTATTAGTATGTGATTAAATTAGATTGCAATAGTTAAGAAAAAAAAGCTACTGCAGCTACATAAAAGCCTTTCAGTATTTCTCTGCAGTATCTCACTTGTACTCTTAAATGGATTTTAAAATTTTATTTTATGATAGCTAAAAATCAGACAAAAATCAAGATGAACATTGTCAACATATGAATACCATAAACAAGAATGAATCTTCTGAGCATGAAAATTAAAAACACAACGTGAGACTAGTGTTTTTATGAAAACAACATTTTAAAAAACGGATTTTGCTTAACGTTCTTTAAAAGAAAGGACCATTTTAAAAAAGAATCCTTATAAAAAGTTGGAAAGTATATTTTGTTACTTAAATTCATCTGAACATCAACTGGTATTCTTCACATAATCCTGTTTTCAGGTATTCCAAACAACTCTATTTCAGTAAACTCTTTTTTTTTTTTTAAAGATTTTTTTTAAAGATTTGATTTATTTAATTGACAGAGAGATAGAGATAACAAGTAGGCAGAGGCAGGCAGAGGGAGAGAGAGAAGCAGGCTCTCTGCCAAGCAGGGAGCCCGATGTGGGGCTCGATCCCAGGACTCTGAGATCATGACCTGAGCCGAAGGCAGAGGCTTTGACCACTGAGCCACCCAGGTGCCCCTATTTCAGTAAACTCTTTTACAAAGCAGTCTCACACCAGAAAAAACTACTGAAAAATTTGTATACACACTACTTTTAAGAATAAGTGATAAACTATGTATTGAATTTATTCCTTTTAAAAGCGAAGTTTAGGGGGCACCTGGGTGGCTCAGTGGGTTAAAGCCTCTGCCTTCGGCTCGGGTCGTGATCCCAGGGTCCTGGGATCGAGACCCGCATCGGGCTCTCTGCTCGGCGGGGAGCCTGCTTCTCTGCCTGCTCTCTGCCTACCTGTCATCTCTGTCTGTCAAATAAATAAATAAAATCTTAAAAAATAATTAAATAAATAAATAAATAAATAAAAGCGAAGTTTAGTAGAGATTCGGTTCTGTTTCCGAAACTTTCTACACAAATGTATAGTATAATGGTAACACTCAAGCAATGAAGGATACTTGATGTATTAAAAATTGAATCACAATTGGGGAGGGTATGTGCTATGAAATGTATAAGCCTGATGATTCACAGGTCTGTACCCCTGGGGTAAATAATACACTATATGTTTAAAAAAAAAAAAAAGAACAGGAAAAAAAACTGAATTACAGCCGTAAAAACATGCAGGCCTATTAACCAAGATATTTCACCTCACGTAATTTTGCCTAAATACATACCTAACCAAAGGCATACAGCCTTTATTACTAAATTATACTGAAGAAAAATAGAGATTAAAAATAGGGGATGAATAAGGCCTACTAGCTAGTCATTTAAATTATAAGAGGCTTTATTGATATGTAAAAGTATCATCTGATATGATCTGCAGTGAAAATGGAAGCCAAAAATAAAACAATATTTTGAAGGATTCTCATTAAAAAAAATTATAAATTCCATCAATGGCATATACACGTAGGTATATGAATATAAAAGTGTCAATAGTGCAACCATCAACAAATGAAAAGTCAATCTATGGAATGGGAGGAAATATTTGCAAACCACAGCTCTGATAAAGAATTATATCCAAAAAATATATATAGGAAGTTCCTATCACTTAATAGCAAAAAAATAATAACAATCACCAGTTAAAAATAACCAAGAACCTGAACATTTTTCTAAAAAAAGACATACTAATAGCTAACACCTACATGAAAAGATATTTAACATCACTAATCACCAGGGAAATACAAATCAAACGACGAGGTACCACTTCACACCTGTCAGGATGGTTATTATCAAAAAGACAAGAGATAATATACACTGGCAGAGATATATAGAGAAAAGAACCCTTGTACTCTGCTGATGGGACTGGAATAAACTTGAACAGCTACTATAAAAAGCATGTTTCACGTGAGATTAAAAAAAGAACTACCATATAACCCAGCAATCCCACTTCTGGGTATATAACCAAAGGAAATAAAATTATTTTCTTGAAGATGATAGCTTTACTTCCATATTCTTTGCAGCATCATTCACAAAAGTCAAGGTATGAAAACAACCTAAGTGTCCAACAATGAATGAATGGATAAACAAAATGTGGTATGTATATACAATGGACTATTATCTAGTCTTAAGAAGGAAATCCTGTCATTTGCAGCAACATGGATGAGAATGGAAGGCATTATACTAAGTGAAATAAGCCAAAGACAAGCAAATATTGCAAGGATAGCACTTGTATGTAGAATCTTAAAAAACAAAACAAAACAAAAAAGTCAAATTCAGAAACAAAAAGTAGAAAAGCAGTTGCTGGGAGTTGGCGGAAACAGAGAAAGGGTGATAAAAGTGTAAAAAATTTTACGATATGATGAATCAAGTCTGCAGATGTAACGTATAACATGATCAGAGCTGATAACACTATAATATATAACTGAGAGTACAACTTAAATGTTCTGACACACACAAAAAAGTATGTGAGGCACTAGTGATGGATGTGTTAATTCAATGAAGGAAATCCTTTCACAATGCATACATATATCAAATCGCACTGCACACTTTAAATATCTTAAAATTTCAGATGTCAATGATACCTCAATAAAGCCGAAAAAAATGCCAACAGCAATTACCTTAAATACAGAGATGATGGGTATTTTTTTGCTTCTTTTTGTTTAGCTCTACTTTATAATCTTTACACAATAAACAAGAATTACTCTGTAGTAAGGAAAATTTGCTACCTTTTTTCTCATGTCTTATTTCAAAAAATTAAATTCAGTACTCAGTGCAATTTTAATGTTAAAGAGAATCTGATTTCTAAATTAATTCAATCCCTTGGTTAGGAAATTACTTTAACAAAAATATTTCAGTATGAAATTAATCAGGAGAAATAAAATGTCACTGTAATGACTGTATTTAAGTGGGACATGCTGTTATGTATTAACAATATATTTCAGGTGTCAAAAATTTCAACTATGTAATGAAAAATACACTACAAACTTACCTAATAATTTGTCCTTCTTCTTCTGGAGTAGCTGGTCTTAGCCCCAGAACTATGTGACATACCTAGAGAAAAAAGTGGTAAATCAAACTTCACTGACTGATGGCAATGACTGGACTGTGTAATCTCACATTCTCTGCATGAGTTCCACTTTGTAGATGGGAATCTGAATTAGCCATAGCTTTCAAATGATGAATTATCAATGATTCACTTGGGCAACTCTGAGCTTTAAACTTTAGCTGTTGTTTTTTTTGTTTTGTTTTTAAACAAACTGTTTCAGTAGAGGCCAATTTCCAAATCTCTGTATGAGACAGGAGAGGGAGGGAGGGAGAGAGGGAGAGAGACAAAGAATAACGAAAAGAACCATGCAGAAAATATTATTTTCATTCCTGAAATCGGAAGAGCACATCATGGCACGTGAGGAGAAAGGTGAGGGGGATGAAGAGAATACAGGAGACAAAAGATACGGGTGGCATTTTAGTTTAAACAGTTCAAAGAGAGAAATTATTGCCACTAATGCTAAATATGCTTTTTAAGGCTCATTTCATCCTCAATTTATTTGCCTTAAGTATCATTACAAAAGATATAATTTTTTCCAACATTTTCTCATGAAAAATTTCAAAAATACGGAAAACTTTAAAGAATTTTACACTGAGGACAACATATCCATTAACTAGATTTGACATCAACATTTTATTATACTTGTATCTATCTATCCCTTAATTCACCCATCAATCCATCTTAATTTTGGATTCATTTCAAAGTAAATTATAGACATTAGTACAACTTTTTATAAATACATCAGCTTGGCTAACATTAACCAGAAAGTTCATATCTATTCACAGTTTTGTTTACCTTTTGAGGTAACATTAACATAACAACAAAATCCACAAATTGGGTTTTTGAGACTCATCTATGTAGCAGCTGTTCATTTTTACTGCTGAGTAGTATGTCACTTTTCGAACATAACACTGTTTGTTTCATCCATTCTCATACTGACAAATACTTGACCTTCTGAAACCAATTTTTCTTTTTCTTTTTTAAAGATTTCACTTATTTATTTGACACAGAGAGAGACCAGAAGTAGGTAGAGAGACAGAGAGAGAGGGAGAAGCAGGTTCCCGATGTGGGGCTCGATCCCAGGATCCTGAGATCATGACCTGAGCCAAAGGCAGAGGCTTTAACCCACTGAGCCACCCAGGCGCCCCACCAATTTTTCTTTTCTTTTCTTTTCTTTTTTTTTTTAATTTAAAGATTTTATTTATTTATTTGATAGAGAGATCACAAGCAGGCAGAGAGGCAGGCAGAGAGAGAGGGAAGCAGGCTCCCTGCTGAGCAGAGACCCCCCCCGATGCGGGGCTCGATCCCAGGACTCCGAGATGATGACCTGAGCCAAAGGCAGCGGCTTAACCCACTGAGCCACCCAGGCGCCCCAATTTTTCTTTTCTAAGATTTATTTGAGAGAAAGAGCAGGAGCCTGGGGGTGGGGGAGGTAGCAGGAGAGGTTTCTCAAGCAGACTCCCCACTGAGCCTGATGCAGAGCTTAATCTGACTACCCTGAGACCATGACCTGAGCCAAATCAAGAGTCGGACACTTAACCGACTGAGTCACGAAGGTGCTCAGGTGTTCTAAGCGAACTTATAGAAAATGGAAATACAGTATTCACGCTTACAAGTGAACAAATCTTAAGTGTATAGTTCAATGACTTTTCACAAAGTAACATCTATGAAATCTTTACCCAGTCAAGAAACAGAACACTGCTATCTCACCCAAAATCCCACTTTGAGTTCCTTCCCACCCCACTGAACCCCTTTGATATATCCATGATCCTGAATTCTGTCACCATAGAATAGGTTTTGTCTGCCTTTGAACTTTTTGGTCTAGTATTTTCAACTCAAGATTAGATATAAGATTCATCCAAGTTTTTGTGTGTGGCACCATTATACTTATTTTCATTGTGTTACAATATACCACTCTATGCACATGTCACACTTTGCTTATTGTTTGTGTTTACTATTGATAAATATTTAGGTCATTTTCTGTTTTGGGCTATAACAAGTTATAAGAACTTACTTGTATGTCTTTTGATGCTCAGATATACACATTTCTAGGGTTTACATACAGAGTAGACTTTATGAGTCACGGGGGAAGCGTATGTTCAACTTTGTAAATACTGCCAAGCAACTTCCTAAGTATTTGTTTGTTTTTTTTAAAGATTTTATTTATTTATTTGTCAGAGAGAGTGTGAGAGAACACAAGCAGGGGGAGTGGGAGGCAGACGGAGAAGCAGGCTCCCCCCTAAGCAGGGAGCCCGACACGGGGCTCGATCCCAGGGCCCCAGGATAACGACCTAAGCTGAAGGCATACATTTAACTGACTGAGCCACCCAGGAGCCCCAATTTCCAAAGTATTTGTAGTAATTTGTATTCCTACTGACAATGTATGGGAGTTTCAGGTTTTTGTTATCCTCACCAATACTTCTTATCACTTAAAAACTAACCATTCTTGGGGGTATGTCTACTAGTATTTCGTATGTGGTTTTAATAGTATTTCTATGATGACTAAGGAGTCCCTTTTCATAACATTCATTAACTATTGGATATTTTCTTTTTTTAAAAAAGATTTTTAATTATTTATTTGACAGAGAGAGAGACACAGCGAGAGACGGAACACAAGCAGGGGGAGTGGGAGAGGGAGAAGCAGGTTCCCCACTGAGCAGGGAGCTTGAGGTGGGGCTCGATCCCAGGACCCTGGGATCATGACCTGAGCTGAAGGTAGACGTTTAACGACTGAGCCACCCAGGCGCCCCCTGGATATTCTCTCTGGTGAAGCATCTCTTCAAGTTTTCTTTACACATTTTTTATACTGAAGTTTTACCTTTTTCTCATTTTTATTCTCTGTATGCCCTAGTCACATGTCTTCCTGGATACAGGTATCACAAACAACTTCTCCCACTGCATAGCTTATCTTTTCATTTTCTTAATGGTATCTCCCAATTAAAAAACAAAAACAAAACAAAACAAAACAAAAAACTGCTTAATTTTACTGAAGTCCTACTTAAAAACTTTTCCTTGGTGGTTAATGCTCTCTGTGTCCTTTTAAAAAACTCTTTGCCACCTCATAGCCATTAAACTATTATTGCATATTATCTTCTAAATGCTTTATTTTTACCTTTCAAACTTATCAGACTTATGTTCTCACTTGGAATTAATTTTCATCTATGGCATGAGGTAGGAATAATGATGCATTTTTCCCCATAGAGATACCAACTGACCCAGTACACCATTTACTGCCAAGATTACCCTTCCCATGTTCAATGCAATGTCTTCTTGTTTATAAATCAAGTGATCATATACATGTAAGTCTGTTTAAAAACTCTCAGTGTTGTTTCACTGGTCTTTGTCTACCTTCACACAGATATCACACTGTCTTAATACCGTTGTTTTATAAGAAGTCCTAATATCCGGTAACTTCAGTCCTCTAACACTGTTCTTTACATTATCTTGGCTATTTTTGGCCCTTTCCACTTCTGTATGTACTTAGAAACAGCTTGTCAAGTTCCATAAAAACATTGACAATATTAAACTTTTTGGGATTTTGATTGCTAGTGCACCAAACCTACAAACTAATTTAAAGGGACTTGACATCTTTAAAATGTTGAGCCTTAATATAATATGGATTATCTCGCTCTGTTTTGGTTTTTTATTGCGTCTGTAATAAATTATCACAAATTCAGCATCTTAAAGCAACACAAATTTATTATCTTACAGTACTGTAGGTCAGAAGTCAGACACGGGTCTCACTAGGTTAAAAATCAAGGTGTTGGGGCACCTGGATGCCTCAGTCGGTTAAGTGTCTGCGTTCAGTTCAGGTCATGATCCCAGGATCCTGGGATGGAGCCCCACATCAGGCTCCCTGTTCTCCCTCTGCCTCCCTTCCTCTGTTTCTCATGAATAAATAAATAAAATCTTTAAAAAAAAAAAAAAGATGTCAGCAGAAGTACATTCCTTTCTGGAGGTTAAAAAAAGAATATATTTCCTTGCCTTTTTCAGCTTCCAGAGTTCATCCACATTACGTTGTTCAGAGCCCCTTCCTCTATCTCAAAGCTAGCATCTCTAACTCTTCTTCCAAGGTCATCTCTTTCCCTCTCCTCCTTTCTCTCCCTCCCTCCCTCTGACCACAGCTGGAAAAGGTTCTCTACTTTTAAGGACGGATGATTAGCGGAGCACCTGGGTGGCTCAGTGGATTAAAGCCTCTGCCTTCAGCTTGGGTCATGATCCCAGGGTCCTGAGATGGAGCCCCACGTCGGGCTCTCTGCTCGGCGCTTCCCCTTCTCTCTCTGCCTGCCTCTCTGCCTACTTGTGATCTCTCTCTCTGTGTGAAATAAATAAAAAATCTTTAATTAAAAAAAAAAAAAAAGGACTCATTATTAGAAAGGCCCATCTGCTGGGCTAATCTCCCTATCTCAGAGTCCTTAACCTGATACATCTGCAAAGTCCCTTTTGCCATGGAAGATTATGTGCGTGGGTTCCAGGGATTAGGGCATGGATAATTGGTGCTGGAGGTGGTGTGCATTTTTTCTGCTTACCACGCTTTTAAAAACTTGACATTTTTGACAAATGCAAAAGAAACAAGATCCTGGTTATATTTAGCATCCTGCCTCTGCAAAATATTGGGCACTGAGTGTATAAAGAAGATTGAAAATAAAGATATTATTATAGGGATGGTTTTCTAATTCTATTGACACTTATGTATGTTGCACTTAAATACCCAAAACACTCAGCTAAGAGGAATCTTGGCAAATAAGAGTGTAATTGGCAAATAAGAGACTTACCAAGTAACTCTACCAATTTTAAGACACACAGAAAATACAACTTAGCTAACAGTCTCTTACTCATATACTAAGTGAATATATAGTTTTAAAAACATATTGTATGTGAAATAAAGTGAATATAGTAAAATGTAATGTTAAAATGTCAGTGACAGGTATTCATGGGAAACTATCAGCTCTTTATAATACAATATTAGAAACACACACATACAAAAACAAATCTCAAGCATATGCTTATTTATAAATTAGTCATAGAAAATTAGTGCCACTGCAAGTCCCTAATAAGAAGGAGGAAAAAAAGGAATGAGAAAATAGAAAAGCCAATAGGAAAAAATCAAAATGCTATGCTATGTGAGAGCTACAAGATGACATAGATATAAGCCTAAGTGATCTAAATGTTTATATAATTATGAGATAAAGTAATGAGGATATTATTTTAAATGAGATAAAAATAATTGATCAATTTTGATATTATCAAGCAAGCTTTTTCTGTTTAGAATAATGATTTATATAATTTTTGTACATGTTTATGCTTTATAAAGCCATCAACTTAAATCCTCCTGAAAACTGTAACTGATAGTGGAGTAACTGATTGATATAAATGGATATTACAGGCTTATTAGATTGTGTATGTTTTATATCCATAGTAATTAGTCATTAGCTATCAGGAAGAGACCAATTACCATTTATTCCAAAACAAAACAAACAAATGAGTTATTCTTTATTTAATATGGAAGAGCATGATAGATACAAAAATACTGAACTTTTTTTAACTTCACAGGGCTGTTTTTACAAGGAAAGGAAAATAAAATAAGAATCTAAAATACCACTACTAGGGGCGCCTGGGTGGCTCAGTGGGTTAAAGCCTCTGCCTTCCGCTCGGGTCATGATCCCGGGGTCCTGGGATCGAGCCCCACATCGGGCTCTCTGCTCCGCGGAGGGCTTGCTTCCTCCTCTCTCTCTGCCTGCCTCCCTGCCTGCTTGTGATCTCTCTCTCTGTCAAATGAATAAATAAAATCTTTAAAAAAAAATAAAAATAAAATAAAATACCACTACTAAATCAACTTAAATATTTATGAAGAATTATAAAAAATGGGAAATCATAATTTCTTTTTTTTTTTAAATTGGAGCAAGAGAAATACTCTAACCAGAAAAATAGTTGAAATCTGGCAAGCCTTATAATTTAATGTTCATTCTTGGCACTTTGCACTTTTTCTCTCTTCCTTCTTCAATCTTTCTTATTTCTTCTAAAGAACTTTTTAAAAATTTTAGAAACAGCTTTGTAGCCAGGATAATCTAACTGGAGAGACTGTGTACACTGAAAATTTTACAGCTGCCTACTTATGATCCATCTGTCTGTTCACACTGCCTGACTTGTTAGGAAGGGCCTTTAAAAAAGACAACGGTGAAGAAAAATAGGAAATTATGATGGCTTTTGCAATCTAAATTATTTTCTATGTATTTAACATGCTGGCCTACCATGAGTCATAAGATAAATAAACGTAGCTCTATTCTACTTCCTCGTCTCTCATGTCATGATTTTGAGATGCCTCAGGGCTCTCAAACTCTACCTTACCAATCTTTCAGTTGTATAAAGGATAATGTAGTTCTTTTTATAATATGTGGTTTTGTAGCTGAGTTATAATAACTACTACACAATGAAACAGATGTAGAACTACTACTCTCTGTACCTGTCATTTATCTTAAACATACCTGGAAAAGCAGATTCAAAAATTCATTGGCAAGAACATTTTTCACACTCCAGATCTGATAGTCCTCTAGAGTAAGATGGCCCATCTGAAAGAGAAACAATATTTTAGAAAATCTCATGTTAAGAATGTCTTTTTTTTTTTTTTTCATTTATTTGAGAGAGAGGGAGAGAGTGGGTGCATGAATGGGGAGGAGAACCAGAGGGGGGAGGACAAGCAGACTCCCGTCTGAGCAGGGAGCCCAACAGCAGGACTCAACACTGGGCACAATCCCAGGGCTCTGGGATCATCGCCTGAGCGGAAGGCAGACACCCAAATGACTAAGCCATCCAGGCGCCCAAGCATGCCCTCATTTTTATAGCATTTGAATAAAATCTGGTTTATTAAACTTATATCGGTAATTTTTCTGAAAGCAAAGCAAAAATTTAAAGTGGACACTGTGTGTTCATCTGAAAACTAAACCAGCTAGGATAAGGTTAAAAGCAACAAAACTCTGTTGAAGCAGTCAATGGTAATTAGGACAATTTATTGTCAACAGTCTTCATTCCTCCAATAAGACCTGGGAAATAACTCTCATTATCTTCTGCTTCAAGGGTTATCTATGGCAAGATGTCTATGGAAAGGCTCTGTATAGAAATATTTACAAATTTTGAAAGCAAAAAGCAGACTCTCTGGATTACACACTTTCACTCTAACAATTTTTTTTTTTTAAGATTTTATTTATTTATTTGAGAGAGAAAGCTCAAGCCCGAGAGAGCACCAGCCAGAAGGAGGGGCAGCAACAGAGGGAAAAGCAGAACTCTCTGGTGAGCAGGGAGTCCAACACAGGGCTCAATCCCAGGACCCCAGGATCATGACCAGAGAGGAAGGCAGACGCTCAATTGACTAAGCCTCCCAGGCACACCAATTCCAACAATCTCCTAAGACCATCTTAGAAATATCTGACAATATTATCAGACTAATTAGACATTTAAGAACTTGCTAACAAATTTTTGATGTATCAAAAATAAATAACCATATTAATCTTCCCCCAAAATAAATGAGCAAATTACAAGTTGAGTAAAGAAACATTTTTGTGGTGTCAACATGTACAAAACTTACATATGCATATAGAGGCAATATTTCTTTTTCTTGTTCAACAAAATTATAACCAATTATTTCCCTGCATGTGTTCAATTCTAGATGAATGTTTTTTACTTTTATTATTTAATGATATTAATACGTTCTCTTTTCACTACATAACCATATACGATACAAAAAGATTTTAATGTACTGTGATTGTAATTATTAGTTTTCATAATACAGCTTCTCTTAGTATGTTAATACTAAGTCTAAAGGTACAAAAAAAGTTTACTATTGACATAGTATGTCTCAGGTGGCTATGGTTAATAGGTTTGGCTGAAAGGTCCAAGTTTTATTCTAAACTATTACCATTTCATTATCATCGCTACAAGGAGATGGAGCAGCTAAATTATCTTCTTGTTAATGTTCACAGTAGAGCCAGAAGAAGAATTACATCTTACCTAAAAACAGACAGTAATAATACCTACATATTTACCACTCAGAAAAAGGGTGTTAGAAATTGTACCTGAGGCATTTTGTAACAGAAAACTTTCCAGGTTTCTATGCATATCAAATAGAAGTGGAGACCTTAGTTTTTAGGCAGAGAGAAGTAAATGAGGGCGAAGGCTATATTGCCAAACAAAGTTCAAGTCCTGTTAAGACTCACTTCTATTATTTGTTTCTGCTGAGCATCAGTTAATAAGACTATAATGATTCCTTCTGTAATTGTGACTGAAGAAAGAAAAAAAAAAACAAAACTGATGTCACTTATTTTTCCTAAACCTCTGTAACATCACTATGGACTATATCCAACCAATCTGGTACTTTGTACAAGTCAATGTTTGAATGCAAAGGCTCAAAATAACTCAAATGTGCCTCACATATGTGCATTATTTTCAGTTTCACACAGGGTCACAAAGACATTACAGTAATATAAGCCACAGGAATAAACCTATAATAATATCCTTACTA
Organism: Lontra canadensis; assembly: GCF_010015895.1. NCBI lineage: Eukaryota > Metazoa > Chordata > Mammalia > Carnivora > Mustelidae > Lontra > Lontra canadensis. Next base: position 456,826 of record NW_022631037.1, read on the forward strand.
ATAAATGTTGTCCAACTTAAAAAAAATAAAGAATTTACTCTTTGTAAAGCATATGCTTATTCCTGGTATTACACGATTAATTTGGGTGCCATTAAATAACTCAGAAGAGATCTTTACCAATACTGTTGGAAAAAATAATTCAGGAATGTATGCATTACCCAGACTGGGATAAAAAATCATTTCCAGGGCGCCTGGGTGGCTCAGTGGGTTAAGCCGCTGCCTTCAGCTCAGGTCATGATCTCAGGGTCCTGGGATCGAGTCCCGCATCGGGCTCTCTGCTCAGCGGGGAGCCTGCTTCCCTCTCTCTCTCTCTGCCTGCCTCTCTGTCTACTTGTGGTCTCTCTCTGTCAAATAAATAAATAAAATCTAAAAAAAAAAAAAAAATCATTTCCATCAGGGTACCTGGTGGCTCAGCTGGTTAAACATCTGACTTTGGCTCAGGTCATGATCACAAGGTCTGGGAAGGAGCCCCAGGTAGGGCTCCACATTGTTGGGATACCTGCTCAGCAGGAAGATTGCTTGTCCCCTTGCCCCTCCCCCTGCTTGTGCCCTCTCTCTCAAATAAACAAATAAAATCTTAAAAAAATAATTTCCATTATCCCAGATATCCTGTGGTTCTTCCCAATTAATCCACCCATTCCCCAAATCACTATTCTAATACCACTCACCATTTGTTAGTTTTGCTTCTGTTTTTCAGTTTCATATACATGGAATCACACAGTAAGTGTTCTTTTTTGTGTAACTTCTTTTGCTCAATGTAAGGTTAGCCCTACCATAACTTCTTAAAATGTGAAAATTAAATATTATAAACCACGTATGACAAGGGTTGTGTCTATTTAATTTTTATAAAATACCTAGCTTATAAAATATAAATGTATATCTAAACACTTAATGGAGTTGTTTGAAGATGGAACGGGCTGGCTGGGCACCTGGGTGGCTCAGGTCATGATCTTGGGGTCCTGGAATCGAGTCCCACTGGTCCTTCCTCCACCCCTCCTTGTACTCTTTCTCTGGTACTCTCTCTCTCTCTCTCTAATAAATAAATAAAATCTTAAAAAAAAAAAAAAAGAAAGAAAGAAGATGGAATGGACTATCTTTAGAGACAACTTGAAGGTACTCTAACTGTAGGTCCAAATAAGCACTTGGCAGAGATGATGCAGAAGAGACTCAAATATGTATATAAGTTATATACCCTAATTCAGAGTACCTGGTATTTTTAGAAAAGAATATAATTCATTCTAGTCCTGGCTAGACTCACCTTTGTGGTGTCATGTGCATTCAATATGCCTTCTACAATGTCAGATAGATCCGTATGTAACTCCTTTAAAAACAGAAATCCAAAGGAATAATTAGAAAAGAGTTATCATTTTTATTATTCAATGGCTAAAGTACAGCGTATTTTGGTCAAGTATTTAAAGAATTTTTAATTTTAAAAAATTTTAAAATATTAATTTTATATTTTACAGTGTTATACATGTTATATTGGTTTCAGGTATACATTATAGTGGATCAATAATTCCATACATCACCCATTGCTCATCACCACAAGGGCTCTCCTTGACTCCTCATCACCTGTTTAATCTATTCCCCCACATCCCTCCTCTCTAGTAATTACCAGTCAAGTACATTTTTTTACCTTAATAAATAGGTGTTCAGATCTGCTTTGAAAAAAATCAAGAGAATTCTGCAGTTTTATTCTTACTTTACACAATAAGTTCAGTTTATTAAATTTTTTAAGGTACATTCTCTTAAGGTACAATTTTGTACCTTCAGCTATGAATATTTTAAGTAGTAGTGCAACATAACAACTCAAAAGTAGTAACAAATCCTTTTCTCTTTCTCTCTCTTTTTAAATTCTCCACTCTATTTTCCTATTGGAAGTTTACATGCAACAGTATGCTTAAAATCAGAACTTACCGGGATATCATCCGTGCGGTTGTCCTTCCACACCTCTAAAAGTGCGACCACCATGTCTCTCAGTTCAACCCTGGAGAGAACTCCATCACGGTCAACATCAAACACCTTGAAGCAAACTAAAGAAAAGAAACTCTTATGGAGGGAAGTTAATTTCCTGTTCTGAAGTACAGTGCCTTTCACTGAAGCTGCCCTAGTAAAATCACTTAGTTTCTCAAGCAAGTATATTCTGGATTAAGTTCTCATCTGGAGTAGGCTATGGTATGTCATTAAAGTCTTCTGCACTCATATGACTTCCTGCATACTTCATGTATCCCTCTCTGAATCACTACCTGGTTACAGAGTCTTATCCATCACCCAAATCTAGAGCTAAATTCCTTGCAAACTAATAAAAAAGGGTTAAGTTACTATCAAGAAATATTACAATACCTCACACGTTTTGAGGAGGTAATCCAAGCCTTTAAATTAATTTCTAATATTTAAAACTGATCATTACAGAGTTAATTTTTATAATGTTGAAAATATTCCATTTATATTAAGAATAGTAAGGTGGGGCACCTAGCACCTGAGTGGCTCAGTCAGTTAAGTGTCCGACTCTTGGTTTTGGTTCAGGTCATGATTTTAGGGTTGTGATACTGAGCACCATGTTGGGCTCCACACTCAGTGGGGAGTCTGCTTGAGATTCTCTCTCTCCCCCACTCACTCACTCTCTCTCGAATTTAAAAAAGGAGGGGCACCTGGGTGGCTCAGTGGATTAAGCCTCTGCCTTCGGCTCAGGTCATGATCTCAGGGTCCTGGGATCGAGCCCCGCATGGGGCTCTCTGCTCAGCAGGGAGCCTGCTTCCCCCCTCTCTCTCTGTCTGCCTCTCTGACTACTTGTGATCTCCCCCTCTCTCTGTCAAATAAATAAATAAAATATTTTAAATTAAAAAAAATTAAAAAGGAAAAAAAAATAAAAAAGGAAAAAAAAAAAAAGAATCAGTAATAAGGTGTTATAAAGATGGCCTGCTTCCACTCTGCCCCACTAATGTAATTAAAGCACTCTCTATTTTTCTGCCAAAGAACAATTTCAACTCTTCAGTGAAGTTTATATACAACATGCTAAGAATTAGAAATATCAGCACCAGGGCGCCTGGGTGGCTCAGTCAGTTTGGGTGTCTGACTTTGGCTCAGGTTGTGATCTCAGGGTCCTGGGATTGAGCCCTGCTCAGCAAGTAGTCTGCTTCTCTACTCAGCAAGAAGTTGGCTTCTCCCCGTTTCTCTACCCCTTCCCCAAATCTTGTACATACTCTCTTTCACAAAAAAATAAAATAAAATCTCTAAAAAAAGAAAAGAAACATCAGCGCTTTCCTAATTAACTCCAAACAAATCATGACAGTTTTCTAACTTCTGTTAGTCCATCAGCAAAAAAGCAATTAAAAACTAATATAAGGTGATAATTAACATCACATGAGAAGCAAAGATTTCAGCATCCTTATTTAATATTAGAACTTTAATGGGAACAAATAATCTAGTATAAAGCCAGACTGCAGTAATGGTATATCATCAGGGAAGAATCGTGAATTTTAAGATTAAACAGTTATCTATTTCAATATACCTCCATAATAATTACGCTATTAAATCAACTGAGTGCAGCATAGTAAATATTACTAAAGAAGATAAAAATATCAAATAGCACACCCAAAATAGGTGACACTTGTGAAGCTGTATTTTAGAAAGACACAGAAATGGTGACCCTATTAAATACAACAGAATTAGGTTCCAATTAAATGTAAACGGCTGCATTTTCTCAAATATGGTTAAGATTTAATGACATAATGTACTTATGCTTGTAAATTATGCTACAATAACATTTTAGCTAGGTTAAAAAGACCATTTTAGTCTTTAATAAAATTGTGTTCTGATCACAGATTTCATCTTACTAATAAAATATTAATGTATACAAGTGACAGAAAATGAGTTGTACTTTAAATTATGCAAGACACAAAATTCTCTATGGACTACCAGAAAGTATTTTCTAAATGCTTAACATTCTCAAATATATTGTGACTGATGTAGTTCACTTACCATGAACTGCAAATTCATCAGGAAAATCAATTCCATTAGTAATCACAAAGATCCCAAACTATTCCACAGTAAAAAAGAAGAGAAGATTGAATCCTTAGACTCACCTCAGTAAAACCTCAACATGAGACTGGTATTTGCCAATCTGACAATATGATGAAAATTCAAGCCTTAATACACAGATGATGCTACATGGATGAATGCTAATTTTTTGTCTGTATATACAGTTTGCAATTTTTTAATCGCTTAAATTAAATGTTTAACACACTTACATTTTTGTCTTTCAGCCAGAGGTCCCCTGCAACAGGCTGATAATCCACAAGATATCTCCTTAAAATCTATGTGATTGTCACGATTTTCATCAAAAGCATTAAACAAACCTGTGAAATAGGAAAGGACAACATAAATCCCAGCCAACAAGCCTCCTGTTAATAGTATCATTTTTATGAAAGGAGGAATGACCCCCACAAACTGGCCAAATTTAAAAAAAAAAAAGTTTATCAGTAGTTCCCACGGTCTCAGGAAGTATTTTTCTCCAGGTATGACTAAAACTTAAGATCCTCGCAGAAAATACATTACAGTCGTTTAGCATTCAGTTATATTTGCCTGTTTGTCTCTATCTTCTATCAGTTGTAACAGCTAAAAATGACAAAAGTATGTAAAAAATTAAAATCAATGTAAAAAATTAAAAACCAAAAAAATCGGAAATTATAATTATCCTTACTTAGAAAGATTGAGAAGAAAAAGGAAGAATGAAGGAGAAAAGCTAACGTACACACGAAGACATAACATGTTATGTAAACTCCTATAAAGCTCCCATTAAGCAAAGAAAAATAACACACCATATTACAAACAAAAGATATTCTGTACTGTAGTCTTCTTTGTCATAGTTTATATTTTATAAACAAATACGTAAAATCAGAAAGGGAATTTATAATCCTGTGGTTTTTAACCTTTTTGTAAAATACAAATGGAAAAATTCTGTCTTGAAATAAAATGATTTCTCAATATCCAATTCTAAAAAGGTATAATCCAAATTGCACTGCTGAAGTAGGCGGAAAAGCTCAGGGCCCTATCTGCTGTGGCTCCCTCAGTAAGTACTTCTGAAGTATGCTAGGAACCTGGTGAACACAGACTGTACCTTTTAAGAATGTAATTCCTTAAAGAGTAGAAAACTAAAGCTCAGGAGGGGCAAAGTGATTGGCCAAAAGTAAGAAAAATTAAACAAGGTCAGAATCAAAAACAGAATCCAAATATTCAGATTCCAAATATGATTTTTATGATATCACCCACAATTACTCTCTGTATTCCTAATAAAAAAAAAAAAGTTACAGTAATGAAAAGTTTAGAGCTAGCAAGGACCTCAGAGATGGTCCAGTAAAATAGTTTCTTAATCTTTTTTTGGTGCGGGGGTGGGGATGGAGTGGGGTGGATACAGCAGTGGAAACTTCTTAAAAAGGGGAGGCGCTTGAGGTGAGGAAGGGGTGGGGTTACGTGTGGAAACCTGGAGCTCTACCCAGGTGGTGGCCACCACCCTAACACCTGCACCATTGGCTGAGATACTTCACTGCAATACAGTGACTAACTCAGTCAAATTCATTTTATATTTGAGAATATTCTGGAGCTTACCTGATTTATGCAAGGTTACATAGGTAGAATAGGAAGCTCAAGACTACAATCTTAATTTCACTTGTAACATTATGGTCTTTTAGAGTTAAGATATATTGATTAGAAAGAAGGGATGGCTTCAGGTATGTTTACCAAAGAACATTTATAGAAAAGAGAATGATTCCTACCTTCACTTAGAGATGGACGAATGGGTGGTGAAACCAATGGGCCAAACGTCTCTAAATCAAACCGTCCAGTCCGGGATTGAGCTTTTAGCAACCAGTAGCGTTTCTCCAGATCAATGATGTCTGATTCCTCCACTGAGAGTCAAAACAAGTAAGATTATAAAACCTCAGACCTCTATTCTAGGCAGTTAGTTTATCCTGATCATGTAACTTCCAAGGATGTAATTTAATTTCCCAATTGTTAAAAATAATAATTGCCTAAACAAAACTCTGAAAGACAAATACATTATATCTAAAATGGCATGAAAATTGGGGTGCCTAGGTGGCTCACATGGTTAAGTGTCTGACTCTTCATTTCAGTTCATGTCATGATCTCAGGGTCATGAGATCTAACCCGGAGTTGGGCTTCCCACTAGGCGCGCAGCCTGCTTAAGATTCTCTCTTCCTCTCCATAGGCCCCTCCCTCACCCCTGCTTTCACTCTAAATTAAAAAATTAAAAAAAAAAAAAACAGCATGAAAATTAAATTTGAATTAATATAAAAGTGGCCTCAAAATCAGAAAAAAATATTTACAATTTCCCATTAAGTAGGTTGCTTAAATCCAACAAGTAAAATAATAAAAAACAGAGACATTTCTTTTTGGCTTCCTATACCACTTTTACCCATACTCATTTTTCATAATTTTCAATCTTTACCTTGGATTTAAAGATTCTTTTTTTTTTTTTTAATTCATGTTAGTTAACATATAGTGTATTAGTGTCTGAGGGAGAGACTTCAGTGACTCATCAGTTGCATGTAACACCCAGTGCTCATTACATCAACTGCCTTCCTTCATGCCCATCACCTAATGACCCCATTCTCCTCACCTACCTCCCCTCTGGCAACCTTCAGTTTGTTCCCTAGAGTTTAAAGTCTCTTATGATTTGTGCCTCTCTCTGTTTTTATCTTATTTCATTCCTGGCCACACTGTAATCATCCTAATAGCAGGACCCATGTCTGACTCATCCTGTCGATATGGATAACTATCTACACAGTCAATATTTATTAATGAAAAAGAGTATGAAAAGGACTTTATAAATAATAAAAGTCAATAAACAACAGATGAGGTAGAATAGGATTTACAATGTGGTAAGTAATGGGGAATCATGAAAATGTGAGTATCTTTCTCTCCTCATTCAACAGAAGATACAATAAAAAATTACAGGTAAGCTCCAGCCATTGTTACATTTTATGTATGCTTTCCCCCACCAAGGAACTAAAGTAAAATTTGGAAAGCAAGCAGGTGAGAGGCCTTCCATTGCCATGGTTTTTTGCCTACAGTCACTTTCCAGATGTTGGTAAGGTATGAGGAACCTAAGCAGTGAAATTTCACTAAGGTAAACAGAGAAACTATAGTTTTGGGAGGTTAAGATAGTTGAAATTTACAGGGCAGAGTACTGGAGAAGAAAGAGTTAATACAAAGAAAGAGCTCCAACAATCTGCACAGGACTCTTGCTGAGTTTTGGGAGAATAGCAGAATAGTAAGCTGTGTATGCACACAGTGAAATTCATTGAGGCTGGACTTGGATATGCCTAAGTTTTGACCAGCCAAGGTAGAGACACCTTCCTGAACAATGGGAGTATTCACAGACTAAAAGGGTCACACTTAACTAGAAGGGGAAAAACTAACTCCAGAATAAGGGCTACTCCAGACCCGCCCTAACAAAGCTCTTAAAAAATCCTTCAAAATGTCAAGCTGATCCAAAAGTACTTTAAATGCCTGTGAGAAGAAAACAAACTCCTTTTAAAGGGAGAATCCACTTAACCTTAACATTCACAATGTCTAGCATCCGCAAAAATATGAAACAAGCAGGAAAAAGTGATTCAAAACCAAGATAAAAATCAGTCAATACAAAAAGCTAAAGAAATAACAGACGATGGAATTAGCAAACAAGCCCTTAAAACATGTATTCTATAAAAAAGTACCAACTGAAACTACTAGAGATATAGAATACAATATTTGTTTTAAGATTTTATTTATTTATTTATTTATTTGTCAGAGAGAGAGAGAGAGAAAGCGCGCGCACAAGAAAGCAGAGAGGCAGGCAGAGGCAGAGAGAGAAACAGGTTCCCTGCCAAGCAAGGAGACCGAGGAGGGACTCAATCCCAGGAACCTGGGATCATGACCTGAGCCGAAGGCAGCGGCTTAAACCACTGAGCCACCCAGGCATCCCAATACAATATCTGAAATATTGTATTGTAAATATCCAGTGAAATTCACTGGAAAATTTAATAGATTAAAACCTACAGAGGAAAGATATGTGAATCTGAACACCAAGCAACAGAAATGCTACCCAAATGGAAGCATAAGGAGAGAAAACAGGTGAAAAGTTACTAGAATCTTAGTGAACTATAAGATAAGATCTAACAGCACAACACACATGGGATACCATGAAGGGACAGCAGAAAATATCTGAAATAATAACAGCTGAAAGATCCTCAAATTTAATGAAAACTGTAATTCCACAAATCCCAAAGTTCAATAAACTTTGCGCAAGAAAAATTCAAAGAAAACCAAACCAAGGCAAGTCACAATCAAATTGCTAATAGAAAATTTTAAAGCAGCAACAGATGGGAGCAAAACACATTACAAACAAGGGAACTAAGATAAGCAATGATTTCCCTTCAGAAACAAGGGAGCTAGAAGACAATGGAGGAAAAAAGTGCTGGGGGAAAAAAAAAAGTACTGTTAATCTCATATTCTATATCCTATGAAAATATCCTTCCCAAAAAAAGCAAAATGAAGAATTTTGGGGACAAACCAAAGCTGAGAGAATTCATCAACAGCAGAACTGCACCAAAAGGACTATTAAAGGGTGTTTTTCAGACTGAATGATGAAAACAGAAATGCCCAATCCCTAATTTCAATGGGGCTGATATCACAGAACATCCCAGATTTTGGATAGGAGCTTGACTGCAGCTTTGGTTAGACTGTTAGCTCCTAGTTCAAATGCTTTGAAAACTGAGTTCAGATTTCTATTCAGGAAAACCCAGGAACTGCTAGTTGTTGAAATTAGGGGGTCCATAAACTCCAGCCTAAAGGCCGCATGCATGTTTATATAAATAATGTTTTATTAAAACACAACCACGCCATTTATTTACATATAGTTTATGGCTGCTAATGTGTTACAAAGGCAGAACTGAGTAATTGTGATAAACAGACATATGGTCCACAAGTCTGAAATATTTACTACCTGTCTTAAAAAAAAACCATTTTGCCAATCTCTGTGTTAGACCTTAAAATTTCATGAACTTCAAAACTAGGAGACTTTACAAAATGAAAGTACCTGGGGACCACCACAGCCTTGAGACTGCGACCCTTCAACAGTATGAGATTTCAAAATTGTTAGGCCATGAAACTACAAATCAAGAGATCCCTTTTCACTTTTCAACTTGCCCCCAGTCTCAGCGAGACTTCCACAGGAGAGAACTGGGTGGAAACAATTATCTTTGTATTTAGGGTCCTTTCACACTCAAATCTGAAACAGGTTTCTCAAAGTTTGGCTGGTTTCCCCTTGTTCCCGTAAAGCTTGTCCTCAGGCAGGCTCATTCCTCTGCCAGCCTCACTTCCAATCTCAGGCTCTTGGCCTGAGATATGAAAGCACCCTACATCCCTTGATCACTTAGGAAGGGCTCTGTCCCTCTGGAGTTCAGTCTTTCTTCCTTTCTTCATCCCTCCTTCCCTTCTTTCCTTCTTCCCTCCTTTCCACCCTTTCTTCTTTCCCTTCTAAGATTTCTTTGCATGATATGGATTTAAAGAAGAGTATGATTTCGTTTATGTGGTGATTTCATGTTATTATAGTGGGAGTGAAGGTCTTTCATATCTTTCCACTTCCTAACCTAATGCAGAACCCTTCAATTATTACTTAACATGAACTTGAAAATTCTCACCAATGCAGTAAGACATAAACATGAAGTATAAAATTAGAAAAGAAGAAGCAAGGTTATTCTTTGCATATGAGCAGAATGCACATTTTTTAAACAAATTAAAATTAATCTGTAGAGATACAAAATACATAAACAAAAATCAGTGCTTTTCGAGATAACATTAATAACATGTAAGAAAACATTAAAGAGAAAAATACACAAGAATAGCAATTTCCTATAAGAAATGAATATCTAAAAGTAAACTTGAAGATATGAGATTTTTATGAAGAAAATTTTATATAATAATATTAAAGGTCTGAATAAATGAAGCATACCATGGCCCCAAGTAGGGCCTTGACAGAGGCACACATGGGCTTGAATAGGGTGGTTATGTAAGACCACACTGTGAGGGTGACAGGAGTACAGATCTGAAGGAGGCCCAGGGGGCAAATGGTGGAGAAAAAAACGTTCTACAGAGAGAACAAGGAGAGAGGCCTCTAGACAAAAGCATGCTTAGCAAGCTCAAGGAAAAGAAGATCAAAGTGACTGAAGTGGAGTTAGAGAGGGAGACAGTAGTAGAAGATACAGTCTAAGGAAAAATGGGGGTCAGGTTATGTAGGTCACTGTGAGGACTTTGGTTTTAAACTGTGAACCACTGGAGGGCCTGACACAGAGCAGTGACATGAGTGACTTAGAGGATTACTACTCTTCACTACCAAGTGAGAATAGCCTGGTGGGTGGGTGTCAAGAACAGAAGTGAGATGACCAGTTAGACGTTTAATAAAAGATTTAAAATCATCATTACATGCAATTAAGAAACACTAGACAATCAATTAACAAGCACAGATGGACAACTCATAATAATGGGGAGGGATTTAATTTCACTAATAATAAAAAAAATCAGGAGAGCCTCAGTGGCTCAGATAGTTAAGTGTCTGTCTTCGGCTCATGATCTCAGGGTCCTGGGATCGAGCCATGTTGGGTTCCCCGCTCAGTGGGGAGTGTGTTTCTCCCTCTGCCTCTGCTTCCCCTACTCATCCTCTCTCTGTCTCTCCCTTTCAAATGAATAAATAAAAATTTTAAAAAATAATTAAAAAATAAAATAAATCAGTTCAGAAGAAAAATTTAAACACAATCATGCTACTTCTCCGCTTCAAAACTTTTCAACATTCTTCCCGAGGATACTTGCATGGCTACTCGAACAGCTCCTTCAGCTCTTTATTCAAATGTCACACTCCCAGAACATCTGAACTGCACCCGACCTGAAGATACTCCTCCATCCCTTTTCCCTGCTTTACTTTGGTCCCAATATTTATCAATATCTGGCATAAATTACTTTTGTTTATTGGTTGCCTCCCCCAACTGGAACATATCCTCCTTGAGGTAAGGTCTTACGGTCTATTTTGTTCACTGCGATATTCTAAGCACTCAGAATAATACCTGGTACATTTTGAACACTCACAGAATACTTTTTTGATGAACAAGAATTATTTGTTGAATCCAGAATACATATATTCAGAATAGTGTTAACTATGATAAAAAATGAAGACTGGTATCAGTAGGGAACCTTGGCCTCCAATAACTTACAAGTTACCTAGGAAGATAAGAACAATGTTCTCTAAATTTCCACTGCTTTCAGAGGACTCTTCCTCTATTCTTTTGTAGTTTTAGCACAAATTTAGGGGGAAAACTTTTTCATTCATCAACAAGATAATTAAGAGATAGTCAAATCAATATGCATACCTGTACTGTATTTGTGTAAATATTATAAGAAGGTGAAGGAAAACATATATTCTACCAACTTTCACAAAATTTTAAGAAAAATATTCCTTTTGCTTGATTTTCAAGGGGCTTCCAGGACTTAAAGCTAATGTCTATTTTCCATATTCTAATGTCATACTCCATATAAATAAAATCTTAAAAAAAAAGTAAAATATAAAAATAAAAATAAATCTGCACTAGGAATAGAGAAATTTGTGCATATTATTACACATCAGCAGACAGAAGAACTGAGATTTTGAGAAAGACAGTGTTCTAATTTACTCTGAAGCAGAACAGGTACATGGAAATGACCATACCTGCCATAGGTTAAAACAAAAAAGGCCTTAACAGTATGTACCTGAGGTCAAGTACACTGATTCTAACTTGTCCCCATTTTACAAAGAAGAATGCTTTCTTGGAAATTTCTTAACTTGGCTATCCCTAGAATAGTCTTCTTAATGATCCACAAAGTCTAGGAAAAGGGATTCTCAGAATGACAATAAAGTTATCCTGTATTATGGCATTTAAAAAGAACTAATTGCTGATTATTAAAAGTAACTATAAACAACTGAGTTACAACTGAGTGACAAAGTTATGTTTTCAAAAGTTAAAACTAAAAATACTAATAACACTAATTTAATTTTTAAAGATTTTATTTATTTATTTGACAGAGAGAGATCACAAGTGGGCAGAGAGGCAGGCAGAGAGAGAGAGAGAGAGCAGGAAGCAGGCTCTCTGCCAAGCAGAGAGCCCGATGCAGGACTCGAACCCAGGACCCTGAGATCATGACCTGAGCCGAAGGCAGAGGCTTAACCCACTGAGCCACCCAGGCGCCCCTAATTTTTAAATTTAAAAAAATATATTTTATATGAGAGAGAAAGCAAGCACAAGCAGGGGGAGGGGCAGTAAGAGAGGGAGAAGTAGATTTCCCACTGAGCAGGGACCATATGCTTGGTCCTAGGACTGAGAGATCATCTTAGCTGAAGTCACGCTTAACTGACTTTAGATACCTAAGCACCAAAAGTTTTAAATTTATATTACTTGCTTTCACTAGACTAGTAATACATTTTGTTACATGAAAAATTATTTAAAATATAGGTAATCAAAAAAAGGAAAAAGAAAAAACATGTAATTGTATGTTCTCATATAACTATATATATTTGAACATACATGTATTTATTTACTTAAAGATTTATTTGTTTTAGAGAGAGAGAAAGAGCATGTGCATGCATAAGACAGAGCTAGAACATGAGCAGGGGGAGGAAAAAAGGGAGAGGAAGAGAGAGAATCCCAAGCAGATTCCTTGCTGAGCTCGGGGGCTCAAGCCTATGACCCTGAGATCATGATCTTAGCCAAAATCAAGAGTCTGATGCTTAACTGACTAACTACCCAGTTCAGGCACTCCTGAATGTACATGTATTTAAACTAAATGTCACCTAGGTTGTATGGGAAGATTATTTCCAATACTTTCATTGCATCATCTATACTATTATATGATTTCTCAAATTATAGAAAATCATTGTTCATAGATTCAAATAATCAATGGGCTAAATTTTTTTAAATTTTACATCAAAATCATCAAGACTGAGATACAAAAAAGATAAAATTTTCATACAAGAGTACACATTTCTTTTTAACCAAATACCAAATATGCTACATTATAACCTTCTGATGAATCAACCTTTGAAAGGATCCAATCATTTTGAAACAGGAAATAATTTTTTAAATATGTAAAACTTCTAATGAGCATGTAGCTTTTGATTTTTTAAAACAGAGGTATCTACTTCATGGGGCGCCTGGGTGGCTCAGTGGGTTAAGCCACTGCCTTCGGCTCAGGTCATGATCTCAGGGTCCTGGGATCGAGTCCCGCATCGGGCTCTCTGCTCAGCAGGGAGCCTGCTTCCCTCTCTCTCTCTCTATCTCTGCCTGCCTCTCCATCTACTTGTGATCTCTCTCTGTCAAATAAATAAATAAAATCTTTAAAAAAAATAAAATAAAACAGAGGTATCTACTTCAAATACCTAGATAACTGAATTTAATAAAATGGAGTATTTAAAAATTTAACTCCTTTCAGTGGGGAATCTGCTTCTCCCTCTGATCCTCTTCCACTCTCATGTGCATGCTCTCTCTCTTTCTTCCTCTCTCAATAAACAAATAAAACTTTAAAAAAATAAAAATTTAACAATAAGGAGAGTAATCACAGGAGTCTGATAAATTAAGACAGGACTACTGTTTCCTTTTCCAAAGTTAGGTATCTGTTCACTCTATTTATAATATATAAAAGAAAAGAGAACCCTCTTCTGTTCCTGTAGAGAAACAGCTTTCTCAAATTTTAAACTTTCTTCCAAGTAATAGATCTACACATAAAAAATCTGACCCTGAAACAAAACAAGAAAGACAGCAGCCTTGACAGAAACTGTTCTTATTTCTATAATTCTTGGTACTGAGCATATGTTCAATAAGAATTTCGGATTAACTGGTGTCTACACAATACACTAAATTAGAAAACTACACTAACTGCCTTTCAATTTTTTTTTCACTTTTAAAAACTTTATTAATCTCCTTTAAAAACACAATTTCTTTGCTTAAGGAGAAACGTGGAAAGACATGTAGAAGATATTTTAAAGAAAAAAAAATGATCAGAATCAGACTGTCATGGTCAATTAAAACTATGCTTTACAGTTCCCTTTCAAGCTTATGTGATCTGTTCACATTCTGGTTACAGACTGCATGCAATTCATTACCGAATACTTGCCAAAAGCAAGCTAAAGTAAATTATGTGTATTCGTATTACCCAAACATTTTACATGAATTGGCAGCTGAATTCCTGGGAAGAAGGAAGGGAACTAACTTTATTTTCACTTAAAGAAGTTAGAGCTAATGACTGCAGTAATTACTCTACTTGGAATTCCTAGGTCAATCCCAAAACTTACACTTTACTAGTTAAATAGGATTGAATTTATCACCCACCTACAGGTATAACTTTTTCTGGTTCACAACAGCAGCACACCATACTCCCAGCATTCTAAACAATTCCTGGCCTACACTTTGGGCCATCCTAATGAAGTCTCACCTTACCAGAGGCTGCAGCTGCAGAAATAGGTCTTTAAGGCCAGAACTGGATTCTCATTTAAAACGAAACAAAACAGAACAAAAAAAACAGGCAAAATATTCAAGTATTTTCAAACAGTAACATAGTTCTGTAACACTGTTGAGGAAGCAACCTGTTCACAAACGCAATGACCTTCTGAGATCTACTTAAAACGGCTATAAGGGCTATAATCCTTACGTCCTGTACAACCAGATAAGCGGATAATGAAGAAGGGGCAAGCAGATTTCCTAGGGGTTTACAGTCAAGGAATCACTGAAGTACTTTTTTTCTTATTGAAAGAAGGTGCTAACAATACCAACTAAAATGTGGCAAGGGAATATAATAATAATGCTAAAATAGAGACAGTATAAATTTAAGTTTGATACAAAAAGAAAAATGATCAAAATGAATTCCACTGCCCTAAAATTAGCCCAAAATTCTACATTAATTACCTCAAAATCCAGATTCTACTACTAAAAAGAAATTAGACTTAATAGGCTTATTCATTCTTATGGTACACTTTAAGGAAATCCCCAAAACTCATTCTTGGTTTATTTAGAGAGATATTTACAAGAAAGAATAGGCACAGGGACACCTGGGTGGCTCAGTCAGCTAAGTGTCTGACTCTTGATCTCAGCTCAGGTCTTGATATCAGGAATGGGAGTTCAAGTCCCATGCTGGGCTCCACAGCTGGGCTGGGAGCCTGCTTAAAATAACTAAAAAAAAAAAAAAAAAGAAGAAGAAAAAGGAAGGGGAGGGAAGAGGAGGAAAGGGCAAGGAAAGGGGAAGGGTGGGGAGAAAGGAAAGGAAAAAGAAAGGAAAGGAAGAAAGAAAGAGAGAAAAGGAAATCAAGAACACATATTTTCTGCCAAAAATATAGCTAAATTATGTGAAAATATGATCAACATTAAAGAAAATAACTCATTTTTAAAACATAATTCATAAAATCATAGTTCTTCTACTGCCCATTTCACTATTGGTAAATATACAATCATTCAAGGATCTTGCTTGGATCAAATGAAATTAATTATTGAAGAGATATAAAAAATAATCATTGTAAGTATCTCAAGGGGGGAAAACGGAAATTGGAAAAGTGAATCTGCAAAGACTGCCTGAAGTGAGTCTGAAGGAGATAGAGCACCACAGCCACAATAACCACATGACCAACTCCTTTTATCTATAATTACAAGCCACTCATAAAAGATTGAAGAATAACAAGAGTGCATGTCAATAAACTGTCTTCATCCCAGTTTGGCACCGATTAGCCATCTGATCCTGAGAGAGGGTCTTTAACGTCACATAGCCTTCGTTTCCTCATCTTTAGAATATGGATAACGAACCTCAGAGAGAGCACGAGGATTAAACAAGATAATATACACAGAGTACACATAGTACCTCCTCCAGTAAGTGCTCAATCTGTACTAATGATGAATTATCAGGAAGAGAAATTAAGAAAACAGTCCCGTTTATATACAACTATTAAAAAGAATGAAATATCTAGGGATAAATTTAATCGAGCAGAGAGGAGACTTCTACTCTGAAAACTGGAGGACCTTCTTTAGTATGATGTTTGGATTCCCTTCTCTTTATTTTCTGTGTATCTATTACAGGCTTTTGGTTTGTGGTTACCATGTGGTTACCATGAGATTCATATATATATGTATATATATACATATATATAACACCCAAATATGTATACAATAGTCTATTTTAAGTTTGTGGTCATGTAAGTTCAAATGCATTCTAAACACATGACATTTTTACCATCTGTCCCCACATTTATGTTTTGATGTCATATTTGACTTTTTATTCTAAACTAATAATTGTAGAAATTTCCTATTGTAGAAATAGGAGACTTTACTACTTTGTCTTTTCACCTTCATACTAGCATTACAAGTGGTTGTACTACTTTTACTATATTTTTGCTTTTACCAGATGTTTTTCTTTCATAATTTTCTTACTTCTAGTCATGACCTTTTCTTTTCCACTTAAAGAAGTCCCTTTAATGTTTCTTATAAGGCCAGTTTAATGGTGATAACCCCCCCCTTAACTTTTGTTTGGGAAATCTGGGAAAAAATCTCTCCTTTTATTGAGTGATAACCTTGCTGGGTAGAGTTATAGATTTTTTTCCTTATAACACACTGAATATATCATGCTTCTCCCTTTTGGCCGGCAAAGTTTTTCTTTCTTTCTTTCTTTTTTTTTTTTAAAGAAGATTTTATTTATTTGACAGAGAGAGACAGCAAGAGAGGGGAACACAAGCAGGGGGAGTGGGAGAGGGAGAAATAGGCCTCCTGCAGGGCAGGGAGCCCGAGTCGGGGCTCAATCCCAGGACCCCAGGATCATGACCTGAGCAGAAGGCAGACACCCAACAACTGAGCCACCCAGGCACCCTGGCCTGACAAGTTTCTGCTGAAAAATCAGCTCATGGTCTCATGGGGTTTCTCTTGTATTTGCTCCTACTGCTTTTAAGTTTCTCTCTGATTTTTAATTTTTGACATTTGGGCAGGGGGCAGAGGGAGAAAAGCAGACCCCCCCACTGAGCACAGAGCTTACCACAGGGATCAATCTCAGGACCTTGAAATCATGACCTGAGCCAAAACCAAGAGTGAGATGCTTACCTGTGCCATCCAGGTGCCTCTAATTTTTGACATGTTAATTATTATGTTTCTTCCTGTGGATCTCTTTGGGTTTATCTTGTTTGGAACTCTCTGTGATTCCTGGACCTGAATGTCCTGTTTCCTTCCCAAGATTTAAGTTAAGTTTTCCGCTTTTATTTCTTCAAAAATATTTCTGTTATTTCTCTCTCCCTTCTCTTTTTCAGACCCCCATAATACAAATATTAGTATGCCTGATGTTGTCCCAGAAGTCCCTTAAACCATCCTCATTTTTAATAATTCTTTTTCCTTTTTGCCGTTCAGCTTGGGTGATATCCACCACTCTGTCTTCCAGATTCTGATCCATTTTTCTGCATTCTTAATCTGCCACTGATTCCCTTTAGTGTATTTTTCATTTTGGTTATTATATTCCTCACCTCTATTATATTCCTCACCTCTAGCTCTTTGTTGATGTTTTCACTGTGTTTATCCATTCTTCGCCTCAGTTCGGTGAGCATCTTTAGGACCATTAATTTTGTCTTTATCAGGTAGATTGTTTATTTCTTTTTCATTAGTTCTTTTTCTGAGGTTTCATCTTGTTTTTTCATTTGGAACATAGTCCTGTGTCTCCTCATTCTACCTGTGTTTGTTTCCATGTATTAGATAAGCCATATCTCCTAGTTTTGGAGGAGTGGCCTTATGTACAACATATCCTGTGGGGCCCAGAAGCACAATCCCCCTGGTCATCAAAACCAGGTATCTCCTGGTATCCCCTCCAGGGGTATCCCCTCTGTGGGTTGTGTGTGCCTTTCTATTGTGACTGGACTGTGATGGCTGCAAGTACACTGGTAAGTAGGAGTGTCCCTAGCACGACTGGCTGAAATGACCAGATGCAGCTGCTACCAGCACACTAATGCGTTGGGCTGACTCTCTGGACTGGAAGTCAGTTTGAGGTTGCTGGTCCAGGCCATACCCACATGCTGCATGCAGAATGGCAGGTCGTCTTGGTGGAGGACACCCAATGAGTGCTGTGAGGTAGGAGCCACTTGAGGGGGGTGTGTGAGACAAGCTGAGAAGCTGTTTGGGACAGTCACCTGCTTGGGGGGGAAACAATTTAGGGGTGCAGGAATGTTGGGGCATAGTGAGTGGTACTAACAAAGCAGATGGAGAATGTCAGAAATGGCACCTACCAGCACCAGGCCAGCTAGGTAGGAGAGTAAGAAAAATGGCACCTACCTGCATTTCTGTTTCAGGATAAAGTTCCTACAAAGCCCTGCCCCTTCAGCACATGCACTAAAAAAGGCAAATAAATCTTCATATATGACCCAGGAACTTTTCAAACTCCTGCCTCTGTGCTCTTGGAGTGAGTGCATTTGTGCACAGACTACTTTTAAGGGTAGAATTTTGGGTTTCTTACAGTTCAGCAGCTCTTCTGGAGTTAAGCTATGCTGAGTTTCAAAGTGAGGTCTTTTGGGAGTCAAGCCTTTTTGGGAGCTCATCTTCCCAGTGCAGGTTCCCAGGGTGGGGATGTCCAATGTGGGGCTTGAAATCCCTTGCTCCCCAGGGAGGACTTCCACATTTGTGATATCCCTTCTGCTTAAGGGTTACCAAACTGGGGGTGTCATTCCTGACTACATCACATCTCTGTGCCCCCTCCTACCTATCTCAAGTGGCTTTTTCTTTATATCTTTAGTTGTGGATTAGCTGTTCTGCTAGTCTTCAGGTCATTCTGAGAAGAGTAGTTCTATATGTAGTTGTAGTTTTGGTGTGTCTGCGAGAGGAGGTAAGCCCACAATCTTTCTACTCTACCATCTCGATCTTCTTCAGATCTAATCATAGCAAATCATGATAGAAAAATGTAACAGCCCTAATAAAAAATTTTATTAAGATCTACTCAAATATTAAAAATTTAACTCTGTGCTAAAGTTCCAATTCACTTTCTTAAATTAAAAAAAAAGGTGAGGTAACAATAATTTGGAATTTGCAGTTCTGAAAAATGTACCTGCCATGACAAAATCTAAAATCTTGTATAAATCAAATCAGTTAATTATTCTAACTCTGTATTGAATACAAATAGCTCCCCAGTTTCCTTTGTGATTTGCATAAAAGAGAACATTTGATTAAATATGGAAGTGTGTTCAATTTACTATGACTTCAAATTTTACTTTATAATTGTATGTGCAAAAGTAATTAAAGGCATGTACACTCTAATATAAATGTTATTTACAAGTGAAAAATTGTAATTCCTTTTTGTTTCCTACATACCTTGGCTCATTACACATATTTAAAAGGAATCATGGATGCTTTAAAATAAATATTTTCTGTCTACCTTATAAATCAGTTAATAACATTCTACTTTTTACCACAAATTTCCACATTCAGGATACATTATTTGAAAAGTTTAATGTGCCAAATATTCTTCAAGTGGAAGAGCTGGCAAAGAATTCAATTGCGAGTTGTTTACCCAGAAAATGAGAATTTATAGATACTATGACGAACCATAGCTATCAGAATGTAAATCTACCCATGTCAGAATGTATAAATAAAATTTAGCAGTAATTCTGACTTTGTGATAATGACTTCATAGTAAGGGGTGCCTGGGTGGTGGCTCAGTGGGTTAAAGCCTCTGCCTTCAGCTCAGGTCACCATCCCAGAGTCCTGGGATCAAGCCCCACATCGGGCTCTCTGCTCCACGGGGAGCCTGCTTCCCTCTGTCTCTCTCTCTCTCTCTCTCTGCCTGCCTCTCTGCCTACTTGTGATCTCTGTCTGTCAAATAAATAAATAATCTTTAAATTTAAAAAAAAAATGACTTCATAATAAGCCCCATGAAGAAAGTAGCTATCTGGTGAAGCCCATACCCACTGAGTTGTCTGTTCCACTGGTTTATGCTAGTTCTTTGTTTCTATAAATTGTAAAATAAAAAAAAAAAAAACTTAGAAGAAAAAGACTTTCTTCCCACAGATGTGGATGAGTTCATTTTAATACCGATCTACAAACCTCTATTATAAAATTACTGGCTTCTAAAACAATTACCCCCTGGAGATAATGGGGTGAAGCTCACTGACATTTGAAATGAAGTGTTTAGTGATATAAGAGGATGCATATTCATCGTAAAGCACCAATTCCAGAACAGGCACCAAGCTGAGTCCTTTAAAACAAGTATTATGTCATGTCCGTCTAAATGGTAGAACAATATGCCACCCCCAATATGTCACTTTGGCATAAGGATTCTATTGAGTTGAAGGTAATTGAGAAGAAACAGGTAAGAGAAAAGCTCTCTGCAAACTACCCCCCCCATTTACTTAATTTGTAAAAGCGTCCTCCCTGCCCCTCTATCAGGAATGACAGAAGTAATCACCAAAGACTAGTCTAGATCCTTACCAACATGGAGATTGCACCAGATAAATGAATCTACATAACAGATCTTACTAAGCAGACCTACCTACTATTCATTTCTCCAAAAATTTGCCTTCCTATAATTTGCCACCTCTAGAAGCTCAAAGTCAAAGTTCTTTTTCCTTTGTCTTGTCCCTTCTCTACAAAATTACTGGTCTTTGCCAAGGTGCAATATAAACTCAAGTTCTAACCACCTGTTTCAGTTCTTCACAATGAACACTCCCATGCATAAACTATGTTAATAAACTTGTGTTTTTTGCTTATTATCCACCTTTTGTCAGTCTAATTTAAAGGGCCCCAGCCAATGAACCCAAGATGGGTAGAGGAAAGAAGTTTTCCTCCCCTACATTCCATGAACTTAACTGTACCATTTTCCTTGTTTTCCAGAGGAGGAAAAAGAAGTTCAGGGAGTTTAAATAAATTTCCCACACTTACATAAGTGATAGGGCCAGTGTCTGACTCAGAGTCTGAAGAACTCCTAAACATCCTATTAGTATTTCTCAAAATGTAGTTCATGGTCCACCTACATGAGAATTACTTTAGATGTCTGTTCAAGTACACAGTCCTAAGGCCCAATGAATAACAATTATTACCACAGAACCAGGAACCTGCACTTTTAATACCCTCTCCAAATAATTCTAATGCTCAATAAAGACTGGTAACTACCAATATACCATAGTAGCTTTATATTTGATTAATTTTTTTTTATTTTGATGTATTCCTCTTACAAGACACAAGGATATGACAAAATTCAACTAAGATGCCAGCAATTTAAAATGTTATAAATAACTGAAAACATTTAAAGCATACCATTTCTCCAGGCTTTTACCATATACTACTTATTTCTATGGCCACCAGGGAAATCAATGGGCACACTACAGGGGCAGATAAAATAATTAGTTCAGATAATAATTCCCTCCTATTTATAGCAAGCTGATCCTCCATGTGCCTTAATGCTAATCAATTTTCTGTATTTCATATCATTTATCCAAGAGTTTCAGAAGGAAGATCTTAGAACCAACTTCACACCCTTCTGTAGTTAATGATATTTATAAATATTATAATTCATTTCCCCCCCCAAAACATGGCATATCTTTATATGAATGTTCACATACTATGAGACTGTTGAAACTTTTTAAAAAAAAAATCCATTTATTTGAGAGAGAGTGAGAGAGCAAGAGAAAGAACACAGAGGAGGCGGGGTGTGGGGGCAGGGAAAAGCAGGCTCCCTGTTGAACAGGGAGCCCTACATGGGGCTCTATCCCAGGACCCTAGGATCACCAGGACTCGGGATCATGATGTGAGCCACAAAGGCAGTCACTTAATCGACTGAGCCACCCAGGCACCTGAAACGGCTGAACCTTATTCAAACATGATGCTGGCCTTTCTCCTTGGCAGGGGTTTAGTGCTATAATCCTAAAATAGCATATACCACCTGCTCACTCCTGGGGAAATCAAACATTTAAATCACTACTTAGAAAGTAGACTGTTAGTGACTGAAATTTTTTCAATATTGTCCAGTCCAATAACATGGATTTAGTCCATTGTACTACGAACTCAAAGATGAATTGGACAAGAACCTTGTCCTCAGGGACTTGTAACTTCTGGGGGGGATCAAAGCCATTTTCAATGTCTCTAAGGTAAGGCAAAAAGCAACTTAATTGCTTTAATTGAAATGTAAAATGTGCAAGAATGCAAATGGAAAGTAATTAATTCAAACTGAAGAAAATGGAAAAAGCATGACGAAAAAGAAAGCATATGAATTGGGCTTTGAGGACAAAGTATTTCAATTGTCAAGGGCTGAAAGATGAAATGCAATCTTAATTGAAGGAATATTAGGAGTGATGTATGGGGTAGCTGTAAAAGTTCATGGGGGTATAGTTATGGAAGACTGAGCAGTGCTCTGGAGATGAAGCACAGAACATATGTAAGGAAAAATGAATACGGATAATTAAGAATAGGAAACTAAGAGACTTTAGAGCCACACTAAGGAGTCTAAACTTTGTTCTACAGAACATGAAGACTCCTCAAAGATTCTGGAGCAGGGAAGAGTTTATATTTTTTAATGTAAACTAAACAACAACAAACACAACAAATTTGTCCTTTATTCTTTCCCAGCATTAACATATAGTCAGATAAATAAGGACAAATATTGCAATGACGTCAACAGTAAAGAAAGATGTAAGAAATACAGCTAAGACTGATAGGATCTAATGTGAAGCCTGACAAGGAAAAGTCAAAATTAATCTCAAATTGGATGACTGGAATTACAAATACTATTAACCACAACAGAAGAGACAGGAGGAAGAACACATTGTTTGCTTTCTGACCCTTTAGGTGGGTTGAAAGGAAGGAAACGTGAATCTGATTTTACATACAAGATTAAGATGTTAGAATATATTAATATTAATTAATATAATAATATTAAGATGTTAGATTTTTTAAAAGGGACAATAGGGGCACCCGGGTGGTTTAACTGGTTAAGTGGCTGTCTTGATCTGAGCTCTGGTAAGAGTAAGAGTAAGAAAGGAAAAGAAAAAGAAAACAAAACAAAACAAAAAAAACCCAGTAGGCCCCAAATGGAGACACCTGTGCTGAGCCTCACGGGGCAAACAAAGATTTAATATCTAATCTAACTGTAGTTTCAGCCTCTCCCAGAAATCTGACCTTTAACCAGTCAATCTTGAATCACCTGATAAGCACCAGTAAAGTATTCTGCCTGACAGACCCCTGCCATTCCCCCAAAAGAAGATGACCTTGCCTGAAACAATCTAACAATCCACTCTTCGTTTTAGAAACTCCATCCTCATATCCCTACTCCTGCTTCCTTCTGCCTATAAAAGCCTTCAATTTTTTTACAATTCCTCAGAGCTTCTTTCTATTTGCTAGACGGGATACTGCTGAGCTCATGATTTGAATAAAGCCAATTTGATCTTCAAGTTTACTCAGCTGAATCTTGCTTTCCACTAATATTCAGGAGGCACTGATTAAAATGATATAGAGTTTGAGATAAGCAAGACCAGAAAACTTCATCAAAGTATCACCTGCAGCGGAACCTGGGTGGCTCACTGGGTTAAAGCCTCTGCCTTTGGCTCAGGTCATGATCCCAAGGTCCTGGGATCGAGGCCCGCATCAGGCTCTCTGCTCAGCGGGGAGCCTGCTCCCTCCTCTCTCTCTGCCTGCCTCTCTGCCTGCTTGTGATCTCTGTGTGTCAAATAAATAAAATCTTAAAAAAAAAAAAAAAAAAGTATCACCTGCAGAGATATGATGGATAGGCAAAGCAATGGAAATGGCTGTAGCGAAACAAAAGCATGCACATCATCTAAGAAGAAAATAGGGCCAAAGGTGAATCCATGAGAAATAACTTACATTTAAAAGGTAGACAGAAAAAGGAGAGCAGTAAAGAAAACTCAAAAAAAAAAAAACCAAAACCCACAAAAAAACAAAACAGAACCCAAACAACAACAAAAACGAGGAAACTACAATGTTTCAAAAGCCAAAAAAGAGAATTTCATGAAAACTGAATGGTCAATAGTGCTAAAATGCTGCAGTGAGGTACGAGTAGATACAATGACCCTAAGAAGAAACCACTCAGTTTAGAAATTAGAAGGTCATTATTACAGGTAAAACAATGCATCTACATTAATATTTGCTTTAAATAATTCAAGATAAATATTTTTTAACAAGGCAAAGGAATTATAACTTTCAAACACTATTAAAAATTCAAGAAATCTTCCCAAATGATAAAAAGCTAAACAGAAAAGATTACTTTCAAATAAAAATGGAACCATATAATGGGATAACATTTTTAACATTTTGAAAATTATTCTGACTCAATTTAAGTAAATCTGTAATCTGTAATACTACAGTGCTTTCCAAAATAAGGAATAAGCAGCATTTGCATTTGCAAAGTATGTCAGACCTAATTTAACCTCAAGAAACTGACAAAAAGACTTTCTCCTTGACCACACTTTAGTCCTGCTTCTTTGAGCCCTCTTTTCTACTAGACCTCCAACTTGGCCCCCATCCAGTCTTTTCAGATTCAGTCTTAGCAAAGAATCCTGCCAAGTTGTCTGCCTACCCTTGATATCTGATCAAGTTTCTCAAACCCCACCTTTGATGTATAAGTTCTTGGCTTGCCTTTAGGAAGAATTCCCCTTACCCTTGACATCTCTGACCATCTCACCTCACTCCCTGGCTACAACTCCTTATCTGTCCCTGTTTTGACCAAGCTCTCTCTACTACTACAATAGACTACTGTAGAAGTCTTGGATTTAAGTCTTCCTTACCACTTTAACAAGAGTCAGAATAATTTTTTCTTTAACACAAGTTATTAAAGGGGAGTAGTCACACTCTAAGCCAATATTAACAGAAAAATAATTTACCATACAATCAAATATGAAACCAAAAGTTCAGCAAAATATACATAATACTGACAATTTAAATATTAACGTTAAGTTAGAGCTTACTGTGAGTGTAAAAAAAAAGTCCCTAATTTTTTATACAAAACAATTTTTTTAAAGAGGCTTCCTATCAAAAATAAAGACAAGGGCACAGAAAAGTAGTAAAATCAAGTTCATTGCCTATTCGTGCCAGAATCTGCTGGAACTTCTGGTAAGAATGGAATGAAAATGGGTAGAAAAGTAGCTGCTGTATAATTAATAACCAGTCGTAAGTTCCATAAAGCAACAGATAAAAACAGTACTTGACACCCAAGGTACTCTATTCAGGCAACAAATAATTATTTTTAAGATTTGGCATAGAGGGAGAGAGAGGAAAGAATAATATAGATTCTATAATTTAAGAGAGATGACATGTACACAGGCTCCCCACTGGGCATGGAACCTGCTCAGCGGTCTCTCTCTCCTTCTCCCTCTGCCCCTTCCTCACCCCCACTCTCACTGTGTCTTTCTCTAAAAAAGAGAGATGACATGTGCACATAAATAGAATGCTATAAATAATTATAATAAAAGGTGGAAAGTGGTAAGCTCATCCAAGAAGTGTACAAAAAATGTGTTATGATAGTTCAGAGGAATGACAGATGATTTCCCACAGGACGATAAGAAAAGGTTTCATGGAAACAAAGGGGCATGTGATTTAAGTCTTCAAAGATGACTAGGATTTACAGAGAGAAGGAAAGGAAAAAGGATTCCAGTATTAAGCAACAGCATTAGCAAAAGCCCAGTGCAGGTACTTTTCTGTACCTACAGGAAAGAACAGTAGAAATTAACATTTAAGGCCTATATAGTAGTGGGTTCAATGATATCCCTCAAAAATTCATGACCACCTGGAACCTCAGAATATGACCTTATTTGGAAATAGGGTCTTTGTAGATGTAATGAATTCAGCACCCTGAATTTAGGCTGGGGCCCAAATCCAATAACGAGTGTTCTTATAAGAAAAGGAGAGGACACAGAGAGATACAGAGAAGGCCACTGGAAGATGCAAGCAGAAAGTAGAGTTAAATGGCCACAAGCAGAGCCTGGAGTCACCAGAAGCTGGGAGAGTCAAGGAAGGATTCTTCCCTGGGCCTTCAGAGGAACGTGTTACCACCTTGATTTCAGTTTCCAGAACTGTGCTAATTTGTTAGAATAACTTTAGGAAACTAATACCACTTGGTTATGGACAATAAGTAGAGTGCTATTATGAAATAGTGTGAAATTGGTTTCTGCCCCCGGCTCCCGCTAATATTTGGTCTTTGACCAAACTCTTTAACTTCCTGAGTGATAAGGTTTCTGACAAAGTCCTAAATCCCTTGTAACTTCCTGGGTGATAGCAGTCTTTCATTATAATGCTTGTGGTGACTCTTGGTGGGCTTCTGGAGGGGGGCTGGTGACCAGAAAGGCCAAGCCATAATTAGAAACCTGGAACTTTCAGCCCTACTAGAGACTGGAAATAGAGTTAATAATTTATCATACCTATATGTGATAAGGCCTCCATAAAAATCCCAAAAGTATGGGTTTTGGAGAGCTTCTGGATTGATGAACATCAACATCCATGCCAGAAGGACTGGCGCATCCCAGCTCCTGTGCTTGGGACCCTTCCAAACTTGCCCTATGTATCTCTTCATCTGGCTCTTCATCTGTATTGTTTTAACACAACCCTTCTTATATATATATTAAGTCAGTAAACATAAACTGTTTCCCTGAGTTTTATGAGCTCTTCTACCAAATTACCCAACCCAAGGAGGGAGATCATCTCATTTAGAGCTAGCTGACCAGAAGCACTGGCAACAACCGAGATTTGTGACTGGCCTCTGATGTGGGCAGCAGATGGACTGAGCCCTAAATCGGTGGGGTCTGTGCTCACTCCCAGGTAGACAGTATGTAAGAACTGAACTGAACTGTAGAACATCCACTGGTATCTACAGAGCATGGTGAGTTGCTTTGTGTGGGGGAAACCCCCACACATGTGAAGCACAAAAGTATTTGGTGAGTAGAGAAAAAGAGTTTTCCTTTTCAGCTATGTACCAAGTATTCCAGTACTTTATTTTTTACACTTTGGAAGAAAAAAACCACTGACAATAAATTTCTCCTTACTAGGCATATTGTCATATAACCAGGCAACTGTATTAAAAAGTGAATAGAAAACAACAAAATGCCATTACTTACAATGTGTGACTCCAGCTAGAGTTTGGTAGAAAGTGGGAGTATCACTATCATCAGTGAGGGTCACATAAACACCTCCAGATAGTAGCCAACGAGAGAAGGTAAAAGCATCTTTGTTTAGAAGAAGCCAATTTCTAAACTTTTCATAGTTTACCTTTTCACCCTAAAAGGAAAAAAAACAAACCCATAGATTTAGTCAAATTTTAACATATCTTGCTTAGAACTTGCACAACCTGAAATTTGCAATTCGTTGACATTTACCTTTCTACTATCTACAAAGGAACGATGAATCTAAATAACACTACAGACTGTATACCTGGAAATCAAACTGCTTTCAGAAATAACTGTACTTAAGAACTTCTATTTCCATAAAATCTATTTGCTAATTGTAAATTATTTTATCAATTCATTAAAGCAGTGCACTGTTACTAATAAGCCATATTTTATTTACTAAGGTATATCCCGAAATCCATAAACTGCATTTTTTCCTATATTTAAGAAGGCCAATTTTTTACTTGCCTTATCCCTCTCTTCTTCACCACCTGAATCTGTCATAATTAGCATTTTTAATTAAGTATGTGTGGTATTCAAATGCTCTTTTGAATTTCCAGGGCAAATTAAAAACAACTGTCCTGGGGCCCTCTTCCAGAAGGCATCACTGAAAACACGTATTCATAAGTCAACCAGAATACAAAAAGAAACAAGTAGATTTCTATTTCTTTGCTTTCTTGTCAAATATTTTGCTTTCTAAATCCTGGATAAAAAAAGGTATCTGGGGGCGCCTGGGTGGCTCAGTGGGTTAAAGCCTCTGCCTTCGGCTCAGGTCATAGTCTCAGGGTCCTGGGATAGAGCCCCGCATCAGGCTCCCTGCTCAGCAGGGAGCCTGCTTCCTCCCCGCTCTCTCTCTGCCTACTTGTGATCTGTCAAATAAATAAATAAAATCTTTAAAAAAAAAAAAAGTATCTGGGCTGAGAAAAAACATCACATAGCTATGTAAGTCAATTTCTTTGCCTGGGAGACAAGAGGACTTAGGGTGAATGAGGGCCAGATGTTTCTATGAAAAAGAGAAGCAACCCACATGGAAATACAATGAAAACTGACATTCAGGAGCCTATCGGGTCTAATCCTGATAGAAATATTAAGGGATACAAATAACTCATAACCTAAAAGTGATATATGGTAGAAATAATTTCTATATTATTTGGAAGCATCCTATTAAGTACAGTAATATACTTCACATAGTAGTTTCAGAAGATTTAACAGTATAACTCAAATCAAAACAACATCAAAAGTCTTGTTTTTCTGAATGGAAGAAGGTGGCATTCAGAGCTGCTGCAGGGACATGAGAGGACATTGCCAGCATGTGCAGAGATCAGGGATCATACCCATATTCTTTCTGTTTCCCACATTTAGTCTAGAAAGAGGATTAGCAGTATATATCCAGAAGCTTGCACATATTTTTACACATGTTAATGTGTAAATTGGGATGAGTTTTAAAATCAATAGTGTCCTGGGGCGCCTGGGTGGCTCAGAGGGTTAAGCCTCTGCCTTCGGCTCAGGTCATGGTCTCAGGGTCCTGGGATCGAGCCCTGCATCAGGCTCCCTGCTGAGCAGGGAGCCTGCTTCTCCCTCTCTTTGCCTACTTGTGATTTCTGTCAAATAAATAAATAAAATCTTAAAAAAAAAAATCAATAGTGTCCTTCAGTTATTAACTAGCAGGTTTTTTTTCTTTCTTTGTAATACATGCAGGTACATCTTCTAATCAATGGGATCTTAGATACAATGAAACATGTAGCATCAATGGTTTCGGTGAAGCTAAGATGTTATTGTTATAAAATGCACCCTCACATACTAAGAAAGGAAGAAGTTGCCAATTAAAATAGGCACTTTTACCACCTTCCCATATAGTCAATACTGTTTTCAATTCCCCAAGCACTGTTCTAAAATTTTAAAAAATATTTTATTGTTAAGTAATGTCTATACCCAACATTGCTCAAATTCACAATCCTGAGATCAAGAGTCACAAACTCCCCCAAATGAACCAGCGAGGCAGCCCTAAACATGTTTATATTAATTTAATCTTCAAAGTAACCCTCTATAGGAGATACTATTATCATCCCTATTTCACACAGGAGAAAACTGAGGCATTAAAAAGTGAAATATCTAATTATACAGTGACAGGGATATGACTAAACCCAGATAGTCCAAAGTTTCTAAGCCTAAGTTATACACCACACTTGGTGGCTGACTTAGTAAAATATAAAGTAATCTCGGAACTCCAGCTATCCATTCAGATCACTGCAATACTGGTAACACCCAAATTCCATCTGTTAAACCCAACTTTTTATGTTTTTGAGTCATGGATGTCTTCTAAAAAAAGGCAGCAAACACAAAGTTTCCTTTTATAAATTGTCACAATAGTTCAGAAAAAAAAATTCCAATAACATAGGGCAATTAAAAATAACAGGCCCCTGAAACTGATACAACTTTAAAAAACAATATAAAATATGAATTTCCACCTTAAAAACTGACAACCTAAGAAAATACTCAGTAGGAAAAGAATACAACAACTCCTACATGGATTCCTTTATAACTTCATCAAGGCTAATAAAAGCACAAGACAGAAAAAGCTGAAACCCATTCCATGTCACTTAAATCTAGGTACTAGGTCCACAGTGCTTCTCTTTATAGTTCTGGGGTTTTTTTGTTGTGGTGTTATGGGAGGTGCTGTGTTATGGGAGGTCCAAATAAATCTATTCTAATATAAGTGTTATATCATATATACTTATATACATATATACTTATACTGAAACATGGTTAACTTGAAAATCAAGGGTTTGGACATGATAATTACTCAGAAATTACAGCAGGTTAATACATCAAATAGTTGAATCAGATAAAAAATTAGCCCATTTACCGTGCTGTTTTTTTTTTTTTTAAACCAATCACAAGCATCTAGTGATTTAAATCCCTCTTCATGAGTATTCCAAAACTGGGGCCTCTCATTTCTTTGATCTTTCCTCTTCCAAAGATCTTGTCCTTCTTACAACACTTAACCACAGCCTTAATAACAGTCTTATGATCTTTTTATTATAGTAACTATTCCCTTTCCATTAAATGCAATTTTAAACATTCCACTTCCCCCCTTACAATATCCACTTAGGAGCAAACTTCTTTTAGTATCCTAACTCCAGTGATTTTTTTTTTTTTTTAACTCCACAGGACCTATACCAGTGACCTTCCTCTACACTGCCAAATCTCATAATCACTTCTCAATGATCAAAGGTCAATTTACTTGACCTTTCAGTTTATTTGGTGTAAGTACTCCTTTCTTTTAAAACACTTTCATCACTGGGCTTCCAGAACACCATTCTCTTGGTTCTCCTCACAGGTTATTCCTCAGGCTCCTGTTTTGCTTCTCCGTCATCTCATTAATCTCTGAACATTGCAGTACAGGACTCAGTATTCCAATCTGTTTTCTATCTAAATTCACTCCAAGATGATCTCATCCTTAACTATAGGCCAACAAATCCTATCCCATGAACGCTAAATTATGTATCAAAAAGCACAACTGACTTCTCCACTTTAATGTCTAAAGTGATTTTCAAATTTAATTATGTCTTTAATCTCCCTTGATATCAAAACCCCAAACTTTTACCTCTAATAATATTAACCATCGTAATTAAAGGAAATTCCATTCACTTCATAAATCAAGCCAAACACCTTAGTCATCTCCTCTTCTCTCTCTACCACAGCCCATAATCAATACAAGAAAAATTCCTGTCAACTCTCTCTCTAAAATAAATGCAGAATCTGAAAACTTCTCATCACCTCACAGCTATACCATGATCTACACGACTACCACCTCTCACCTGGATTATTCAGATATCTCAGGTGGTCTCTGTTTCGCCTACCCTCTACAGAAGAGCCAAACTGATCATGTTTTTAAAAACCTTATGTTGGGGCAACTTGGCTCAGTTAGTTAGGTGTCCAACTCTTGGTTTGGCTCAGGTCATGATCTTGGGGTCATCAGACTGAGGCGGGTGGGCTCTGCACTCCGTGGAGTTTGAGATTCTCTTTCTCCCTCTCCCACGGCCCCTCCCCTCCACACACTCTCTCTCAAATAAAAACAAACAAAACAAAACAACCCTCATGTATTCATTCCTCTGCCCAAAACCCTCCAGTGTTTTATCTCACTCAGGGTAAAAGTCAAAGAACTCACACTGTCCTACAGAGCCACATATAATCTCCCTACCTCATCCCCCCCCCCTTCCCCAACCTCTGTAACTTCATTTCCTACTATTCTCTTACTCTATGGCAGGTAACTTGTTGCTTGGACATGTCAAGCACGCTCCCCACTCAGGGCCTTTGCTGTATTCTCTTCTTGAAAAATGCTTTCCCAGATATTTGCAGGTTATATCTCTCATCCTTTAAATTCTTGGTTCAAATGTCACTTTATCTGACAAGCCTTTCCCAACTACCCTACACAAAATAACTCCACTCAGCCACCTCCTGCTTATCTCCACCTATCCCCCTTAC
Source organism: Lontra canadensis (assembly GCF_010015895.1). Lineage (NCBI taxonomy): Eukaryota > Metazoa > Chordata > Mammalia > Carnivora > Mustelidae > Lontra > Lontra canadensis. The sequence goes on from NW_022631037.1 coordinate 488,495, forward strand.
TTTACTTAAATTTTCCCCTATAGCACTAATTATCATCTAATACATGTATCTGCTATTGTACATAAACTTTAGAGAACTGGGTGACGTTAACCACATTTAATTCCCATCAATAAAATGGGAATGTGTGCATAAAACCTATTAAAATAAGAAAAATATACATTCTCCCCCAAAATGTACAGAGTACTAACACATTGGACATCTCTGTGAAAAATCCAATTAATCAGGCCTGCAAAGATTAGATGACTTTTTTTGACCAGAAAATGTTTCTTACTGGAGAGAAAAACCACAGCTCAGTTTGTCTTGAAGTACTGAAATACTACCACAGCAACTTTCAGTCAGTATGTCAGAAGCAAAAATGCAGAAAGCCAAACCTTTTGTACCAAACACACAGAAATGCTGAGTAAAATGTAACACCATAAACGTAACCAAAAACCATACCAGCGAGCTCAAAGCAAGAAAGGGAAATCTCCAGGTGCTGTCAACACAGAAGAAACTCAAAGACAGAAGAGTGAAAAGCTAAAGCTAGAGGGTCCAAAGAGACGTTAGAACCACATATATGATATGGCTGGAGTACTGACAATCAGTGCCTACACAGTTAGGAGGGTGACTAAATTAAACTGAATAAAACTATGAGCAGTAAGGGGCTGTCCTATCTGTGAAATGCAAATGAGTCAAACAGCCAGCCATAAAAAATCACGCAGCACTGAATGTGCTGCAGGAAAGGATCAGAAAATTCTAAAAGGGTTTTTACTCTACCATCTCTAGGGACTTTTCCCATATTAGCAGACCAATGAAAAGGGCAGGGGAGGTGGGGTGGAGAATATTCTCTGTTAAAGATATGCTTTTTTTTTTTATTTAGGTTTTCTACAATGAAAATATATTTATGAAAACAGAAAAAAAATAACAGGTTTTTCAGACCCAAATATTTCACTATGCAAATCAGTTAAGTCAAATGAATGACAAAATAAGCCTTGACACGTCCCAGAGTCACAGATGGCTCAAGGCCATTTGTACAATGAAAAGCAATGACACTACAATATGAGCAATGCTCAGCTTCCTGCAGATCACCAGTTGTGTTGGTGTCAGAATGTAAGAGTGTGTTTCATTATACCATAAGTAGAGACACTTGCTTTTAAAGCAGAATTGGGAATTTTCAGATTCACAAATACAGCAGTAGTAAGTGTCATGGACCTCTGAGCACAGCACATAAACAGCTGAAACATCAACCATTAAAAACAAAAATGTCAATAATATGTTGCACATAAACATCTAAGAATTAATACTTTGTGATAAGCAGAGATGAAATGTAAATCTTTAAATATACCTCTGAGAAACACTTCCTGAGTGTATCTGGGACTTTACCATCCACCACATGGAGCATTCTTTCCATTTCTTCCCGTATAACATAGCTCCCAGATTCACTTGCAAAAAGACTAAAAATGTCTAGGAAAAAGAAAGAATAAATTAAACTTACCATAGATTAAATATACCTTGGTAGAAGTAGGAAAGGAAGAGAGAGGTAAATATTACTGAGTGATTACTAGTGCCAAGCACTTTATAAATATATAATTTAATTTATTCCTAAAAAAAAAAAAAAGAAAGAAAGAAAATGAAAACCAGCAATACAAATTAAAACAGCAATGTGGTATCTTTTCAAACATAGCACATTTGCAAAAATGTTTAGGTGTGACAATACTAAGTGTTAGCAATAAATTGGGAGAAACAGGAACTATTATACACTGTTACTAAGAATATGAATTATTGCAACCACTTTGGAGATTCACTTGGCCAAGTCTAGCAAAGGGAATATATGCTAGAAATTCAAGCAACTCAACTCAACTTCCACCCTTGAGAAACTTTCATACATGTGCATGAGATACAACAATGTTCACTGGAGTATTATCAGTAATAGCAAAACTCAGGGGGAAAAAAGATAAATGTCTATCAATAAGAAAATAGGTAAACTGAGATATACACATACTATGACATATTATATAGCAGTTAGAATAAAGGAAGTAAGTGTTTCAAGATGGATAAATATAAAAAATATTCAGGGAAAAAGCAAACTGCAAAATAATCTATCATATACCATTTACTTTAAAAAGTTTAAAATCTGAAAAACAGGTGAAGACATGTTTAAGGGTTTATACAACATCATAACTATATAAAGACCTACATGAGGAACGAAAGAGCACTATATTCATCAGAGTGGTTACCTCTGTGAAGGGAAGAATGGGGATAGAACCATGGAGAGATACAGAGAGCACCACGCTTTGGCTGTAATATTTTATTTCCTAAAAACTAAGATCTGGAACAAATATGATATAATGTTAAGAATAAAGCTTGGTGGATGTACTTTGACCACCTGTTATGGGTTGAACTGTGTTCTCCACTAAAGATGGTTAAGACCAGTACCCATAAATGTGACCTTATTTAGGAGAGGGTCTTTGCAGATGTAATCGAGTTAAGATGAGGTCATCACGGTGGGCTCTAATTCAACATGACTGATTGTAAGAAGAGAAGACAAAACACAGTCAGAAGGAAGCCATGTGAAAAGACAGGCAGAAACTGGGAGTGATGCAGCTACAAGCCAAGGAACATCAAACATGACACCATGAAAAGTTAGGAAGGAAGCATTCTTCTTTATAGGTTTCAGAGGGAGCAGGGCCCTGCCAGTATCTTCAATTTGGACTTCTAGTTTCCAGAACTATAAGATAGTAAGTTTCTGTTGTTTTAAGCCACTTATGAAAGTCTGTAGTACTTTGTTAGGGCAGCCCTAGAAAACTAATACAACAGTATAATAAAAATAAAGAGGGGCGCCTGGGTAGGTGGCTCAGTCAGTTAAGCATCTGCCTTCAGTTTGTGACATGATTCTGGGGTCCTAGGATCAAGCTCTGCATTGGACTCCCTGCTCAAAGGGGAGTCTGCTTCCCCTCCTCCCTCTCCCCTCTGCTTCTACGCTCTCTCTTTTTCTCTCTCTCAAATAAATAAATAAAATCTTTTTTTAAAAAATGAAAAAATTTAAATATATGTTTATGTCTGTGACCCTCCAAAAATGTTATTTTTAATTACTGGCTGCCTGGAGCCACTAGTATTTGTTGCTAAAGGGATGCTAATTTGAAAAACCAGGATCACAGTTAAATTCTAATTGGGTTTAAGGATACGATCAGTATCTTAACTGTGATGATGTGGGTATATATGTGTCTAAACATATAAAAATCTACACTTTATATATGTTGCATTTTATTTTAAGTCAATTACACCTCAATAAAACTATAAAAAAGCAAAATGATTAAAAAGAACAGTCTAAATTCAGGGACTTAGAGATTTAGGGGAAGCAGTCAGAAGGCAGGTTAGAAAAGGAAGAAGGAAGACCCAACATCCAGTGGCCAAGGATAAAAACCTGGGAATTCTTAGAGCAAAATGTTATATGTATATCCAATGAAACAGAAACACTTGCCTTTACTTCCCCTGGGAAACTTTTTTTTCTTTTTTAAAAGATTTTACTTATTTATTTGAGAGAGAGAGTGAGAGAGAGAAGAAAGCACAAGCCCAGGAAACAGAGGGAGAAACACGCTTCCTGCTGAGCAGGGAGCCCAATTTGGGACTCACTCCCAGGACCCCGGGATCATGACCTGAGCTGAAGGCAGAAGGTTAACCCACTGAGCCACCCAGGTGCCCCTTCCCTGGGAAATTTTCAGTAAAAACTTTCAACCTGACAAGAAACCCACCTTCATTAGCAGTTCTTTTCCATTTTTCCTATCGTCCACCAGCCTCTGGAAATCACTCATCAACTGTGTCTATGGATTGCTTAATCCAGACATTTCATATACATGTAAATTACACACTGTGTGGCCTACTGTGACTGGCATTTGTAACTTTAACATCGTATTTTCAGGTTAATCCATGTTGCAGCATTTATTTGTACTCTTATTGTCAAGTAGTGTATTATCGTATAGACATATACATTTTGTTTATGTTGAATGCATCAGTTGATGGCCACTAGGGTTGTTTCCATCTTGTGACAATTATGCACAGTGCTTCTGTGAATACTCAGGTATATTTTTTGAATGAAAACATTTTTTCAATTTTCTTGGATATATACATAGGAGTGGAATTACCAGGTCATACCATACTCAATGTGTAACAGTTTGAAGTACTAACAGTTTTCTGAAAGTAACAGTACTATTTTACACTCCCAACAACGTATGAGCATTGCAACTTTTCCATCCTCACCAATCCTAATCTGTCTTTTTTGTTTCAGCCATTCTGGTAGATATGCAGTGATATCTCACTCTAATTTTAATGTATCTTTCCCTAACACCTGATTATGTTGAGCATTTTTTCAAGCGCCTATTGGTCGCTTGTATTATTTCCTTTGGAGAAATATCAACTCAAATGCTTTGACTGTCATCAGAATTTTCAGGTAAATTATTCTACACACCAATGTAGTATTATCACTCTGAGATAACAGAAGTGCTTACATTTTGCTTTCTCTTCATCTCTGCCTCTCGTAAGAAGGACAAGTCCAACTATTAAGTTATTGAAGTGCAGTCCTTTGGATGTTCCACCAAAAGAACAGTAGATCACCTGGGGAAAAAATGATAAAGCCAATATTAGATGTTTCAGTTGCTGAAGAATTTGAAGCTGATATCACCTTTAACAAATCTTGTCTCCATCTCCAAGTAAGGCTTTGGTAAACTTCAGTGCAATGATGTTTCTTTCTCTTCTTCCTCTCATACATCTTGTTACTGCACTAGCTAAAAATACACTGTATCTATTCTAAGGTACATATATCACTGGCTCACACACTAAATATTCTTTCTCTTTGGAGTCCTTATGAAGGCTAAAGAAGATAAAGCTCCTCCCCCCATCTTCAAAAGCCCCAATGATGTGGTAAGAATTTTGTATAATTACATAATTTCCTTCAATCTCTGTAAAACTTACTCACATTTTTATTCAAAAGATGGACATTCTCTAAGTGAAAGTTCAGAAATGGAATGGCAATCATATTACTAAGATTTTTTATTTGATGGACAGAGATCACAAGTAGGCCGAGAGGTAGGCAAAGAGACAGGCAGAGAGAGAGGAGGAGGCAGGCTCCCTGCTGAGCAGAGAGCCCATAGCGGGGCTCCATCCCAGGACCCTGAGATCATGACCTGAGCTGAAGGCAGAGCTTTATCCCACTGAGCCACCCAGGTGCCCCTTTATTACAATATATAAATGTATCAAATTAACAAGTTGTATACCTCCAATTTACACAATGTTACATGTCAAATATATTCAATTTCTTAAAAAGTAAAATATAAAGACTTTTATTTATTTATTTGAGAGACAAAGCACAGAAGGAGGGAGAGGGAGAAGCAGACTCCCCAGTGAGCAGAGAGCCAGATGCAGGGCTTGATCCGAGGACCCTGACGCTTAGCCCACTGAGCCACTCAGGTGGCCTAAAAAGTAAAATACATAGAGATCACAAAAGACACTTTTTATACTCTTAGAAATGAATATTATAGTAATTAAAAATAAAAAGAGCTATGCATAAAAAAGGGACAGCAACAACAATCACACAAATTTATTCATTCGACAATTATTTATTGAGTCCATAGGGTGATATTGTGATATAATAAATATGTATTTGGTGTTATACCAGGCTCCTGACACAAGAGCTTCTAAAAATCCTTCCTGAGTGATGTAGGTGAAAGGAGCATCTTTTGTTATTCATCCAATAAGCCCTGTTAATTCACATGCTAATGAAGTGACTCCAGGTGGGCCTAATTTACACAACCTTAAAATGTCAGTTTACCAGTCAAAGGAAAAGATGCGATTAGAGGGTTGAAATATTCAGCTTCACTCCAGAAGGTCCGGGGAAACAGAGTTAATCACCAATAACCAATCAACAGCCAATTATTTAATCAACCATGCCTACATAACTGAACTTACAATAAAAATCCCTAAACCGGGGCACCTGGGTGGCTCAGTCAGTTAAGCATTTGCCTTCAGCCCAGGTTGGACTCCATGCTCAGCGGGGAGCCTGCTTCTCCCACTCTCTCTGCCATTCCCCCTGCTTGTGCTCTCTGGCTCTCTCGCTCTCTCTCTGTCAAGTAAATAAATAAAATCTTAAAAAACAAAACCCCCAAAAAACCTACACCACAAGGCCTGGAGAGCTTCCCAGTTGGTGAGCATATCAGGGTGCTGGAAGGGTGGACCCAGAGATGGCATGGAAGTTCTACATCTTGTCTTGCTCCCTGCCCATCCACATCCCTCATCTCCATGAGCATCGCTGTCCATTTGGCTGTTACTGAGCTGTTACTGAGCTGTTACTGAGTCTTTAAAATAAACTGGTAACAGTAATTAAAGTGTCTTCCGGAGTTCTGTGAGCCATTTCTAACAAATTACTGAACCCATAGAGGGGGTCAGAGGAATCTTAGATTTACAGCTGATTGGTGAGAAGTAACAAAGGTCCAGGACCTGTAACTGGCATCTCAAGTAGGGGGCAGATCAGACCTGTGAGGTCAGCACTAATTCCAGGTACTCAGTATCAGAATTGAACTGAATTGTAGAACATCTAATTGGTGTCCAGAGAGTTGAAAAACTGACTGATAACAGGGAAAAAAAACCACAGTTTTGGGGTCAGAAGTGCCATATCGTTTAAAACAACCAAACTGACCTAGTACTTGCCATGCAGAATTTGTGTCAGTAAAATGCATGATTAGAGAGTAGTTCAAACCCAAAGGAATCTATAGATTCAATGGAATCCCTATTAAAATACCAACATCATCTTCCATAGACCAACAACAAACAGTATTAAAATTTGTATGGAACCACAAAAGACACCCCCCCCAACCCCCCAATATTCAAAGCAACCTTGAGAAAGAACAACAAAGCCAGGACTCTCAGGTTTCAAGATATATTACAAAGTTAAAGTAATCAAAGCAGAACAGTATTGGCATTAAAAAAATATAAAGATCAATGGAACAGAATAAACAGCCCAGAAATAAACACATACTTATATGGTTAACTAATGTATGACAAAAGAGGCAAGACTATACAATGAAAATATGACAGTCTCTTCAATAAATGGTGCTGGGAACACGGAACAGGTCTGGGAAACTACCACTTCCTTACACAAAACACAAAAATAAAATAAAAATGGGGCGCCTGGGTGGTTCAGTGGGTTAAAGCCTCTGCCTTCAGCTCAGGTCATGATCCCCGGGTCCTGGGATCAAGCCCCCGCATCGGGCTCTCTGCTCAGTGGGGTGCCTGCTTCCTCCTCTCTCTCTGCTCTCTGCCTACCTGTGATCTCTGTCTGTCAAATAAATTTAAAAAAATAAATAAAATAAAATAATAAAATGAAATAAAATAAAAATGGACTGAAGATTTATGTGAAACGTGAAACCATAAAACTCCTAAAAGAAAATATAGGTAGTAATTTCTTTTGACATCAGCTGTTGTAACATTTTTTCAAGATATGTTTCTTTAAGCAAGGGAAATAAAAGCAAAAAAAAAAAAAACCTATTAATATAAATATTAATAATATTTATAAAATATAAATAATATGAAACAAAAATAAAAATTCGTTTGCATAGAGATGGAAACCATTGACAAAATGAAAAGGGAATCTACTGAATGTGAAAAAATATTTGAAAAATAATATATCTGCTAAGGGATTAATATCCAAACTATATAAAGAACTTTTATACAACTCAATACCAAAAAACAAGCAAACAAAAAAACCCCCAAATAATAGAATTAAAAAATGGACATGGGGCACCTGAGTGGCTCAGTTGGTTAAGCACCCAATTCTTGTCAGGGTTGTGAATTCAAGCCCCACAGGTTGGGCTCCACAATGGGCATGGAGTACTTAAGAAAAAAAAGGGCAGAGGATCTGAATAGACATTTTTTCCAAAGCAGACATACATATAGCCAAAAGACACATGAAAAGATGCTTAAGATCACTAATCATCAGGGAAGTGCAAAACAAAACCAGAGGTGTCACCTTACACCTGCCAGAATGGCTAGAATAGAAAACACAAGAAATAACAAGTGTTGGTGAGGACTGGAGAAAAAGGGAGCCCTTGCACACTGTTGGTGAAATTATAAATTGTGCAGGCCCTGTAGAAAAGGGTATGGAGGCTCCTCAAAATATCAAAAATAGAAATACCATATGATCCAGTTAATTCCATTACTGGCTATTTACTCAAAGAAAATGACAACACTAATTTGAAAAGATATATCCACCCCTATGCTTACTGCAGCATTATTTTTATGTAACCCAGGTGTCCACTGATAGATGAATGGATAAGGAAGATGTTGTATGTGTACACACACACACACACACACACACACACACGAATATTACTCAGCCACACAAAATGGATGAAATCTTGACATTTGTGACAACACGGATGGAGCTGGAAAGTATTATGGTGAGATGATTTCATTTATAAGTGTAACCTAAAAAACAAAACAAATGAACAAAACAAATGAATAAAACAAAAAGCAGAAACAGACCCACAGATACAGAAAACAAACTGATGGCTGCCAGAGGGGCAGTGGGGGGAGGATAGGCAAAATGGGTGAAGGGGAGTGGGAGATATAGGCTTCCAGTTATAGAACGAACAACTCACAGGGATAAAAGGTGCAACATAAGGAATACAGTCAATAGTACTGTAACAGTATTGTACAGTGACTGATGGTAGCTACACCTGTGAGCACAGCATGATGTATAGAGAAGTTAAATCACTATACTGTACACCTAAAACTAATTACTTTTTAAAGATTTTATTTTTATTTATTTGACAAGAAGACAGAGAGCCCAAGCAGGGGGAGGGGCAGAAGGAGAGAGGGAGAAGCAGACTCCCTGCCAATCAAGGAGCCCCATGCAGGACTCGATCCCAGGACCCCAAGATCATGACCTGAGCAGAAAGCAGTTGCTTAACCAACTGACGCCACCCAGGCACCGCCACCTGAAACTAATTTAACATGATGTATCAACTATACTTCAATAAAAAAAGAATTAAAGAAATAAAACTTACATAGTCAATATGAAAAGTGAAAATATATTATTTATTAAATGGTATTTACAAATATATTTAGTAACATTCTTTTTTTTTATTTTATTTATTTATCTGACAGAGAGAGATCACAAGTAGATGGAGAGGCAGGCAGAGAGAGAAAGAGAGGGAAGCAGGCTCCCTACTGAGCAGAGAGCCCAATGTGGGACTCGATCCCAGGACCCTGAGATCATGACCTGAGCCGAAGGCAGCGGCTTAACCCACTGAGCCACCCAGGCGCCCCTTTAGTAACATTCTTGATGCCAAAAACTCTGCATCTCTGGTGCCACTGATAGAAAAGTCTAGGAAAATGCCTAGGGAGGGGGCGCCTGGGTGGCTCAGTGGGTTAAGCCGCTGCCTTCGGCTCAGGTCATGATCTCGGGGTCCTGGGATCGAGCCCCGCATCGGGCTCTCTGCTCAGCGGGGAGCCTGCTTCCTCCTCTCTCTCTGCTTGCCTCTCTGCCTGCTTGTGATCTCTCTCTGTCAAATAAATGAATAAAATCTTTAAAAAAAAAACAAACAAACAAAAAAAAAATGCCTAGGGAGATGGCTTCAGATCAGAACACAAAAAAACATTTAAAAAAATCTTAACAGATATACTCTATGGAATAACTATTTTTAGTTGGACTCTGCATAAACTGAAGGAAGCTAACAGAAAACACCCTCTATCCCTGAGGCAGGGGTAGAAAACATCATAGACCTAGACCTATAGAGATCCCCTACCCCTGGGAGAGAGGTGGAACCACTGAGAAAGTCTCTGAGAATATACTGTCTGCCTAAAACAGAAAAATGGAAACAGAAAATGGAAAACAGACTGTCTCCCACTCAAGCACCCTCAACCATCCCCGCCATTGTGTTAGCAAACATTGACAATAAATATCAGTCTACTGCTGGAGAGGGAATATTAGGGATAGAGACCCTCTCTGAGGTACTATAACAACTAAGAAAGTAAGATCCAAAGTTGAAGGTAGAGCAGACATTAGAAAAATCCTCTGGTGGAGCACCTGGGTGGCTCAGTTAAGTATCTTGACTCTTGATTTCACCTCTGGTCATGATCTCAGGGTGCTGGGATCAAGCCCTGGGTTGGACTCAATTCTCAGTAGGGAGTCTGCTTGAGATTCTCTCTCTCCGTCTACTCCTGCACACTCTCTCAAATAAATAAATAAATAAATAAATAAATAAATCGTGAAGAAAAGGAATGGAAAAGGAAAAAGAAAAGGAAAGGAAAGAAAAGAAAAATCCTCTGGCAAATGAGATCTTACCCTAAAAAAGGTAACTCTAGACTAGAATTTGAAGCCTACCGGGCACTGTGGGTGTCCAGCAATACAAAATGTAGCTCAGTGAAACTGACTCAACTACCCAAGCTAAAGACATAGCCAGGCATAAATACTACTGCCCTTAGTCTCTACTGTCCAGTATAAAACACCCATCTTTCAACCAAATTAGAAGTTCTACAAGGAAGGAAAAAAAAAAAAACAAAAAAAAAACAAAAAAAAAAACAAAAAAAAAAACACCGTGACAAAGGAAAATCAGGGGAACACAGAGTTCAATAAACCTTTGGAATGGCTCAACAGTAAACTCAAGAGTCAAGTAAGAGACTGTCCAAAATCAAACAGGGGGAAATATGTGCGGGCAGAAAGGAAAAAACCAAAAAATAAAATCCAAGAGCTGTGGGACAATCAAGTGATTTAACACACATGCAGTTGAAATCCTAGAAGTAAAAGAGAATGGAGCAGAAAAAGTATCCGAAGAGATAAATGCTGAGAATTTTCCAAAACTAATAAAGACACAAAAACCACAGACAGAAGCTGTTCTGAGAACAGGCAGGATAAATTATACCTCTGACTTCCCAAAACCAACTAGAGAAATCATAGTCAAACTACCCAAAACCAAAGATAAAAAGAAAATCTTTAAGGCACCGATAAGAAAAAAGACATACTACATTGAGAGAAGCACTTCTCATTGAAAACTACATAAGCCAGAAGAAGTGTAGAGGCATGTTTACCACACTAAGAAGAAAAAACTGAGAATCCTATACTCAGAAAAAATATCTTTCAAAAAGAAAGGTCAAACAGACTTTTTCAGGAAAATAAAAACAAAGAAGTCATTACCAGCAAAGCTGCACCACATAGAAGCGGGAGAAAAGTACTTTAGGCCGAAGAAACTACAATACCAAACTAGATACATGTGCCTATATGAAAACAAAAGAAAAGGAAATGGCATAAATGAAGGTACATATAAATATAGTTTTTTTCTTATTTCTAATTGCTCTAAAAGATAACCGGCTATCTAATGGAACAGGAGTAAAAATGTAATGTGTTTATAGCATGTGTAAAATTAAAACACATGACAATAGCACAGAAGATGGGAGAAAGGAATTGGACACACACTGTTGCATTCCCCACATACAAGGGTATTTCGTGTGTTATCTCCATCCTTACACTGCCACTCAGCAAGAAACTACTTACTAAATCACAGCACTGTAGTGTTTAACCCAACATTAACTCCATTAAGTTATTATTTTTATAATTATAAAAACAACAGCCAATATTTAAAGACCTGTTATGTGCCATATAACAGTTGTGGTAAGTGCTTTAAGTATTAAGCCTCAAGACAATTCCATGAGGAAGGTATTACTGGTGTCCCCACTTTGTGGTTGAGGAAAACTAGAGCCCAAGGAGATGGTCCAGTCATACATTAATGAGGTGGCAGAGTCAAGATTCAAAACCTGGGCAAGACAGGTTCCTGAAACTGAACTCTTAACCACTCTGTAGTTCTATAACATGGTTAAATACATTCTTTAGTATTACATGAAATGAAAGCCATTACCAGCAAGAATGATACCATTTTGGTGAAATCTATTAAAAATTAAACTACAAAATCCCAAATGATCACAAACTCAATGCATAAGCACTTTATCTTTGGCATCCCTTTTCCCACTGCTTTAACTTAATGATGAAGGCTCTTCATTTCCGACAACTTAGCTGACTTTAATACAAAGAGATTATAGTGAGGATAAAGTTAATCAAAGCACTGGTTATGTGACAACTGACAATATGACAATACTTTAACATTTATGAAATGTTAAGGGCAATGCTCATTACTACTCGGCTTTGTTTTTAGGACTGGTGAGAGTGGGTGTGCACAGGATAGAAAAGATATGACTATTTGTGACCAAAGGGTTAGGGACAGAATGACATATGTGAATTCTGGGCTAAATACCTAATTTGCAGGCAAGAGACCCCTCCCTGGAATGACCACCTCTCCCTTGGTGATTTATAGAAGCTCTTTCTGATATGCAGTAAAAATGCCGTAAGAACTGATACTGCCTGGAAAGTTGAACCAATATACAAAGGAACTGTTACAGAGAATCACCTAACTCCATCAACAGAATTTTTATGAGTGAAAAATAGCTTGTGTTATCTCAAGCTTCTATTTTAGGGGAAACATGTTACAAAAGTATAACATCATCTATACTGACTCACACAGTATTAAAAAGAAAAAAGGTATAAAAGCTAAAAGTGGGAGGGAAAAAAACAAACAAAAAAAAAAACCCACATTCTTTCCCAAAGACCCTGATACCTTGAGTCTACCAACCTGTAAGCCTAAAATTGTCTTCACGGTTTAATGACAAATACATAACATGAATACACAAAATGAGTCACACTGTATGTTGGTGAGGTTCAAAGAATAATTCAAGCACATGATAAGACCTACAGTACATAATCTATGAAAACATGAAGTATTTATTTACATAAAACATAGTTAATACCCATAAAACTTCCAACATTGCTATTCAAATGCAAACTCTGATTCTACGTATGTGTTGAAAAGATTTTTCCTTTTATTTTTTTTGAAGATTTTATTTATTTATTTGGCAGAGATCGCAAGTAGGCAGAGAAGCAGGCAGAGAGAAAGGGAGAGAGGATTAAGCAGGCTCCCTGATGAGCAGAGAGCCCGATGCGGGACTCAATCCCAAAACCCTGGGATCACGACCTGAGCCTAAGGCAGAGGCTTAACCAACTGAGTCACCCAGGCGCACCAAAGATTTTTCCTTTCAAAGACAAAAAGTATTTGTTTACATTACTGCCTTTGCAGAGTCTGTTCCAACTAAATACTTCTTTAATTCAAATGCATTTCATAATACTAATCAAATTTTCCTTTTCTGTAAAATTATATATAGAAATATCTTAAGACAGAATTAGACTTAGCTTCAGAAAATAATAAAGGACCCGTTGAAAGTCCAAATAACATACAGGTACATAATGTAAATTCCACAAAAAAAGAACAAATACTAAGGAAAAACTACCGGGTGTTGGGAAACTGAACAGTACTCAAAACTCATGTGGAGTTGACCACTCAGAAGAGAGATCTCCATTAATATCCAGTGCATTTACAAGAAACTCCAGAAGAATCAATTCTCACTATTCGAGCTAAACAAGATTTACAGTAGAGGCTACTCAAGACCCAACATAACAAAAATTTAAAACAAGCCTCAGAAGGATTAGACTAATCTGCAACTAACTGCACTGCGTGCTAGAATAAAAAACAGCTAGCACTCTTTAAATGAAGACAACAAAATTCAAGTACTCAAGACATAAAGTTTATAACATCCAGTAGAGGGGCACCTGGGTGACTCAGTCAGTTAACAATCTGGCTCTTGGTTTCCACTCTGGTCATGATCTCATGGATGGTGAGACTGAGACAGTGTAGGGCTCTGCATTCAGCAGGGAGTCGGCTTGGCTTGAAGATTTTTCTCTCCCCCTTTGCCCCTCCCCCTGTATGCACCATCTTGCATGCTCACTCTCTCGCTCTCTCTCTCCTTCTCTCTAAAATAAATAAATCTTTTTTTGTTGTTGTTAAAATAAATAAATCTTTAAAAAAATTTTATGGATGACTCGATGGCACAGTTGGTCAAGCCTGATTTGGGGCTTGATCCCAGGACCCTGGGATCATAACCTGAGCCAAAGGCAAACACTTAACAGATTGAGCCACCCAGATGCCCCTGAAACTGTATTTTATTTTAATTTATTTTACTTTTTTAAGATTTCATTTATTTATTTGACAGAGAGAGAGACCACCAGTAGGCAGAGAGAGAGGGGGAAGCAGGCTCCCTGCTCAGTGGAGAGCCTGAAGCAAGGCTCAATCCCAGGACCCCAAAATCATGACCCAAGACGAAAGCAGAGGCTTAACCAACTGAGTCACCCAGGTGCCCCTGAAACTGTATTTTAAAAGAAAAAATGTAATTTTTAGAATAAAGAAAATAACAATACCTGAAGAAGTTTACTGTAGAGCCTTAACAGCATATGCAACAGTGGTAAATAAAAGATCAGTGAACCTAAAGGCAGAACAATTGTAACTATCCAAACTGAAGTACAGTGAGAAAAAAAAGGCTACAAATGGGAGGTGGTGAGGAGAAGGAAAGTAAACAAAAGGGAAAAAATCAGAGTTCAGTCATGTGAAAAATCACCATTTTTGCATGCACCATTTTCTTGGAGGCCAAGGAAAAGGAAGGGGAGACAGAAAACAACATATTTGAAAGACAGTGGAAAAGATATCTCTCAAGTTCCATCACAGATCTAAGATTCTCGAAGAAACTCATACAATATAAATATAGAAAAACAAACTAAAGCATATCATAAATTCATGAAAAAACAATGACAATTTTGAAAGCACCGGGGTGGGGGGGGAATGGGCACCTTACATAGCAAAACAAAAATAAAAATAATCACTGACTTCTAATCAGAAAAAACACATGCCAGCCAGAAGACAATAAAAACACATTTAAAGTGCTGAAAGGAAGAAAAAAATGTCTGTGCACAGCCTAGGATTCTATATTCAACAACAAAAAGACAAACAACCCAGTTATGAGCAAATGAAAAAGCAAACAAAAACAAAAACTAGGAGACTTTATAAACCAGAAAACAAATAATGGGCAAATGACTTAGAGATTTCTCCAATGAAGATACACAAATGAGGGACGCCTGGGTGGCTCAGTTGGTTAAGCAGCTGCCTTCGGCTCAGGTCATGATCCCAGCGTCCTGGGATCGAGTCCCACATCGGGCTCCTTGCTCATCAGGGAGCCTGCTTCTCCCTCTGCCTCTGCCTGCCATTCTGTCTGCCTGTGCTCGCTCTCTCTCTCTGACAAATAAATAAATAAAATCTTTAAAAAAAAAAAAAAAAGATACACAAATGACCAATACGCACATGAAAAGATGCTCAGTATCTTAGGACGGAAATGTAAGTCAAATGAATAAAGCAATCTTTTAATCATTAAATATACCAAGTCTTACACTTTTCTACTACTTTGAAAAAGGGCTCAATTCAAACCATTATAAAACTGAACTTTTAAATAATACACCTTTCTACGAGATCACATAAGAAAGAGACCAACTCCCTCATATGCCTAAACCAAAGTTAGCCTAGAAGTTACCAAAAAAGTTAGATTCCATGTTATGACAAATACCGTGTTCCAGAAATTTAAAAATGGTACAGTAATCAAATTAACCAGTAAGAATTAAAGTAAATATATGCTTACTTTCTTCAGACAAGTATTTGACAAGATCTCATAATACTATATTTTAGATATTATGGCAAACTATAGACTTAATAATCATACTCAGGGCCATGCAAATATGACTGAGTATAAACACAAAAAATGTTGTTTAAAAATTCTATATCTTCCTTGGAAAAAAGACTCCAAGGAAGTTCTAACTGGACCTTATTTTTATTATAACTGTAAAACATCTTTTTTAAAAAAGATTTTATTTATTCATTTGACAGAGAGCAAGCATATGCATTAGCAGGGGGAGCTGGAGAAGGAGAAATAGGCTCCCCACTGAGCAGGGAGCCCTATGTGGGGCTGGATCCCAGGACCCCGGGATCATGACCTGAGCCAAAGGCTAATGCTTAACTGACTGAGCCACCCAGGCACCCCTATTAAACATCTTTTTATCAGTGATTTGGATTTGACATAGAAAGCATATGTATTAAATTTATAAATGACAAAAGTGTCTAATAAAATAGGTAACCCTATAGAATCACATTCATCTTGGGCGAAATGTATTTAGAGTTCCTTTAAAACTCAGTATATATAAGGATAGAAAAACAAGATTAAGCTTGAAAATTCTAGCTAAGAAAGCTATGACCTTTTTGTTTAAGTTAATACAATTTCATGTTGCATGGTACTGATTAAAGAATTAAATATTCTCCTACTGTTCACTAATCTAATTCCATCTAGAGAACAGCATGAGATTAACTAGTATGCATATTAACTATGGTTAAGAAGCAGCAGGGGAAAAGGACTTATTCACAGGCCTAGAAGGAAAGGTTCCATTTTCCCAATTCATATAGCTGAATTCCATCTCTAAGGGGTGAAAGATTTCCAATGGGGGTTCTAGTAGCACAAACTCTGGGATCATGATACTGTGCCAAAATTCCCAGTTGCCTCTAGCTCCACCATCTCTAAAGCTAGAAAATGAGACTGGGACTAGGTCAGGGGCATATACCAAACTATTTCAATGTCCCCTAATTTAAACGGGATGGAACCATAAACAAAAATTTCACTGAATTCAAGACATCCTACATCTTCAAGCTGATCTGTCACATCAACTTAATACAACAATTAACAAGATAAAAAACTTTAACAATGTAAGAGAAATGTTGAACAGAAGGATATTGTGAGGAAAAAACTTAACCACTTTTATTAGTTACAATGAGATATTACTGAGCCATAAAAAGAAACAAAGTTCTTGAAAACATTATGTAAAGTGAAATGAGCTGCACAAAAAGATAAATACTGTATGATTCCATTTATATGAAATATCTAGAATAAACAAATTCACAGAGGCAGATAGTGAACCATAAGGTAAGGGGCTGGGGGAAGGCCTTTTTACTGCTTAATGGGTACAGAGTTTCTCTTTAGGGTGATAAGAATATTTTAGACAAAGATAGTAGTGATGAATTTAATTAAGTGAATTTAATTAATGCCATTGAAATGTCCTTAAAAATGGTTAAAATGGCAAATTTTATTCTATATATTTTATTCCAAACGCTTCTCTGCCCTCTCAGCTCAGGAGGATCCAGCAAACAAAGCGACTTACTGGAGTCCTGACCAAACTCACTCATCCAGTCCAAGTCTGTAGTGTCATGGAATTACTTAGAAAATCTTAAGACTGACTAGCAAAATCAAACAAAATCTACCCCAAAGGTAACCCTTAAATAACTCACAAGTAATTCTATTTACTAAGAAATAAGGAAATCGTTCCCAACTTACAAACACACTATACATCTACAGTTTGTGAAAATGACTCTTTAGAATACAAAATGCATTTCCCCTCATAATTAATGATCAGATTTCCCAAGCTAACCTCCAAAATTCTACCTAAATTATAATGTGGCTATAATACTGAGTAATTAACAACAATAATTATAAGGACTTTAAAAGCATACTACTGTGAATGTATGTATTCCATCTGTGTTATTATGAACTAAATAAGCTTGGGAGCTAGTATAGGAATGCAGTCATCATTTACAAATATTATTTCCAGAGAGATATGCCTGTACCATGTGTTAAAACAGATAATAAAAACACAACATGAATATGTCTCTGCTCATCGCTCCTCCCTTACCTGATCCTTCCCAGCCTCCACTGCTGAGATTATTAGGCAGACAAAAATAAGCTAAAGAAACAGAGTGAGCAACTGGAGTAGGGATGGGAGACATTATCAAGTTCCTATATCCCAGAAATGATAAATCTAGACAAAATCACATTCACAGAACCTGGACTACCATTCCTCTAAGGATGGGATCAATCAAGCAAGATAGTAACATGTTTGACTACCCTTTTTGTTCATTCCTTCCTCTCATTTCTAGGAATCCAGTTCAAGAAATAATGGGGCACCTGATGACAGAACACATCTTTCAGCGCTATATACATTGGCTACTGGCAATAATAAACCTGCAGAGAAGTCAACAGCACTAGGGAATGCTAGTGAGGTGCTGTCACACCCCACTGCTGCCCTAGGTCTTTAAAAAAACAGGGACTCTAAATACTATTTTTTTAAACATTTTATTTATTTATTTGAGAAAGAGAGCGAGAGAGGGCATGAGCACAATGCAGGGAGTGGGAGAGGGGGAAGCAGGCTCCTACTGAGCAGGGAGCCCAATGCAGGACCTGATCCCAGGATGCTGGGATCATGACCCAAGCCAAAGGCAGATGACCAACCGACTGAGCCACCCAAGTGCCCTCTAAATACTATTTTGAAGGATGGTAACAATAACTTTGTGCCAAGGCATTACCCTCTTACTCGTTCCCTCAGTAGCCAAAGATACATATATTCATTCTAGGCAACCACAACAAAATAAACAAGTTGGGATTACATCAAACTAAAAAGCTTCTGCACAGCAAAAGAAACCAACAAAAGAATGCAAAGGCAACCTATGGATGGGAGAACATATTTGCAAATCATATACATGTTAATACACATATGTTGTATGCTATTATATAGTACAATAGCACAAAAACAAAAACCTGATTCTTAAAATAGCAGAGAGATCAAACAAACGTTTTTCCAAAGACATACAAATAACCAATAGGTATATGAAAAGGTGCTCAGTATCACTAATCACTGGAAAAATGAAAATCAAAACCACAATGAGCTATCAACTCACAACTCTTAGAAAAGCTATCATCTGGGGGCATCTGGGTGGTGCAGTTGGTTTACCATCCAACTCCTGGGTTCAGCTCAGGTCCTGATCTCAGGGTCATGACATCAAGCTCTGCACTGGGCTCCGTGGTCAGCAGGGAGTGTGCTTAAGACATTCTCTCCTTCTCTCTCTGTTCCTCACCCTGCTCAATTTCTCTCTCTATAATAAATAAATAAACTTTGGTGGGGGAAAGCTATCATCTATAGACAAACACAGCAAAAACAATACAATACCTAGGAATGAATTAACCAAGATGATGAAAGACCTGAACTCTGAGAACTATAAGACACTGATAAAAGAAACTGAAGAAACACAAAGAAATGAATAGACATACTATGCTCAGGAAATGGAAGAATTATTATTGCTAAAATGTCCATACTACCCAAAGCAACATAAAGACCCAATGCAATCCCTATCAAAACACCAATGGCATTTTTCACAAAACTAGAATAATCCTAAAACTTATATGACACCATAAAAGACCCCCTAATAACCAAAGCAACCTAGAGAAAGAACAACAAAGCTGGTGATATCACAACTGCAGATTTCAAGCTATACTACAAAGCTGCAACTGTCAAAACAGTATGGTACTAGCACAAAAACAGACACATAGGTCAATGGAACAAAACAATGAGTCTAGAAATAAATCCATGTTTATTTGGTCAATTAATCTCCAACAAAGGAGAAAAAGAATATACAATAGGGAAAACACAGTCTCTTCAACAAATGGATGCTGGAAAAACTGGACAAGTTTATGCAAAAGAATGAAACCAAGAACACTTTTGTTATAACACATATACAAACAAACTAAAAATGGATTGAAGACCTTAATGTAAGACCAGACACCATAAAACTCCCAGAAGAAAACTTAGTAAGGTCCTTGACATGTTAGTAGTATTTTTTGGATCTGTTTCCTTGGGAAAGGGTTAACAAAAGCAAAAATAAATGGAACTCCATCAAACTGGAAAAAAAAAAAAAAAACCCGCAGTGAAGGAAACCATGAGCAAAATGAAAAGGCAACCTACTGAATGGAAGAAGATATTTGAAAATTATATAACCGTAAGAGGGTAATATCCAAAATATATAAAGAACTTACACAACTCACTATCAAAAACAAACAATCCCATTAAAAAGTGGGAAGAGGGGGAAAAAAGGTGGGAATGTTGAATGGACATTATATAATAGAAAACACAAACAGATGGCCAACAGGCACATGAAAAGATGCTTAACATCACTAATCATCAGGGAAATGCAAATCAAAACCACGATGAGATACCACCTCACATCTGCCAGCAATTCCATTTCTAAGTATTTATCCAAAGAAAATGAAAACACTAATTTGAAAATATATATGCACCCTATGTTCATTGCAGTAGTTTACAAATAGCCAAGATATGGAATCACTACATCCATCAATAGATCAACAGATCAATGGATAAAGATGTGGCATTTATATACAATGGAATATTACTCAGCCATAAAAAGAATGACATCTTGCCATCTGGGACAACATGGATGGATACACACATACACAATGAAATATTATTCCGGAGAAAAGGAAATCCTGTCATTTGTGACAACATGGATAAGCCCTGAGGGCATTATACCATATGAAATAAGCCAGACAGAGAAAGACAAATACTTCCCAGTATCACATGGAATATTTAAGTAAGAAAAGAAGGGAGGGGAGAAGAGAAAAAAGAAGAGCAATTCACATTCTAAGAAACAGAAAGTAGGGAAGTGGTTTTCAGGACTGGGGTGGTTTTCAGGACTGGGGAGTGGGGGAAATAGGGACAGGTGGGTAAAAGTGTACAAATTTTCAGCTGTAAGATGAATAAGATCTCGGGTTCTAATGTAAAACACGGTGACTCCAGTTGATAATACTGTATTATATAACTCAAACTTCTTATGAGAATAGAAATTAAATGTCCTCACCAAAAAAGCAAAGAAAAGAAATCCCCAAGAGTTAGCAATTGCAAAAAAACTCACAACTACAGGGTAACAAAGTGTTTTAGAAACCTAAGGAAACGGATATAATGTCAATTTAAAAAAAAAAGAGTAAATATCCCAATTTATATTTGTTAAGATACATCTTAACTTTGATAGAATATGTCAAAAAATGGTAAGATCCTTCCTTCTTTTCAGGAAGAGAAACTAGGTGGCCAGTGAACTGGATGGAAAGGAAATTTTTCATTGTCCTTTTGTTCTTTTGAAAAATCTGAACCATGAGAATTTATCATCTGTTAAAAAATACAAGAGAGAAAAAAGAAAAAATAAGCATTTTCCAATTGCCCTCACGCACTATATCATACTGACAGAGACCTAACATGGGTGAAAAATGAAGTTGTAGTTACCAGACAAGATAGTTTTCTATATATGCTATATATTTTATATAAAAGAGCTGACATGACAAATCAATGTATAAGCCTGCAATTTTCAGTGCAACACAGTAGTTAAGAACCAAACAGACATGAGGTCAAATTGATCAAATCCTAGCTCTTCTACTCAGGGACTGTGTGTTCTTGGACAAATTACATAACTTCTGCTTATCTGTCTAGAAAACAAGATTAACAGTAATAGCACCTAAACCTCACAAGGCGTGGTGAGAACTGAGATAATTTACATAACATGTTTAGCACAGTGCCAAGCACATGATAAATAAGTCCATAAATGTTAGTTATGATCATCATCAGTGGGAGGCAACATAAAAGAGTAGTTAATATGAATTTGGATACTTGGACTTGAACCTTGCATTCACGTATTAGCTTTTTTATTTTTTTTAAAGATTTATTCATTTATTTGACAGATAAAGATCACAAGTAGGCAGAGAGGCAGGCAGAGAAAGAGGAGAAAGCCGACTCTCCACTGAGCAGAGAGCCCGATGCAGGGCTCAATCCCAGGACCCCGAGATCACGACCCAAGCCAAAGGCAGAGGCTCAACCCACTGAGCCACCCAGGCGCCCCTCACATATTAGCTTTAATCCTTAGGCAAATAAATTAACCTCCTTAAGTCTTGTACCTTTGCCTCACTCATTAAATGGTAATAATATTAGTACCTGCATCATGACAAACATCATATAACTTAAACAAAATATCAGATAAAAATTTGTGAATTCATTAGGCAAACACAATCTTAAGTGTTCAAAGTTAACATCCCCAATAAGATAAATCAATTACACATGGTTGTTGCAAGTACTAAATGACATGTTTACAAAACAGGTAATAACTAGCATATAATATTAATAAACAACTGCCAAAGTTCTTCACAGTTAAATAGTTTCTCTGAGGGAAAGATCTGATTTCAAATAAATAAGTTGCTTTTATTTATACCTTGTGTAACACCTGCAAACTGTCACTACATATGAGTATGTTATTGCCAGTTTGGGGTTCAGCTGAAACTATCCACAAGAGGATAAAACAAATAAATAACCTTGGCCATTATAGCATGATCCTCTCAAATGACCTAATAAGAAAAAGAGTCAAGATAATTAAAAAATTCAGATAGTATCTCTTTGGAATTTAAAGGTATTAAATAAATATCCTACTCTCTTTCAAAACAAATAGGCTGGTTTCCAGGGATTAATGAAAAAATAATCCTGACCCTATGAGAAAAAAAAAAAAAAAAGAGAGAGAGAGAGAGACAGAGACAGACAGACAATGAAAAACTAATAGGGGCTATTTTTCAGTCCCAAAACTTTTCAATATACAGCTTTAATAATATCAGTACAATTAAGCTTCTGATCTTTTTCTCAGGGTTGTCTAGACGAATGATAGGATCCTCAAATAGAACTGAAAAGGGACTTCCATTCTCAGGAAACTAGAGTACCATAAACCAAACCAAATTACTAGAAATGAAAGGAATTCTGCTGGGAAAAGACTAATAAAATGGACAGCAGCAAACCATACTGTGCGTGGGTTCTACGCTGTGACAACAAAAAGCCTCTAACACCAGAAAATTCAAAGGTTAACAAAGTATCAAGCTTTGATGACTTCACCAACTGTTTAGTATCTTGACCATGGTGGTGGATACACAAGCTCCCACAGTTACAGAATTACATAGCATTGAGTGTACACACACACACACACAAACTGGGGAAAGCAGTTTAAAATCAGTGGCTAGAAAGCATCAGTGTCAACATCCTAGTTGTGATATGCATTTGCAAAATGTAACCTTCAGTGGAAACTAGCAAAGTATAAAAAAGGATCCCTCTGTATTCTTATTAACTGCATGTGAATCTGTATTTATCTTAATACAAACTTTAATTAAAACTTTTAGGAAGAACAAATTTTCAGAATATTTGAATAAATGTACCACAGGAAAAAAATCATTTAAAAAATTTTATGTTAAATGTATTCTCAATAATATTTCCTCCCCACTACTAGATTTAATAGCTAGCTTTCCTCCTATAGGCACAACGACCAAGGAAAATAATTCCACAAAGATCCACACATATAGAACCTGAACTTATTTCAAAACAATAAACAGGGGCGCCTGGGTGGCTCAGTGGGCTGGGCCTCTGCCTTTGGCTCAGGTCATGATCTCAGGGTCCTGGAATCGAGCCCTGCATCAGGCTCTCTGTTCAGCAGGGAGCCTGCTTCCCCCTCTCCCTCTGCCTGCCTCTCTGCCTACTTATGATCTCCCTGTGTCAAATAAATAAATAAATAAATCTTAAAAAAAAAAAAAAACAATGTAACACTTTTCCAGTTCAAGAGAGGAAACACCAACTATTCACAGAGCCAGGTAAGTAATTAAAATTTATACTCCACATAATATTTATTGGGCATCTTACATGCCAGACATCAAATGGGATATGGGAGACACAGTGGAAGAGAAATAAACAACTGAACTGGTCTTTCTTGGCACTAACATTCTGTAGATCGCTCATTGAAAATAGACGTATACGTCTTCTTTACATGTGCTTTACTCTGCTTCCTCCTCCTATACCTTCCTTATCTCATTAATAAGTGTCTGGTCTTGAAGGAAGACTTATTTTCTGAGATTTTTAGAAATCCTCTGAGACACACAATGATTTGATTTAGTAGTCTATCATTCCTACTCCTTAAGTGTAAAAGTTGCAGTAAGCAAGGTTCCTTCTGCGAACTAACTTCGCAGTCAAAAACTGTCTTGCCAGAACAAGGAATGAGCAGACTAGAGTAAAATATAGTTATTAGCTTGACCTGCTCTTCCAAACTAAAGGCATGCTCACAGCAAGCTCTTCCCAGGCTCATGCCAGTTCATGCCCTTACCTACACCCTTTGGTAGTTTATATTGACCTAAACACTGTACCACTCAACCATTACATAAATACTATATAACTCTATGAGAAATGGTAAAAACAAAACCTAACTCATCTTGTATAAGAATGTGCCCAATACTGTATCAACAGCTGGACTTTATTAATTAATGGGGCAACTGGAATATTCATTACATAACAAAGGAGGACAGGTTATAAATATTTTCAGTATCATCATTAGAACAATGTCACCCACACAGTAAATTTTTAGTCATCTCTGTTGAAAATCTGGAATTGGAGACTTAAACAACCAAAAACACATAATTATATAAACCTACCTCCTGTAATCAAGAAAGACATCCCTAATTTTTTTTTAAAGATTTTATTTATTTATTTGACAGATAGAGGTCACAAGTAGGCAGAGAGGCAGGCAGAGAGGGAGGAGGAAGCAGGCTCCCCACTGAGCAGAGAGCCCAATGCGGGCCTCGATCCCAGGACCCTGGGATCATGACCTGAGCCGAAGGCAGAGGCTTTAACCCACTGAGCCACCCAGGTGCCCCAAAACATCCCTAATTAAATAAAAATATCTTCAGAGAGTCATAAGTAATAAACCTGGCATTTAGAACACGGGCATTTATTACTACAATTCCACAGACACATGCCATATGCAGGTTCCAGGGATTGGGACCTGGAGACTGGAGGGGTGGGGGGGGCGACATTATTCAGCCTATCACACTCTCTAATCAGAACACCTATAATCCCAAGAGGATGGGCCAAACTCCTTTTCTCTCTCTCTCTCTCTCTTGTCCTATAGCTTGGCTCTGGACACAAGCAGAGTAGTAGAAAGTGTGTGGCCACAGGAGGTTAACTAAAGTACCAGCCTTCTACTGAAATGGCAGCTCCAGGGAAAGGGAAAGTACTATGGATACTGAGAGGAGGGAGGAGTGCAGCAAAGTTCTTTTTGACTCCTGGGTTCACCTCTTAACAGCACACTCATGGACTGGAATTTAAACATCAGAACAAAGTCTGAGACTTAAATTCCGGATAGAGCACTGTCCAAGTTACACACTGGCCACTGGGTGGTGCACACATGAAACAGATCAAATAACACTGCACAGGCTTCGAAAACTCAACTAACTGGAACCATGACCAAAAGAAGATGGATTGGAACTTGCTGCCTAAACGATCAGTATCAATGATCTAATACAATGACTGAATACAACAAATACATCAACCTCTGCATAGGATTTAAAGAGACTCAAAAACTCATAACATAATATTAAAAATGTCTGGAATATAATCCAGAATTACTCAGCATATAAAAAACCAGGAAAAGCCTCAATTCAGTTAGGAAAAGATAATCAACAACATGAGACAGATTTTAGACCTATCAAAGACACTGGAGAAGCTATTATAAAAATGACGAAACAAATGAGGTCAAACACTCACTGCTGAATGGAAAGACAGAAAGTCTTAGTACAGAAACAGAAGGCATAAGAAAAACCATATGCAAATTTTAGAACTGAAAAATCCAGTAACATCAAAAAAAATCACTTCCCTGTATCTAGTAACGGGAAATGCAGGGAAACAAGCTCTTTTAAGAGTGGTAACTCCAGGGTGCCTGGGTGTCTCACTGGGTTAAAGCCTCTGCCTTCAGCTCAGGTCATGATCCGCGAGTCCTGGGATCAAGCCCCCCTTTGGGGGGGGTCTCTGCTCAGCGGGGAGCCTGCTTCCTCCTCTCTCTCTGCCTGCCTCTCTGACTACTTGTGACCTCTGTCTGTCAAATAAATAAAATAAAATCTTAAAAGAAAAAAAAAAACAATCATTAACACCACAGCGTTAATTATTTTAAGCAGATGGCTTTTTTCATAACCCTAGTGGTATTAAGTGAGAATGATTAGATTTCAACTTTGTCACAAACTGAGTCATCATTTTTTTTAAAAAGTGCCCATCGAGTTTGTTCTCAGTAACTACTGAATAAAGTTAACAGAAATAAAGAGTATCGACACTTAAGTCCTTACTAGTGGAAAAACAAATTGAAATGTGATTACCAAGTACAAAACAGGTCTACTGTTTCACAAGATATATTTAATAGATCTTTAAAGTGAGAAGGGTAGGTCCCTCTGCAGATCTAAATCACATTTATGTGTTAAAAACAATGTTCTTATATGAATTTTTAATAAGTATTACAACATACAAACCAAGAAAATATATATGTTGCAGTTTAAATTAAAGAAGCATTTTTAGACTTGGAATTATACTTATACAACCCTAATATGAAATATGGATTATCCTTTACATCAACATTAAGTTTAATTAATGATTATTACATTAAATTTTAAAAAATATTATTGCTAAAATACAGAAAACCTCAAATTCTTTAGAGCCCTCAAAAGGTTTGAGACTATTAAGCCATACACAAATTCCCATACACGTGCACACCACAGAATGTACGAACCACTACTGCACATTTCAGATCTACTAATATATTTAATTGGGATCCCTGAAGAGTTAGGAGATTATTTTCAAATACTCTTTTTTAAAAATTAAAAACTTACGGTGTGCCTGGGTGGCTCAGTTGGTTAAACATCTGCCTTCAGCTCAGGTCATGATCCCGGGGTGCTGGGACTGAGCCCCAAGTCTGGCTCCCTGCTCAACCAGGAATCTGCTTCTCCCTCTGTCTCTGCCCCTCCCCCACACAGGTGCGCGCGCACGCGTGCGCTCTCTCTCTCTTTCATGAATAAAATTTTTTAAAAAAATTAAATTAAAAAATTTTATTTCAGGAGCGCCTGAGTGGCTCAGTGGGTTGAGCCTCTGCCTTCGGCTCAGGTCATGATCTCAGGGTCCTGGGATCGAGCCCCGCATTGGGCTCCCTGCTCACCAGGAAGCCTGCTTCCCCTCCTCTCTCTCTCTCTCTGCCTGCTGCTCTGCCTCCTGTGATCTCTGTCTCTCCATCAAATAAATAAATAAAATCTTTTAAAAAAATTTTTTTAAATTTCAGAATACCACTATTTAGGTAAATGCAAATCAAAACCACAATGAGATACCACTTCATATCCATTAGGATGTCTCTAACCAAAACACAGATAATAACAAGGTTGGGAAGAATGTAGAGAAGCTGCAACCCTCATACACCATTAGTGGTAATGTAAAATGGTACAGCCAATTTGGAAAACAGTCTGGCAGTCCCTCAAAAGGTTAAACACAGAGTTACCATATATGACCCAGAAATTCCATCCAAAATACATATACAAAAGAAATGAAAATATATGCCCACACAAATACACAAGAATGTTCATAGCATCACTATTTATAATAGCCAAAAAGTAGAAATGGGGTGCCTGGATGGATTAGTCAGTTAAGAGTCTGCCTTCAGGGCGCGTGGGTGGCTCAGTGGGTTAAAGCCTCTGCCTTCGGGTCCGGTCATGATCTCAGGGTCCTGGGATCAGGCCCTGCATCCGGCTCTCTGCTCAGCAGGCAGCCTGCTCTCCCCTCTCTCTCTCTGCCTGCCTCTCTGCCTACTTGTGATCTCTGTCTGTCAAATAAATAAATAAAATCTTAAAAAAAAATTAATCGGTTAGAACTAAAACCCAAATATCCTAACTGAAAGGGAAATGATACATCTTGTCAATAGTCAATTTTTATATTTCAGGCTCTCTTTTCCAAGTAGTATTAGTATTCTTTCTGAAAATCCAATTAAATGTTTAACAAAGTTTTTGAGGGATAACTGAGGTACAATAAACTGCAAATGTTTTTATTAGTCCCATTATTAAATAAACTGCACATATTTGAATATACAAATGACCAGTTTTGTAATGGCATGTCATACCACTGAAACTATCGCCACAATCAAAAAAACTAGTAAACTCCAAAGTGTCCTCCTGTCCCTCTGTAATCTCTCTCCCTCTTCCTTGTGCACCACCAACACCCAGTAAGCTTCCTTTCAAGATAGAGAACTTTGCAACTTCTAGAATTTTACATGAATGGAATCATAAGCATATATTTTTACTTGGATTCTTTCACTTAGCACAGTGATTCTGAGATTCGTTCATGTTTTTGCATGTGTCAATAGATCTTCCTTTTTTTTTATATCTTCCTTTTTACTGCTGAGTCATCAAGTACAATTTTTCAAAGTAGTTAAAAGAAAATCTTCATTGTGAATACATTTTACTATATTTATGATGAACAGAACAGATATTTTTAATATGCTTCTATTTTAAAGGAAAGAATGTCATAGAAAGTCTACCCAATGAAGAGATGTATTTCAGTAGTATATCACCTCTGGAGGGAAAAAAAAGAATTAAAAACTTCAATTATCTAACTTTAGCAGCTATAAATACAGGACAAAATTTCTTTAAAGCATTCCCATGGATGGGACGTCTGGGTGACTCAGTCAGTTGTTAGGCGTCTGCCTTCGGCTCAGGTCATGATCTCAGGGTCCTACATTTTAATCTAAATACTGAATGTAGTTACTCACAGTAGTCAAAGAAGAAAGTCTTAGAAGATAGTAACAACCATATACAAGGCAAACAAAATGGTTCCATTTCTGTGACAATTTTATTAGGCAGCTCCTCAATAAAATAAACCTATATTTATTCCATCTATAGGCCTGGGGAGAAAGGGAAAAAAGATAAGAATTCAGATGTCTCCCTCTATATTCACCCAAGTTTAGCAAATACTAGTTGCTTTTCCCACCATTTAGAATTATTGTTTTTTAAAGATTTTATTTATTTTTTTGACAGACAAACAACAAGAGAGGGAACACAAGCAGGGGGAGTAGGAGAGGGAGAAACAGGCTCTCTGGTCATGTGGGGCTCAATCCCAGGACATTGGGATCATGACCTGAACTGAAGGCAGACACTTAACGACTATGCCAACCAGGCTCCCCTAGAACTATTTTTATATGAATGTTAAGATTTCTTTTCTATTTTATAAATTTTTTTAAAGAGTTTATTCATTTATTTGACAGAGAGAGACACAAGTGAGAGAGGGAACACAAGCAGGGGGAGTGGGAGAGGGAGAAGCAGGCTTCCCACTGAGCAGGGCGCCGGATGTGGGGCTTGATCCCAGGACCCCAGGATCATTACCTAAGCCAAAGGCAGACGCTTAACAACTGAGCCACCCAGGTACCCTGAATGTTATGATTTCTATAGTCAAACCTAGCTAAATCTTATCAGCTAAATTTTGGCAGAGTTTTTAACATAGTTATAAATTAAATCAACCTTATTTTACCTTTATTATGCCAATTAAGGAAGATGCTATTGGACAGATGTGTTTATCAAGACTGACTTTAACAGGATACTGATTATTTTCACCAATTACTATACCAGTCATATAGGTAGCTCAGTTAATACATCAAGGATTTGAGTGATTATGCGTAAGTTATTTTCTGTAAAAGTATTTTTTAGTTCTACTATAAGTAACTTCTCTGACATCTGTAATACAATTTACAACATTCGTAATTCACACAATGTACTTGATATAATGCTTTATGTAAGAAGTTCACTAATTCCATTATGCTTAATGACATGTCAGTTCTATAAACTGCCTTTTTTTTTAATATTTATTTATTTATTTGAGAGAGAGAGTGAGAGAGAGATGGAGAGCAAGCACGTGCACACACACAAGCTGATGCGTACTGGGAGAGAAAGAGAATCCACAAGAGACTCCCCACTGCAACCTCAATCCCAAGGTCCTGAAATCATGACCTGAGTCAAAATCAAGAATTGGACACTCAACTGAATAAGCCACCCAGGCACTCCTATAAACTATTTCTCAATAGTTTATGAAGCTATTTAAAAATCACTCTAGGATAAAACTTAGCAGTTAAGAACCATAAAGACATAAAAAAATTTTTTTAATTAAAAAAAAAGAACCATAAAGACAATAATGCATTTTGTTAAAGTCCATACATAATTTTACAAGTGGGTAGAATATTCTGTTAATATTTTCACCTAATAGAATCCTTGGTATTTTATCTGTCTAGTCTTTCAAAGAGAAATACTGAAAAACCATGAAACTTATGAACTAGCATAAATATTACACTGAGAACAAAAAGCGATGCAGTTAAAATCAAGTTTAGTGAACGTTTTACAGATTCTGCTTACAGAGAAAGATTTTAAACCAGTATCCTGCCTAGTGTTCTCCTGTCAGTTTACAATGTCAAGATCAGGATTGACAGTAACAAATGTTACAGTTAGCTACTCTTCTCTGGCTGATATAAGCAATTATTTTGGATATCACAACAGTCAATGATCTGTAGCATCAAGCACTAACAATCAATGACTAGAGTTGTCAAGAAAGTTGTTAGCCATCATTCTAGTAAATCCAACATAAAGGAATGTACTAAGTAATACAGATCAACTAACATCAAAGCAAATACTAATCATAATTTTGTGGTCAGTCCCCCTAAACCTTGACTATATAGTAACTACATGTCCCCAGTCCCAAGGGGCATCTAAATGAATATGAACACTTCAGTGGAAATTTACCACCACCAGTGGAAAACTACCTACTAATCAACTGTTTTTACATGTTGATCACTATCTCTGTAAACACTTTGGGCTCTAAGATTGCTTTC
This sequence comes from Lontra canadensis, assembly GCF_010015895.1. Lineage (NCBI taxonomy): Eukaryota > Metazoa > Chordata > Mammalia > Carnivora > Mustelidae > Lontra > Lontra canadensis. The sequence goes on from NW_022631037.1 coordinate 519,070, forward strand.
ACTTAACATGTGTATTTTCCTCTAATTTGGGAAAGGTTAAATGTTCAAAGATTGCAAAAATTAGCAAAGCTAACTGACTTCACAAATATTGGTTTTCTGGTCATTCTTTTTTTTTTTTTTTTAAGATTTTTAAAATTTATTTAACAGAGGGAAAGATCACAAGTAGGCAGAGAGGAGGCAGAGAGAGAGAGAGGGGGAAGCAGGCTCCCTGCCAAGCAGAGAGCCCATTGTGGGGCTCGATCCCAGGACCCCGACATCATGACCTAAGCCAAAGGCAGAGGCTTAACCCACTGAGGCACCCAGGTGCCCCTGGTCATTCTTGTAATAGGATTTTGCAGAATAATATAATATTTACATATATATGTATATATTATATTATATATGTATATAAGTATATATTATATTATATATATATATAACTACTTTTTAAAAAGCATTAATAAATGCTCATTACGTTTACACTATATGCACAGCACTCTGGGGCATATTTTTTAAAAGTCATGAAGTCTGATCATCAAGAACTGCAACTTAGTTCAGAGACAAGATTTAAATGAATAATTAGAGAACAAGCCATCACTTCATAAAATGTTGTGCTACATAGCAGAGGCAGGCTTTAGTACCTGTAAGGAATGGGAGAAAAACAATGTGAGCTGAAACTGTCAGCGGCAGCTGTAAAGAGAAAGGTAGAACGGCATAGAACGGTACTACTATATTCACCAGTCATCCAGAATTGAAATCAATCCTGAGATAGAGATTTAAGAATTTTTCGTTTTTAAAAAAAAAAAAAAAAAAACAGTTAATGAGTAGCTACTACAAATTCACTTGCCTAGCAGATTTTGTAAATGGTGAAAACTACTTTTAAGTGAATGTAAAAATAACAGGAAGTGATTACAAATTAATACTACACGGAAATATTATGTTATTAGAATTTCTTTGGGAGGACAGAAGTTGTGGGATGGGTGGCACCCAAAAGCAGCACTGTATTATTAAGAGTTAGTGGCCTTGGTTCAGAAAAGGCCAATTTCAAGTATTACACATTTTTCATTTACTTACCCCATACTTCATTTGACTTGGTTATCTCAGTGCCCTCAAATTCTATTCATCTGATACTCTATTCAAATAATACATGGTTACTATTACAAGCAAGATCAGAATTGCATCAAAATATAAATTACACTGATCTATTCTAGAAACAATGAGACAAATGAAATCAATGTTTAAATTCCAAAAATTGTAAACTGTCATGAGTTTTTATTCCTTATCCAAAATGTCTTAGAATTTATCACAGTAAGTCTTCAGACAAAGTTAAAAAAAAAAAAAATGAGAGTTCAGTTCAATCCCAAATAAATCTTTCTTTTACTCTAAAAATATACAGCTACTCTCTTCTAGAAAATAATTTAGAAACTCGCACTGCTTCTTAATTAACATATTAAGGACTAAAGTTACTTTTTAAGTTCATCATCCTTTTCCCCTAAGATTCCAAAAATACCTCCCCCTTACTTTTCAAATATATGTTATTACTTTTACTTTAAAGGAAAACACTGATTAACTAGGGAATGAAGTTCTCTCTTTATCCACAATTGGCAGCTGAAACGGCTCCTGTGGCTTTTCGTATAGAGATACTGGCATTAAAGTAATGCAGTTGTGCCTCAAAATATTAATTTCAGAATCTCACCAAGAGTGGGTGACCCCCTTCACCCAAATTTAAGGCTAAAGCTCTCCACAGGATTTTAAGAAAGGTCTCACAAGGCCATCTCTTTATTTATAAATCCAATCATTTAATTTATTTCCCTGAAGCTGTAGAATGCAGACCTCCATTCTGAGTCTACCTACGCATTAAAACTAAATTCAAGCTTCAAAACTACCTGTGTAGACCTATAACTTCCATTTTATTTAAAATGTAGCATTTCTCCTTCAAAAAATAATTTTGTCTCTGCAACTATGAACTACACTAATAAATTCTCTCCCATTCCCAAACACACACAAAAGCTGGTAAAGTCTATCTACTGACCTATCTTTGAGAGACGGCTAAAATAAAACACAAGCTGAATGTTGAAACTGCTCCAAAACTGAGCTTAAATGAGGTTCACTCATCCTTTTGAGACTACGGTATGAGAAACTATAAGGACTTCCTTTCCTGAGAAAAGACCAGAGATTAATTAAAGATAAAAGTATCTATTAGCTCCTTATCATACTTCACAATTTACACAATATCCACACGCTATTAGTACCCATCCTCACTTAAAATAAGCCTATGTCAGTAAATAATATGGCAAAAAAGGCTAATATCATCACTAACAGCATTTACAGAATTCATGCGTTTTAACACTATCGCAAAAAGGTTAATATCATCACTAAAAGCATTTACAGAATTCATGCGTTTTAGCACAGTGCTAGATTTTACACAAAAAAGTGTCAACTACAATGGAACTGAAACTTGAAATTATCATTGTGGACTTTACAATTTAACATTAAGATCGTTCTTGTAAAATAATAGTTTAATTATTCTAGCCAGTGAAGACTCTTAACAGAGAGTCCAAAGGACAGAGCAGGATTCCTGAAGCAGTTTTGGGTGAAATCAAATTTATGAGAGATTCACATAAAGATGATGTTGCACGGAGTTCCACTTCTACCTTCGATGTAAAGTATCTTCAAGAGTGTTATTTCTAACTTAAAAACCAGAAAAAGACAAATAAACTATCATATTACAATATTTCTTGAGCCTGTCAGAGGCAATGAAGTAGCCTGACATCCCAGGAAGGACAGATTCCTCCAAAACACGAGACGCATGAATTGCCTCTCCAACAGTAGAACACAGGAAGAAAATGCAGCTGCTACACATGTGAGTAAGAAAAAAATCAACCAGAATTTTAACAAGTCTATTTTCTGTTTCTATAGAGTTGGCTATTCTAACCATTTCATAAAACTGGGTTAAAAAATGGGTCTTCTGTGATTGACTTCTTTGACTTAGCATGTTTGTCCATGCACATATCAAAAAACTTCATTCCTTTTATTAACAAACAATATTCTGTTGTATGGATTTACTACATTTTGTTCAGCCAATAGACATCTGAGCTGTACAACGAAACTTATAAAGCATTTAAAAAAATTAAAAATTAAATACAAAAACTTCCTAATTTCGTAAGTCAGAAAACTTAAAATATTGTTAAAATGGTAATACTCCCCAAACCAATTTACAGATTCTATGCATCCCCTATCAAAATCCCAGGTGCCTTTTTTTGCATAAATTGACAAGATGATCCTAAAATTCATATGTGAATACAAAGGACCTAGAATAGACACAACTTGGAAAAGAAGATTAAAGTTGGAAGTTAGAAGAATAACGTGTTTTGGGGGCACCTGGGTGGCTCAGTCAGTAAAGCACCTGAGTTTGGCTCAGGTCACGATCTCAGGGTCTCAGGGGATGGAGCCCTGCACTGGGCTCCCTGCTTGTCCTTCTGCTCCCCCCTCACTCATGCTTGAGAGCGTGGTGTGCCCGCTCGCTCTCTGTCTAGTAAAAAAATTAAATCTTAAAAAAAAAACAAAAAAACGTGTTTTGACTTCAAATCTTCTACAAAACTAGAGTAATCAAGAAAACGTGATACTGATTCAAGGAGAGACACAAATATCAATGGAAAAGAACTGAGAGCAAGAAATAAAACTTTATGTTTATGGTCAACTGATTTTCAACAATTAACAACAGTGACAAGACAATTCAATGGGGAAAGAACAGTCTTTTTAACAAATAGTACAAAAGCTGGAGAACTACTTGCAGAAGAATGAAGTTGGACTCCTTATCCCATACATAAAATTAATACAAAATGGAAGAAACCTAAATTTAAGAGCTAAAACTCTTAGAGGAAAAACAGAAAAATAAATCTTTATGACCTTGGGTTATGCAATGATTTTTTTTTCTTTTTTTTGGGAGGGAGGGGCCATGATTTCTTAGATACAATACCTAAAACACAATGATAAAAGGAAAAATAGGTAAGCTGGACTTCACCAAAATTTAAACGTTTTGTGTTACAAAGGGTACCATCTAGAGAGTGAAAAGACAACCTACAAAATGGGAGGGTATATGTGCAAATCATGTATCTTATAAGAGACTTGTATCTAAAATATATAAAAAACTCTTATAACTCAATGTATACATGTAAATCTTTATATATGATCCAGAAAGATAAGTGAGATATTCTGACTTAATTTTTTCCCAGTACCATGAATTATATTCAGTCTGACAGTTTTGACTTTAAGAAAGGAGGTGAAGGGAGACAAAGGCTGAAGGTATTATATATTTGAATTTGGAATATTTTAATTATTATGGACTCAGAGGACCCTTTCTCATCTGCCAATTTGTATTATCTCATACACTGTTAGTTATATCCTAAAATAAAATAAATTCCAGAATTTTATATACAAGCATTTAAGACAAAAAGATTGAAAGAAACAGGCAAAAGAACTCACACTGAAAAAAGAAGACCCAATATAGTATTAAGAAAAAAAGTTAACTTTGTCATAAATCCAAAACAATGGCAGAGGTACATAATTTTACAAAAAAATACATTAAGGAGAATTAATGCAACATATATATCCCCACCCAAAAAAAAGATAAAATTTAGAAATGTAAACTCTGTATTATGTAAACCACAGGTTTGAAAGCATACAACCCACGTTAGAAATAGAAACTGTCACTATGGGGCGCCTGGGTGGCTCAGTGGGTTAAGCCTGTCTTTGGCTCAGGTCATGATCTGGGGATCCTGGGATCAAGCTCTCTACTCAGCAGGGAGCACGCTTCTCTCTCTCTGCCTGCCTCTCTGCCTACTTGTGATCTCTGTCTGTCAAATAAATAAATAAAATCTTTAAAAAAAAAAAAAAAGAAAAAAAAACACCTGTCACTAATTAAGAATGGTGATTTATGGGGGTACCTGGGTGGCTCAGTTGTTAAGTGTTTGCCTTTGTTAAGTGTCTGTCCTGGGATAGAGCCCCGCATCAGGCTTCCTGCTCAGAGGAAGCCTGCTTCTACCTCTCTCACTCCCCCTGCTTATATTCCCTCTCTTACTGTCTCTCTCTCTCTCTATGTCAAATAAATGAGAATCTTAAAAAAAAAAAAAAAAAAAAAAGAATGGTGAATTATGGTTCTTTATAATATACTAAGCTTTAATTCCTATAATTTTCAGTGTTTAAATTAACGTTTTCAACGTTTTATTCTCATTGCACATTTGGAAAGACAAAATGCATGTGTATGTAGCTATAAAATAGTTAACTTACTATTTTTAGAAAGGGTATATTTATATCAACTTAGGACATCTTATCTCTACCTAAAATTTTTAGTAGAAATTAAATGTCTTTATAGGTTCCAATAAGCTAGTGTTTCATTTAAAACATTTAATTTTATAGAATTAATTTAATGAGGATTTGCTCTATGGAAAGGTTTTAACACAAAATTTTAAAAACATACTCCTAACATAAAATATATATGTCAGAATAATGAAGTTTATATGAATAAGAAGTCAGTCATACAAATGGTCCCATGGTTACAATCAGTGGCTTCTGAAGCTCAGAAGAATAAAAACAGCAGAACTGTAGATCCATGTTACTCCCATTTGGCCTTGAAAAACACAGTCATACTGAAATCTAAAATAAGACCTGTTTACCTACTCAGGAAGAAAAATAACCGTAGGGAAGATTACACATGTTAAGACCAGAAAGCTCCTCAAGAACTCAGGCTGGTGGACAACCATCTCAAAGGAAAACCGAGAATACAAAGATTACCTCAGCAACTTTTGGAGGCACTCCATCCCCAAGCACTTCCCTGATGAAGCAGTGCTGGCCCATATAGTATGAGAGTCCACAGGTCCGCTTAAAGGCATCTTTCAGTCGTTTTAGCTCTACATCAGTAACTGCAATTCAGAAATTGAAGAGGGTAAGAAACCAGAAGAGAAAAGAATTCTCTCAAAAGCTTCATTTTTTTTAAAGTAAGAGTTGGCAAGGATGTGGAGAAAGGGAACCCCTGTGCATTGCTGGTGGGAATGTAAATTGGTGTAGCCACAATGGAACATTTCGGAAGTTCCTCAAAAAATTAAAAACAGAAATACCGTATGATTCAGCAGTCTACTTCTGAGTGTTTCCCCTCACACACACACTTCTCAGTATCCAAAGAAAACAAAAACACTAATTTCAAAAGACAGATGCACCCCTATGTTCACTGCAGCATTATGTACAAGAGCCAAATTTTGGAAGCAACCTAAATTTATTTTATTAATAAAAATAAATGGGTATGGGGTGCCTGGATGGCTCAGTTAAGTGGCTGACTCTTTATTTCAGCTCATGTCATGATCTTGGGGTCCTGAGACCAAGCCTCGTGTCGCGCTCTGTGCTCAGCATAGAACCTGCTGGAGAGTCTCTCTCTCCGTCTCTGCCTCTCCCCCAACTCACACTCACGTGCCTGCACTCTCTCTCTCTCTCTCTCAAATGAAGAAATAAAATCTTTTAAAAGCAGATAAATGGATAAAGATAAGAGGTGTGTTTGTGTGTATGTGTATACATATATCTACACATATACACATGCATATATATGCAATACAGAATATTACTCAGCCATGAAAAAGAACAAAATCTTGCCATTTGCAACAATTTGGATGGACGTCTAGGGTATTTATTCTAAGCAAAATAAGTCTGACAGAGAAAGACAAATACTGTAGGATTTCACTTATATGTGGAATCCAAAAAAACAAAACAAACAAAACAGAAACAGACTCATAAATACAAAGAACAAACTGGTGGTTGCCAGAGAGACAGATGAGGGGATGGATAAAACAGGTGAAGGGGATAAAGAGGTACAATCTTCCAGCTATAAAATAATTAAGTCATGGGGATATAAAGAGCAGCACTGGGAATACAGTTAATAATACTGTATTAACATTGTATAACAAGCACTCATAATGTATATAAATGTATATCCCAATCACTGGGATATAAAATGATAATCTCATAAACTGTTGGTTGCAGATCATTTGAAGAACTATTTAGTAGTATGTTTAAAAAATAGCAGACTATTGACTAATGAATTTATTCATTTATAACATGAGAAAATGTATGTAATAAACTTTTTAAAGCACTTATAAAAAGCAAGTGATGTCTATCAACACAAGACAGACTAAGTTACTGTATATACTAGAAATAGAATATTAGACACTAAAATACTGCCACAGATCTGTACTTACTGAAAATAAACAGCAGTTTTATTTATTCAAAATAAACCGACTAACAATTGGCTCATACGTAGACAAGGAGTACATACATAAAAGTATTCGCTTTTGTACAACTGAAATTTTGAAAACCTTAAAAATGAGAATTTAGGAGGACTGCAATCCCAGCTGAGTCACTCCTTATCCCTGGAACCTTCTGTAAGGTGGCAGTTTGAAAAGTATGTACCTTACTGGGTGGCTGGGAGAATTCTGTTCACTAATGCGAACTGCTCAGAACAGTGCCTGAGTTATAGAAAGCCATCTAAATGTTATTTATTGTGGCTGTCATTATCATATATGTGTGATGAGAATAGCCTCCTATAACTGCTGTGAGAATAACATGAAATAAAATGAAATTATACCATAATACTTCCAATACTCTTTCTAACAGCTTCACATACTTTTATTTAAACTAAAGTGCCTAATGAATATAAAGCATGTAATAGGTGAGGTTTACTACACCCAGACATTCAATAAATGGTACCTATTTTAAAAATTAAATAACAAAAAAATAAAAATTTAGGCAGATGAAAAATAGACTAGGATCAAGCTTAGTAAAATTTTAAAGTAGGAAAACATAACATTAATGTAGTTATTTTAGTTTTAGAAAGAAAAAACAACTTCAGGTAAAAAATGGAAAACTAAACACATTTTTTAAAAATTTATTTATTCAAGAGAGGGAGAGTATAAACAAGGGGAGCAGGAGGCAGAGGAAGCCACAGGCTCCCCGCTGAGCAGGGCGCCTGACACATGGCTCGATCCCAGAACCCTGGGATCATGACCTGAGCCAAAGGCAAATGCTTAACTGAGCCAAAGGCAGATGCTTAATCAACTGAGGCACCCACGCATCCGGGAACGCATTTTTTAAAAAATCTCTTCTCAGGTGCAGCTGTGTGGTTCAGTCAATTTACTGTCTAACTCTTGATTTCAGCTCAGGTCGTGACCTCAGGGTCATGAGAGCGAGCCCCATGTGGGGCTCCATGCTCAGTGAGGAGTCTGCCTGGGATTCTCTCCCTCTCCTTCTGCCCCTCCCCCTGCTCACACTAGTGCTCTTTCTCTCAAATAAATAAAATCTTTTTTTAAAAAAATCTCTTTGTCTCTCTAGACTTCACTAAAACTACAGCAAGAATAAAAGGATATAAATTCACAAGGACAAAGGGAAGAGAAAAGTGAGGACCTAAGAGTCAAATTTTTCTGTGACCATCAAGTGTTTGGAGGAGTGGTGACCGATCTATGCAGACCAAAGACCTGAAACCTAAGCACTAGCAGTTGAGAAACATGAACAAGAAACAAACTAATTTACCTATTTTTACCCTATTCAGAGCACCCCAAAAAAAAGGCTCAGGAACTGATGGTACCAATTACCACCAAAGGCAGGAGTGGGAGGGGTAGGTGGTAATAGGCAGGTATAAAGAGAGACTGACTGGTTGAAAGTCTGTATGAAAAGTGGTTAGAGGGACGCCTGGGTGGCTCAGTTGGGTTAAGCAGCTGCCTTCAGCTCAGGTCATGATCCCAGCGTCCTGGGATCCAGTCCCACATCAGGCTCCTTGCTCAACAGGGAGCCTGCTTCTCCCTTTGCCTGCCTGTGCTCGCTTTCTCGCTCTCCCTCTCTCTGACAAATAAATAAATAAAATCTTTAAAAAAAAAAAAAAAAAAGGGAAAGAAGTGGTTAGACCAGACCCTCAGGTCTAACCTTGAAGCATGACGTAGTCAGGCACAAGCCACAACTTTCACACAAACCTTTTAGATACAGATATATATATTAAAAGACCAGAGATACATTCTCCAAAGCATCTGAGGTAGAAAGGCCCCATACATGGAAACAGCAGGTTTACCTGAGAGCTGTAAGAATAATAAGGAATGAAAAAAAGGTAAAGATTTAAGTGAGCATCTGTATTCCTTGACCTACTGAGACATAGATATCACGTAGGCAGAATAAATAGGATTCTTCCCCAAAGAAAAGTAAATGATAGCAGAACATATGCTTACTGCTACTGACATGGAGTGAGAGGAGACTCTATTCCCTCCTTAGAAATGGCTGGGTTCCCAACTAATTACCCAACAGGAAAATCCCACAAGTCAAGTGACAAATTCAAACACATCAGTCATCCAGTCAATCTGTTTAATGTACACTTTTAAAAATAAATGGGCAGTTTGGCAGTTCTTACAAACTTAAGCATATACTTACTTATCCTATAACCCAGCAATTCTACTCCTTGTTATTTACCCAAGAGAAATGAAAATACTGTACAAAAATGTACACAGAAGTTGTATTAATAATAGCCAAAACACTAGAAACAACTCCTTTGTCCATACACAGGTGAATAAATGCGGTATATCCATACAATGGAGTAGTATTCTGCAATAAAAATTAAGAAACTGATTCACGCAACATAAATGAGTCTCAAAAGTGATACTGAACAAAACAAACTAGGCACAAAAGAACATACTATATGACATTATATGAAAGTCTTTTTTTTTTTCTTAAAGATTTTATTTAGTTGACAGAGATCACAAGTAGGCAGAGAGGCAGGCAGAGAGAGAGAGGAAGGGAAGCAGGTTCCCCACTGAGCAGAGAGCCAGATGTGGAGCCCGATCCCAGGACCCAGAGATCAAGACCCAAGCCTAAGACAGAGCCTTTAACCCATTGAGCCACCCAGGCACCCCATTATATGAAAGTCTTAAAGAGGCAAAACTAACTATGGTGGCAAAGACAGTGACTGACCAGTGGTGGAGTAAAGGGTGTGTGGGTAGAAATGTAGGGAACAGACCGCAAAGAGGTAGGAGGGAACTCTTCTGAGGTGATGGAAATGTTTTATACATTTGCCTGGTGTGCTGATTACACAAGAGAATACATTTGTCAAAACTAATTAAACTGAGTACTTAAAATCTGTGCATTTTATTGTATGTAAGTTACATTTCAATAGAATGGACCTTTAAAAAAGTGAATAAGCAGTCAAAGAACACCAAATATTGAGGAAGATACCAACAAGGAAGGTACCAAAACAAACAAGGGTAGTTAGTGGAGATAACAGAAATAATGAAGAAAGAAGAAAAAAACAATACTAAAGCCTCCAAATATTCTTAGAGAAGGATAAAAGGAAAATTACATCCAAATAAGCACTATAAAATATAGTAATGAGAAAATAACAATAATCTCTTGGACCCCCTTCCCAGTAGCTGTAAGAGAATGTTCCTCATCAAAATAAGGGGATAAACAAAAGAAAAGGGACCTGGAAAACACTGACTCCAGCATGAGAGAGGTAAAGGATGGCTGATTATGATATGACACCCCAGGATGACAACTACACAGTAGGCCTAGAGGATAGGACTAGATTAGAAATGAAGAAGGGTTCCAGAAAAAAAAGAAAGAGAGCAGGACGGTCCAAGTGATACATCTGACCACAGTGGGAACAGCTTTAAGAGGTATTTCACCCTCAAAAAATAAATCTCAAGCATGTTTTACTTTAGGTTTCTCTTAACCTAAAAAAGAGAAGAGAAGCCTTTCAAAGTACAGTTGACCCTTCAACAATACAGGCTTGAACTGCATGGGACCACTTATACGTGGACTTTTTTTTTCAATAAAGACATTGAAAAATATTTTAGAGATTTGTAATTTGAAAAAATCAGATGAACTGTACAGCCTAGAAATATCAAAGAAAATTGAAAGGTATGTCATGAATGCATGAAATATATGTAGATACTTGTCTACTTTACCATTTACTACCATAAAATATACAAAATTAGAAAAAGTTAAAATTTATCAAAACTTACACACACTTACAGACCATACTTGGTGCCATTCTGAGAGAAATGCATACAAATGTAAAAATGCAGTATTAAATCATAACTGCATAAAATTAACTGTAGTACATACTGTACAACTGTTAATAATTTTGTCGCCACCTCCTGTTGCTATTATAGTGAGCTCAAGTGTCAGAACATCTGCTTAAAATACCATGTGGTGCTAATCATTTCTTTGTGAATAGTTAATCTCTCTAGTAAATTGTGTATCACAGTAAAAAGTGATCTCTCGTGGTACTCATGTATTTTTCATCACGTTTAGTGCAAAACCCTAAGCCTTGAATATCACCAGGGGGCCCACAGGAAGTACCGCTAGTGAGGCTGGAAGTGCTCCCAAGAAAGAGAAAAGTCATACCATTTTAAGAAAAAGCTGAATTGCCTGATATGTACCACAGAGTGAGGTCTGCAGCTGCGGCTGCCCACTATTTGAAGATAAATGAATCCACTGTAAGGATCATTATTTTAAAAGGCTGGGTGGGGGGTAGATTCGTGAAGCCTCACCACATCTGTGCCAGCAGGAGTGAAAACCTTTTATACTTTTTGTGAAATACCTTTTTATCTCGTACTGAAAATGCAGCTTTTATGTGGGTGCGGGTTGTTAATAAGAAAGGCGTACCTGTAGACTCTAACATGATTCAAGAAAAATCAAAGTCACCAGATGACAACTTATGGCAAAAGGAAGATGAAGGATCTAGTCAAGCTGAAGAATTTAATCCCAGCAAAGGATGGTTTGAAAAAAGAGGTCTGCCTTAAAACATGTCAACAAGGGAACGCCTGGGTGGCTCAGTGGGTTAAGCCTCTGCCTAGGGCTCAGGTCATGATCTCAGGGTCCTGGGATCGAACCCTGCATCAGGCCCTCTGCTTGGCAGGGAGCCTGCTTCTCTCTCTCTGCCTGCCTCTCTGCCTACGTGTGGTCTCTTTCTATCAAAGAAATAAATAAAATCTTAAAAAAAAAAAAATGTCAACAAGAAAAGCAGTTTCTGCTGACCAAGAGGCAGCAGATGAATTCCCAGATGCCATTTAGAAAATCACTGAAGAGAAGGATATCTGCCGAGCAAGTTTTTAATGCAGATCTAAGTGTCCTATTATGGGGAGGCAGGGGCACACAGGGAGGGTAGAATGCCGCAAAGAACATTTATTGGTAAGGAGGAGAAGCAAGCACCGGGATTTAAGATAGGAAGAGAAAAGCTAATTCTACTGTTTTGTACAATGCACTTGGGTTCATGATGCACTTGGGTTCATGGTCAGGGCTGCCCTTATCTCTAAAGTTGCTAACACCTGATGCTTGAAGGAAAAAGATAACCATCAGTCATTGGGCTGTACAACAAAGTCTCTCCACAACAAGAACCCACCCGTTCTGTCCCTATAGTCAGAAGTATCTTGCCAGTAAGGGTCTACTTTTTAAAGTTCTTTTGATTCTCATCCTTATTAAATTTTGAACACTGGACCCTGTGGCCAGGATTGGTATTGTTGCTGCTCCTGACAACACTACTGCCACTCAAACCACCTATGCCAAATGCTTCTGCACAGTTCCAGCCTCTGTATCACCAGGTCCTGAGTCAGAGTCTGGCATGTGGTCAGCTGAGTGGTGGAGCCATAAGGAGTCATGTCCACCTGCAAGAATATCAGGGAAATTGGGTCTTCCCCTCTAATGGATAGAGGTGGTCTCCACCCCAATCAAGACCCTTTAAAAAAAAAAAAAGTCTTTAAGTGTGAAATCCCTTTACACAGGAAGAGGGGTACAAATTCTTGGGGTGGACGCTGTGATTGAGGAATGGAAGAACAGTAACAAATTTCAATTTTTGGAGCAGTGATCTCAGACTAGAACTTTATTGGTACATCGTAGGCACTCAGATTTGCTTAAATGAGTGACTAGTAAATCACATTTTTCAAATGAAAAAATACTTCTGATATTGAACAATGCCCCTGGATGCCCAGAACCCTATGAGTACAACACCAAAGGTGTAAAAGTGATCTACCTGCCCCCAAACACAATGTCTCTAGTTCAACCTCTGTATAAGGGGGTCAGGTCATAAGAAGTCATAAAGCTCATTACATGTGGTATTCTTTGGAAAGAATTGTCAATGCTATGGAAGAGAACATATTAGAGAGAACCTCATGAAGGTCTGGAAAGAATACACCACTGAAGATGCCACCACTGTTATAGAAAAAGCAGCAAAAGCCATCAAAGCCTGAAACAATAAAATCTGGCTGGAGAAAACTGTGTCCAAATGTTACAGGTACCTTCACAAGATTTACAAAAGAGCCAATCAAGGAAACCATGAAAGAGATTGTAGATATGGAAAAAAAAAAAAAAAAGTGGGGAATAAAGAGTTTCAAGATAGGGATCTTGGAAAAATTCAAGAACAAATAGACACCACACTAGAAGCACCAGAAGGCAGAACTTGACAGAGACAATACAATGGGGATACGTGTTTCCAAACCAGTGCCAGATGATGAGAAACAAGATATAAAAGAAGCAGTGCCAGAAAATAAATTGACATTAGACAATTTAGCAGAAGGATTTCAATTAGTCAAGACTATTTTGAATTCTTTTATGACCTGGACCCTCCTATGATACAGGCACTAAAACTAAAGCAAATAGTGGAAGAAGGATTGGTACCGTTATCATGCTGACATCTCTATATGATGCTTTAAAAAAACGAAAAAGCAAAAAAAATCGGGCAGAAATTACAATGTATTTCCATAAAGTTCTACCAAGTGTGCCTGCCTCTTATGCTTTCTCTACCACTTCCTCCACATCCTCTGCCTTTACCACCCCTGAGACAGCAAGACAACCCCTCCTCTTCCTCCTCCTCAGCCAACTCAATATGAAGACAATGAGGAAGACCTTTATGATAATCTACTTTTACTTAATGAATAGTAAGTAACTGTCAGTCAAAGTTAAAAAGCTTATCTTGTGTATGTGTGTTTCTTTGTATGAAAATCTAGTAACTGTATGGCAAGAACGGAGATGTTTTTGTCATCATCATCTAACTATTCATCATGTAGAACACCGTGTACAAAACTCATATGGAAGTGGATAGCCTATCTTTATGTATGCATGACGTGAACTATATTTCTTTTAATTTTTTTTATTAACATATAATGTATTACTTGCCCCAAGGGTATAGGTCTGTGAATCGTCAGGCTCACACACTTCACAGCACTCACCATAGTGAACGGTATTTCATATAAAATCATTAATGTGTTAGTTTTTACTGTTTTTATGACTTTTCTTTAAAAGAAGTATGTTATTGATACAGTATGCCTCTCTCATAATTGGAGACACTGCATTATCAGACTATGATCACAGGTTATGTTTTTTAATGTGACAATGAGTTATGAAAAGGACTATAATAATGGATGCCATGAAAACTGTATAATGATTCATTCATTAGAATAGCTTCATTAGTTTAAGCTACTATGAAGCAAATGGATCAATAACACCAGGTTACCATAAAGCAATCATATTGCTGCTTCTTCATTATCAATGTATGAATTGTTAAGCCTGTAAATATGAATTTCTTTTTCACATTATCTTTTCATTTTTGATGCCTAGTGTTAGTAATACATATAACATCTACAATGTTTTGTATTATACACAATAATATTAATGTAGGTACTCACAGTAGATTCATCTTGTAAACATATGACACAAACTTAAAATATCAATAAAAACAGTACAGTGCTGTAAATGTTATTTCCTCTTTCTGGTGATTTTTTTTTTTTTTTAAGATTTTATTTATTTATTTGACAGACAGAGATCACAAGTAGGCAGAGAGGCAGGCAGAGAGAGAGAGAAGGGGAAGCAAGCTCCCCGCTGAGCAGAGAGTCCAATGCGGGGCTCCATCCCAGGAGCCTGGGATCATGACCTGAGCCGAAGGCAGAGGCTTTAACCCACTGAGCCACCCAGGCGCCCCCCCTGGTGATTCTTAATAATTTTTTCTCTAGGTTACTTTAAGAATACAATATATAACACATATAACGTGCAAGATATGTGTTAATTTACTGTTTATGTAATCAGTAAAGCTTCCAGTCAACAGCAGGCTTTTGTTAAGATTTTGTGGAATCAAGAGCACCTGGCTGGCTCAGTGGATACAGTATGTGATTCTTGATCTCGGGGTTATGAGTTCAAGCCTCACATTGGGCAGAGATTACTTTAAAAAATCTTTTTCAGTAATCACAAGTTTTATGTGAATTTCTGACTGCCCAGGGGGTCAGTGCCCATATCCCCCAAGAGTCAAGGGTCAACCGTACACCTGTAACATTCTGTCATGAGAGTTAAGAAACCATCCAGAATCGGGGCGCCTGGGTGGCTCAGTGGGTTAAAGCCTCTGCCTTCGGCTCGGGTCATGATCCCAGGGTCCTGGGATCGAGCCCCACATCGGGCTCTCTGCTCTGCAGGGAGCCTGCTTCCTCCTCTCTCTCTCTCTCTCTCTGCCTGCCTCTCTGCCTACTTGTGATCTCTGTCTGTCAAATAAATA
Organism: Lontra canadensis; assembly: GCF_010015895.1. Classification (NCBI taxonomy): domain Eukaryota; kingdom Metazoa; phylum Chordata; class Mammalia; order Carnivora; family Mustelidae; genus Lontra; species Lontra canadensis. The sequence continues at coordinate 534,608 of NW_022631037.1, forward strand.
AATAAAATCTTTAAAAAAAAAAAAAAAAAAGAAACCATCCAGAATCTTACTAAAAGCTATAGGGACAGAACCATAATCCCTCCTCAAACAGGAAGTGTGAACAGAAGACAACAACAAGGAAACACCAAAGGTAAAGATAGAAGGGCAAAATATTTTTTCTCGTATCAAAAATGATTTTCAGGGGTGCCTGGGTGGCTCAGTGGGTTAAAGCCTCTGCCTTCAGCTCCGGTCATGATCCCAGGATCCTGGGATCAAGCCCCGCATCGGGCTCTCTGCTCAGCGGGACGCCTGCTTCCTCCTCTCTTTCTGCCTGCCTCTCTGCCTACTTGTGATTTCTATCTGTCAAATAAATAAATAAATCTTTAAAAAAAATGATTTTCAGGGAAATTTAACACAAATCTCATCACAAAAAAGCCCTGGTGACTTCAAGACGTCTCAGTTTTTAAAATATTTAGTTGCTGAGAATTAGCAATTCACAATTAAATAACAAGATCCAGTAAGAAAAAGAAGTACTTGATACTCACTTTCTGATTGTAGCACTGAAGAAGCAAAAGCAATTACACAGAAAGGGCCAATACTGGACCAGAGATAAAACAAAGACTATGGTATTCACTAGTGAAACAGAATCCTTCCAGAAAGACCATCTTAAAATGCAAAACATAAAAATTAAAATATCACAAGCTATTGAGCCCTTACTTATCATATGCCCAAACACTGTGCTATGCAATGGGGAACACAAACCTAAAAATAATCAACTCTACCTTCAAGGAATTCATGGCTAAGAGACAGATTCATGAATAAATAATGACAATATAATAAATATAAAAGACACAGCTGGGCACAGAGAAAGAACACCTAAAAAGAGAAGAAGAGTGCTTGCTCTAAAACTACACTAATAAGTTGTGCTCTAAACACAACTTACAGCAAAACAGACAACTAGCTACATCTAGTGATTACGTCTGTATACTTTTTTTAATCTTTTTTTTTTTTTTAAGATTTTTATTTGACAGAGCAAGCAAGCACATGAGCGAGCAGCGGGATCTGCACACTGGGAGAGTGGGAAAAGCAGGCTCCCCTCCAAGCAGGCAACCTGATGTGGGACTATGATCACAACCTATGTGGGACTATGATCACAACCTGAGCCAAAGGCAGATGCTTAACCGATTGAGCCACTCGGGCACCCCTACTTCTATATACTTTCTATAAAGGTCTTCTTCTTGTGAATTCCTCTTACATTTGATCCTGTATAGCATGACATTCTAAAAACCTATCTGACCTATAATAAACCTAATATAGCAACATAACCAACAAAAACAACCTAACCACCAATTATAATCATGTTTTTAAGAGAAAACTGTAGTATTCTATGATAAGATTTACAGATTATACCAACTGACTGGGACTAAGCTGACTGGACTTGAGTTAGTTGTGATGAGAAGGAGAACAGATAACTAAACTTCAAGAATTCCCCCACATGCTTTCAGGCCATCAACTTCCTCATCTGGATGAGAAAATGAAAAGCTCTCAGGCATAGACAACAGGGCTAGCCATAAATCTGTGCTTCCTGGATACCCCACCATCCCAGATTTTCCCATCCTTTCTCATCACTTGGTTTCCTGAGCAGGGCAAAAGCAACAGTGTACTTTGGTGAGCTAAGGGGAGGACGCTGATTTCACTCCAGGTAGCAGTCCATGTCCTGCTAAAGGATCACGTAATCAGGGCAGTGGGTGCTAACAAGAAACCTATGCTTCTTCAATACCTCCACTATTTCTGAATCACATTTCATCTGATCCTTTACCAACATTATCAATACAAATTATCTAAATAAATGTAAATACATGCATAATTGCAACTGAAAAGGCCAGAAACATTAGACATTGCCCCCACACCTGACTATTCTAGATCTGACACTGGAAAGAAAAGCTGTATGAATAAAAGTATTCTGTGGCTCCTTTGCTAAGGAATAAAAGTTCAAGCATAATGGGAATTACTGGAGAAAGAAACAGTGATAGAGCAAAGCTCAAAAACTGAAATACCTACAGGGAGGAGGAAGGCAATCTAAGTGAGGAAGTGGGCCAGGTGGGGTATATGGAACCCTAGAGACCACACATCCTCCTACAGGGGATAGGTGCTACTAAGTTCCAGGCATTTGCTACAATGTAGCAATGAGGAAACCAAGAATATGGGGGAGGGTGTGAGTGAGTGAAAGAGAGACAGAGAGAGAAGGAGAGAGAGAGCTCTCTACTTTAAAAGCACTGGCAACTAATTTTTTAAAAAATTTAAACAGCATGCTGTCTCAGTATGTCTGTCCAGCCAGCTGCCAGTTTTAACAAACTCTGGCCAAATGGTTAACAAAATATACATGTGTTTAAACTGAACAAAGTCACTTACTAGGGGGTGAGAACACAGGCAAGTTACTTAGTATCACTGCACTTACTAAACGGTATGTATGTGGACTTGACAAAGACAGGAAAATAATGGATGCTCAATAAATGACAGTCTGGGAGGACAGGATTTCTAGCAGTAAAGAGGGTGTACCCTATTCATTCTATAAAATTATAAACAAAATCATCCTTTGTAAAATAAATTCTGCTATCAACCTTACATAAAAGAAATCAGGAGTCACTTGGCATTAATAGATCAAAGGTTCAATCAGGTAAATCTGGCTGTATTCACTGGCTACAGGCTGCGCTAAACATAATATTTACTTAAAGCATGGGTACAGTCACTTGCTATACTTTATCTACAAAAGCTCCTAATCACAAAAGCTCCTTGAACTAAAGTAATGAAGAATTCAACATGTACTCATTTTAAAAATAAGACTACTTTGTAACAGACTGAAGAATGGGGCTTCTTTGATATAAATCATACATACAACACAAGACTAGTAGGGAGTTCACTAAATCCAAAACTTCTCTAGAGGGAATTTTTAAATTTGTTTATAAAATACAAACAAGAGCAGAAAAAACATTTCAGTTTTATCTAGCAGTTTCTGGTTACATAATAGTAATTCAAGCATATTCTGATTAGCCTATATGAAACAACATAAAAACTAAACAGATGTGTACTTCACCTAACATATTGACAACAGTGCGTTGGGTTCTATGGGGGATGATACAAAGATAAGGTATTGACCTTGGTAGGATTTTTTTGTTTTGTTTATTTCCTTGGTTTTAAAAGCTTAAAATCTGTCAATAAATACTTGAGTCCTATTCTGGTCAGTGAAAGAAAAAGAAGGTATAACTTTTTTAAAAATAGGAATTCAAGGGGCACCTGAATGGCTCAGTCTGTTAAGCCTCTGTCTTTGGCTCAGGTCATGAACCCAGGGTCCTGGGATTGAGCCCCACATGGGGCTCCCTGCTCAGCCCCAGGGGAAACATACAGTTCCCCCGGCTTGTGCTTCTGCTGATATCACAACCCTGCCCAGATTCAAGGGGAGCAACCACAGACCCCACTTTTCATGGGAGAAGTGTCAAAGTCATATTGTAACAGCAAGTGGGATAGGATATTTGTCACAGCCATCTTTCAAAATTATAATCTGCCATATAATGAACATTAAATATTTGTACTAGGTTTTCTTTTTTCCACCGCCACTTGAAGAACACAACATCATATATTCCCCTTTTAAATATTTACAGATCTTTGCAAGATAAGTTCTATACATAGGTACTAAAGAAAATAGTACTTGGCAAAAAAATAATCAACCATACCACTCTCCTTCAAGAATACTCAACTATTATAGTACATTACCTCTAACCAAAAATAGAGCTAAACAGAAGATTTAAACTTCCAAACTAACATCTTAGAAAAGGTACAGAATTGAAAGGAAGACAACAGAGGAAAAGCATGTGATCTGCTACCCAACTGGGAGAGATCAGAAGCCCATCTGCACTACATCTGAGGACACTATTTCAGAAACTGGAATCAACTTAGTCTTAGAGGGAAAAAAGGGAGGGAAAGGAGACTGAGAATTATCTCTCCAGTAAGAACTTCAGCATCTAAGATCTACAAAAGAGAAGGAAGGAAGGAAGGGAAGGAGGAAAGGGAAGGAAAAGCAGTCCATGGCAAAAGGATAAGAAAAAGTAGGCTGGGGCGCCTGGGTGGCTCAGTGGGTTAAAGCCTCTGCTTTCGGCTCAGGTCATGATCCCAGGATCCTGGGATCGAGCCCCACATCGGGCTCTCTGCTCCGCAGGGAGTCTGCTTCCTCCTGTCTCTGCCTGCCTCTCTGCCTACTTGTGATCTTTGTCTGTCGAATAAAGAAATAAAATCTAAAAAAAAAAAGAAAAAAAAGAAAAAGAAAAAAGAAAAAGTAGGCTACCTTCCAGTGACTCCCTGATCTGAGGCTCTAGGGTCTGACTATCTAGAGCATTTCTTCCTCAGTTTAAAGGAAAATTTTCTCTTTTCCCTTATTCAACATAACTTCTATAATGAAGTATGACTTAGCAAGGCAATGGATATACTGTCCCTGGAAGTGAAAATCAAAAATGAAACAGAGCTTTTAGTTAAAGTTATAACTATTTTGTCATAGATTTTTTTTTTTAAAGGGTAGGGCGAAGCATAATCTGAAAAAAAAAATCCATTTACGAAAATTCATTTACAAAGCAGAGCTACCAAGACTAACTCTAACTTTGTCTTAAGCAATAAATATCTTCATATCATTCAACTAGGGAATTCAGAAATTTCCCTAATTATGTTGTAGTTTGTATATCCTAAATATTCATTATCTGCAGTTCCTACAGGCAGTTTTTAACTACACGTGGCCTATAAGCATAACATTCTTTTTTTTAAATTGTGTTTTTAACTGATTTTTTTCAACAGTCGTTTATTAAATGCTACTATGTATCAGTCACTGTAAAGATGAATAAGACATAGTTCACACATTCCAATACTTCAAATTTCAGAAGGTAAGATTAGCACACAACTAAATAACCATTATACCAGATAGGATATGTTATGGTGGAAGTAGTAAAATGGAGTCCCAAAATAGGGAATGATTAATTCTGAGATGGTGACTAAGAAAGGCTTCCAAGAGGTGTTGATTCTTGAAATGAAGGGGTTCACCTAGAAAAACAAATAAACAAACAAAAAAGGCCAAAGGGTATTCCATGCAAGGAAAACACATATAAAAGAATAAAGATATAACACACACACACACATATATATATAAAACACATACATATAACACATATAAAAGAATAAAAATATAACAAAATTTGCTAAAGCGTAAGACTCCTTTAAAAAACTCCAAATAGGGGGCGCCTGGGTGGCTCAGTGTGTTAAAGCCTCTGCCCTCGGCTCAGGTCGTGATCCCAGGGTCCTGGGATCGAGCCCCCATCGGGCTCTCTGCTTAGCGGGGAGCCTGCTTCCTCCTCTCTCTGTCTCTGCCTGCCTCTCTGCCTACTTGTGATCTCTGTCAAATGAATAAATAAAATCTTAAAAAAAAAAAAAAAACTCCAAATAGTAATGAATGTCCTTTTGCTTTTGTCTCTTCCTCCCACCTGGAACTCAGAAAGCAATGCCTGCCTCTGCAGCAGCTCTCTTACACAACAAATGAACCTGAAGTTATAAACCATACACAATAGACAGTAAAATCAAAAAGTCAGAAAAAGCTCAGATGACCATAAAATTACCATACAACCTTGAATATCCTATCTCCAGAACTGTATGTGACTCCTATATCTTATTTAAGAAATTTTCTGTTCAGGGTATGCCTAGGTGGCTCAGCCTGTTAAGCGTCTGCCTTGGGCTCAGGACATGATCCCAGGGTCCTGGGACTCAACTTCTCCCTCTGCCTGCCACTCCCCCTGCATGGGCTCATGCACTCTCTCTGACAAATAAATAAATAAACCTAAAAAAAGAAAGAAAGAAAAGAAAAATCTTCTGTTTAAGGGCGCCTGGGGGGCTCAGTCAGTTAAGCATCTGCCTTCAGCTTAGGTCATGGTCTTGGGGTCCTGGGATGGAGCCCCACATCATCCACCTCCCCCACCTGCTCATGATCTCTCTCTGAAATTTAAAAAAAAAAAAAAAAAAAAAAAAAAAAAAA